>NC_092213.1:79577521-79622214 GCF_043381705.1 Parasteatoda tepidariorum | reverse complement strand
TACGACGGCGATCACGAAGTTAATCCCATTGAAAATAATCTACAAGAAACGATTTCAAATCGCGAAGGTGCGAAAACGAACATGTGATATAACGATATAAGGTCTCAAAAGTGATTCTGATTCTACCGCTCATCAGTCAAGGCCGTCTCAACATAACGAAACAATATCGTCTTCCACAGCGCGAGTTGGCATCGGAACGTAAGAGAAAGTCCTTGCGTGTATCGCTATATCGTTATATCGTCTTCTTCACTCGACGGCTTAAATCAGATTTCTGATGCATCGCTTGGAATGAAAGTCGCTGTATCGGTTTGCCGATATAGGCGTTAAATCGATATGTCGCGATATATCGATTTACAGCCCAGTCCTATTCATGACCTATCAATTTTATGCTGATGACAACCAAACCAAATTGAAAATTAATATTGGGAAAACTGGATCACACCACGTGATTTTCTGGCCAATAAAAATGCACCGACAACAATGGAAAACTTCGACACCATCTTTAGATTTCTATATATAGCTAGATAAGTCACAAAAGAGAATAAAACCGTTTCGAAATTGAACAGAAATACAATATAAGGTTATTTTTATAGAAATGCTAAAAAATAGAGGTGATTATTTTTTATATCCAAGTTATCGTTCATTTTGTTACAATAAAGATGCAAACAATAAACATACCAACTTTTTTTTATTTTAAATATTGACATTTAAAGGGGGGGAATGAATAAGAGGGGGTTAGTGAACAAAGCCTTCTAGTTTTAAAAATATTCGTTTTTCATTTTTTTTGGTTTGTATTATTTGGCTTATGTAATGTGCCACTTTAACTAATGAATTGTTATGTTAATAGGAATCACATTATATCAAGTGTGATTGTGGTCAACCATCAAATGAGGTTATCCTCCACACGTAAATATTTAAAAGAGGGATCAGCGGGTGAAAAACTAGTACACGGGTGCAACATAGGCGTAAGTTGACATTTTTCACATCTTGCATATAGAAATGATTACTTTTTTTACATTTGTGTCATTAGATTTTGTTGTTGTTGTTGTTTCTAATGCGATTTGCTACACTAGCAAGCCTGCTTGGTGAAACCGAGCAAATTGAAGGCAGAGGGTGCGTTTCTTGTTTTTCAGTGGAGCCATCTATGGCCAAGAATTCGTCTTCAGCCACTCACACGTCACATCCGTTTATAGGGCGAATCCGTTCATTCATCTACAGATTGTAATTTTTGACCTGGATCAGAGAACGATCGATCTCCAATCCAGTACCCCCAGAAGTCTGGATTTGTTATGGGAACATGGAGGACTTTGCGACNGACCCATTCATACATCCATTCATTCATCCACAGATTGTAATTTAGACCTCAATCAGAGAACGATTGATCTCCAATCCAGTACCCCCAGAAGTATGGATTTGTTATGGGAACATGGAGGACTTTGCGGCTCGACAGCTTTAACGTGCATCAGTCACCATTTACTACACGGGGAGTCTTGAGGCAGGTGGGGTTCGAACCCACGAACTATCGGACATGGGCCCAGCGCCCTACCTACCAGGCTATCCCGGCCTTTTTTTTCTTTTTGCAGCAGCAGCAGCACATATAAAAAATTAATAACTCCTTTATTAAGATTAAAAATGGGTGCATTTTTAAATATTAGAAATATTTTTAAATTTAAAAAAAAAGCTAGTTTTGATCAAAAATTTTCACATTGATTAAAATCAAAATGTAACTTTCAATTATATTATATTCTTACATCATATTATTGATGAAATTTATTTAAATACTTAATAAATATCCATATTACAAACGCTTTTTATTCTCTAAATATATCAATTGGTGGTTTTTTCATAGAGGGCGCTGGCTAATGACCTTGCCACTCATAATCCAGAACTTAATGAGTCATTTCGTTAAAAACTGTTGAAGAAGCCATCTTTCTAAAAGAGATAATTATTTATTTATTTATTTTTAATCGTTGCAGGCTGGCCAATTGTCTTCATTTATTGAGCTTATTCCGTTTTTAATTTTCGAACTACTCTGTAAACACGCGAGTTAAAATTGCCAACTGATGAATTTCAAAAAGAAATAAAAATATCATTTTGTGATCTCTTACGAATAGTTTTCGATCACAATTGTACTTTTGTACAATTTATTGAAAAGTTAAAACTAAATAAGATTATTTCATACGTTGTCATTTTTTGAGGTTTTTGTACTCATTTCTTTAATTAGTTTATAAGAGACATCGTGACACGTAGGTAATTTTAGCGTGGATTGATTATTATTTTAAAAGCCAATTACAACTGTTCCACTAAATGTACTTTCTATTCTTACTTTACGTGAAATTGGACGTTACGTTAACTTTTAATTTTTTAGTTTGATTAGATCTTTAAAATTCTATTTACTGATATAGAAAAAAATTCTAAAAATTGGATAATACACTATCCGGCCAAAAGCATCAGGAAACACGGCTGTTAGGGTGGTGGAAGCATAATTGTGTGGGGGTGCTTCTTTGGCCTTTGTCCGTTACTTCCTGTGGTTGGAAACATGAATTCTGAGATGTGTATGTGCACAATTCTGCACTCTTAACTCTAATGACAATATTTCAGCCCATTTCTCTGTCATTCACAAATCGAGACTTGCGCAGACGTGGTTTGACGGAATAAATACTCACAAGCTGGACTGGCCTTCTCAGAACCCCATAGAACAACCTTTGGTACGAATTAGAGCGCAGATTTTGTAGCCAGATAAATCCTCATTGCAAGCACTCGCTTAAGCTGTGATGGAAGTCAATTCCTATCAAAAAACTGTTGGAAAGTCTTCCCAGACGTGTGTGCAGGTTGTCATGGATGCAAAAGGGAGACCATGCATCATATCAATGTGTCCATAAGTCCATACCACTAGGCATCAGGATACTCTTGACCGGATAGTGTATATCTTTCGAATGAAGGCGCGTCAATATCGATGATTGTAATAAGTGTTCTTTTAGGTGTCATGGAATGAAAGTATAGACTGTTGGTGGGACAAAGAAATGGAAGAATCTCCAGATGTCTGTGATCCAGTTTGGTTAGATGCTGAACACACACTTTTCACTCTCTACACCAGGTGAGGACTGGCTTTAATTGTTTAATAGAACATAAGCCCTGAGTAACTTTCGGTCTGATGATCGGGTTTTAATGTATGTGTTACTGTGAATAACCGAAATAGGTGGTTGTTGACTTTTACCGGTGAATGTTGACAGTCATATAGTTTATTTAAGGTTCAGTGTTACTGCCCGGTATGCCCTACATCAATGTTTTTTTTAAGTGCCGAGTATGCATTTAACCGGTACTCCGAACACTGATGTTTTTCCTAATTTATCCTCAGCAGATATTAAAATATCAAATAAATATAATAATATCAACGAATAAATGAATATGGAATCGGTTATAACAAATATTTCAGACATTCACCAAATTATGATCGCCTATGTGATTGTTGACATTCACCGGTGAAAGTCGGCATTCTCTTGATTTCGGTCAATCTTAGTAGTATGCTACTGTAAAACACTGTTTATATATCGTTCGGGATATCATTCGAAGCATAAACGAAAAGATGTATAACTGAAAATGGAACAAAATAATAGAAATTCATCCTATCACAAGAATTACGGATAAGCCATCTTCCACAAAAAAAAAAAAAAAAAAAAAAAAAAAAAAAAACTTTATATGACTCGCAAGCGGTAAATGAAACTTCTTAATCATAAAGTTACGGTTAATACTACGATTGCACTGAACTATTACATTTACAATGTAATTATGTATACTTTTTGGACATCAATGTGAACTAATTTCTTTTTATAAATCAATCTCAATTCAAAAAATACTTTCGCATAACATTACTGGAAGAAAATGGCCCTAGAAGTGATTCAAAAAGAAGACAGAAATGATAATCGTAGAATGACAACAAATGGCGCTGCCTGCTGTAAAACTGTTTTTTGTTGCAGGTCTTTAAGCATCAGCTAATTTTGTCTGCTGAAAAAGATGTTTATTTTGAAAACCTTCTTTTTTTGGTGGGTTTCATATTTCGAACTTGGTGACTACTTACAAGGATATTAAGAAAATAAAATTAATTCTTAAAACGAACGCATTCCTATGCAACTCCGTTTTTTTTTATTATTACACCCAATGGATGGTTTGAGTGAATGCAAACAATAACTTGCTTCCTTAAACTGGAAGAAATTTAGAAAACTTCCGATGTATCCCTCCGCTTATGTTATGCTTACGAGGCGATGTGTGAATAGTCTTAATATTCCAGAAAGTTTTATTATTGTGATTTGTGCTTAAATTTGCACTTTATTTTACCATTCATAAAACTTTTATGTAATTTATAAATTCAAACAGGTCACAAGCCTAAAACAAATTTAACAAAATTAGTGCCACAACATAAATAAAGTGAATGTTTGGTACCGCAGGTGGCCAGCCGACCCGCGAAACGGGTTTACGACTTTTCACTGCCACTGCGTTGCTTCTCACCTTCACATCCGGAGGTCAGGACTCAGGCCCGTCGGACGCGGAAGCCAATTAGCCGTCACCCAGAAGACGCGTGTGCAGTCCTGCGCACCTAGTACCTAATCCTACAACCCTACAGACCTACTAAGCCCGTCTGTAGAGGCTTGCTGAAAGGGAATGGATTAGTACAAACAAAATTACAATTACAATTACAAAATTAATAAAAGTTACCATTAAAACAGTTAATTATTGAGCGATTGTGGTTACTTAAAAGATAATTAAAAACCTTAATTAGCAGCTGACATTATTACATATAAATTATAACAGATTACATGATTATCGACTAAATACGTTAATTCTTAATTATTATTAACATATTAATTATTACAGTTACAATAAAGACCATTAGTTATTATTGTGCAATTATAGTTACTAAAATAGATTATTAAAAGCTTACTTAGCAACTTACATTATTGTAGATAAATTGTAGCTAATTACATAAATTACACGTGATAAGAGACTAATAACGATAATTATTATAACTATTAACAGGATAGCTAACTTATAAACTTACTTATAAACATAACTATTGGGGATACTTATAAACTGGCTTCACATTTATTGAACATTTATTAATTATTATAGGGAACTGTGTTGAGTCAGTAACAATTATTGTTAATTATTACTAATGGGGATTGTTATCGCGTTATGGATCAGTATCAGTTAAAGTGAATGTTTGCCAGTTAAAGTTAAAGTGAATGTTGAATGCTAAAGTGAATGTTGAAAGTTATCTCTTATTTGACTATATTTGTGTAAAATAGCACCGTTTGCTATTTTTTGGGTAGCATCATAGCAAGCCTGTGGAGTTTTCCAAATTCATTTGTTGTTAGCTTCGCTGAAAGTTAAATTGAAAAAGCGCATTCTATTGAAAACACTACAAGTATAATAAAATTGGACTAAGCGTTTTTTCAAGCTCAGACGTAAAAATCATTTGGAAATAGTAACCCGGAAGTCTTACGGCGAATTTCAACTCCTAGTTCCACCTGCGCTTAGCTTTACGCGGTCAAGCATTGTGTATTTTTTTAAGTTCTTCTTTTTTGACTTGCAGTGGATCTACCGGTAGTCCGAAGGGATGTGTCCATACGACTGGAGCCTATATGGTGTATGGGGCTGTCTCTTTTAAATTAATCTTCGACTACTATCCCGGAGATGTCTTCTTCTGCACTGGAGACATTGGTTGGCTCACTGGGCACACGTACATAGTATATGGATCACTACTAAACACAGCCACCTGCATTCTGGTAAGTTTAAATCCATTAACTGCGAGGAAAAAACATAGTTACTGTTGTTTGAGTGTATGGTATTGTGCTAAAAAGTGGAGAACATTTTTATTTTCATCTGGTGTCAATAAAGAAAATTGAACATCATTTCACATTTTCATTCACCAGCCTTAAGAGGACGCCATACTGCGGAGGAAAATTTTCCTCTCAAATTCTCTTTCGCATTCATTACTCATTAAAAATTTAAAGTATTGAAAAAGTAAGTTCAGGCAAACCTAGAGTAAGCTATGAAGTTTCGAATACTGAAAAGATAAATTTGTTGTTGTTGTTGCTAATGCCAGTTGCCACACAGGCAAGCCTGATGGGTGAAACCGAGCAAATTTTAAGGCAGAGTGTGAATTTCTTGTTTCTCAGTGGCGCCATCTATGGCCAAGAATTCGACTTCTGCCACACCATACGTCGCATCCGCTTATAGGGCGGACCCATTCATTCATCCACAGATCGTAATTTTGACCTGAATTAGAGAACGATCGATCTCCAATCCAGTACCCCCAGAGGTATTGATTTGTTATGGGAACATGGAGGGCTTTGCAACTCGACAGATTTAATGTGCATCAGTCACTTTACTACACGGGGAGTCTTCGGTCGACGGGGTTCGAACCCACGACGTCTTGGACATGTCCCACGGATGGGACAAGGGCCCAGCGCCCTACCGACCAGGCTATTCCGGCATATAATATAATAATAAATGATAACTTAAGATTGCGAGCCGCGATGGCTCATGTGATAGAGCGTTCGCCTTCCAGTGACGCGAACAGGGTTCGAATCCCAGTCGATACGAATTTTGCATCCGGCTTGCACCGACCACAGTGCTGACGTAAAATATCCTCAGTGGTAGACGGATCATGGGTTAGAGTCCCCTTGACGCGAGGCTAATCGTTCGTGAGAGGTTCTAGCGGTGTTCCTCTCCATGTAACGCAAATGCGTGTTAGTTCCATCAAAAAGTACCTGAGGAAATATTTCCGCCGATACTTGATCCAGGAGTTCCCTTGTCTTCTGGATTGGGTTCTAAATTACAAGGCTACGGAGTTGAACATTAGTTGTCATAAGCCCAAAAAAATTGGGTCGGCTGTTCAACGACTTTTATAATATAATATAAGATACTCTCTTCATATTAGGGCCGGGATAGCCTGGTTGGTGGGGCACTGAGCCCATGTCCAAGAGGTCTTGGGTTCGACCACCGCCGGCCGAAGGCTCCCCGTATAGTAAATGGTGACTGATGCACGTTAAATCTGTCGAGTCATAAAGTCCTCCATGTTCCCATAACAAATCATACCTCNCCCAGAATTCGACTTCTGCCACACCCATATGTCACACCAGTTTACGGGACGGACCCATTCATACATCCATTCATTCATCCACAGATCGTAATTTTGACCTGAATCAGAGAACGATCGATCTCCAATTCAGTACCCCTAGAGATTTTAATTTGTTATGGGAACATGGAGGACTTTAGCAACTCGACAGATTTAATGTGCATCACTCACTTTACTACACGGGGAGTCTTCGGTCGACGGGGTTCGAACCCACGATCTCTCGGACATGGGTCCAGCGCCCTACCGATCAGGCTATTCCAGCAAATAATATAATGATAAATGATAACTTAAGATTGCGAGCCGCGATGGCTCAGGTGATAGAGCGTTCGCCTTCCACTGAGACGAACAGGGTTCGAATCCCAGTCGATACGAATTTCGCATCCGGCTTGCACCGACCACAGTGCTGACGTAAAATATCCTCAGTGGTAGACGGATCATGGGTTGGAGTCCCCTTGACGTGAGGCTAATCGTTCGTGAGAGGTTCTAGCGGTGTTCCTCTCCATGTAACGCAAATGCGTGTTAGTTCCATCAAAAAGTCCCTGAGGAAGGCAAATTTCCCCCGATACTTGATCCAGGAGTTCCCTTGTCTTCTGGATTGGGTTCTAAATGACAAGGCTACGGAGTTGAACATTAGTTGTCATAAACCCAAAAAAATTGGGTCGGTTGTTCAACGACTTTTATTATATAATATAAGATACTCTCTTCATATTAGGGTCGGGATAGCCTGGTTGGTGGGGCTCTGAGCCCATGTCCAAGAGGTCTTGGGTTCGACCACCGCCGGCCGAAGGCTCCCCGTATAGTAAATGGTGACTGATGCACGTTAAATCTGTCGAGTCATAAAGTCCTCCATGTTCCCATAACAAATCACACCTCTGGGGTACTGATCCAAGAGTTTCCTAGTCCTCTGGATTGGTTCAAACTTACAAGGCTACGGAGTTGAATATTAGTACTCGTAAACCCAAAATTAGGTCAGCTGTTCAATGACGGTTCTAAAATAAAATATACTCTGTTCATGATCTGCGATGGCTCAGGGGAAAGACCGTTCGCCTTCCAATGAGGTGAACCAGGGTTCGGTCCCGGCGATGGCTGGTCGATACGAATTCCTCATCCGGCTCGCACCGACCACAGTGCTGACGTGAATCCTCAGACGGATCATGGGTTTGAGACTACTAACCGTGAGGCTAATCGTGGTAGGTTCTCGTTGTCTTTCTCTCCATGTATGCAAATGCGGGTTAGTTCCATTAAAAAGTCCTCCACGAAAGCAAATTTCTCCCAATGCTTGATCCAGGAGTTCCCTTGTCTTCTGGATTGGGTTCAAAATTACAGGGCCACGGAATTGAACATTAGTTGTCATAATAGAATAGCCGCCTCATGTTTACGTAATTTCTCTCCTCTTGGCGATTTCTCCTTCTCTGTTGCCATTGCTTTGGCAAATCTTTTACACGGTAAAACGTTTTAGTAATAAGTGGGTACACACTTCCACGGGGAAATAAAACAAGATTTGGCAAAAATAGTAACGGAGAGGGAGAAAGTGCGAAGAATGGAGAAATCGCGTGACCTTGAAACGCCTATTCTATTTAGAGTACCATCATACGTTATGTTTTTAACATGGATTTTAAGTATTCTTCTTCTTTCAGTATGAAGGAGTGCCCGCGTACCCAGATCCAGGACGTTACTGGTCCATCGTTGAAAAGTACGCCGTGACTCAGTTTTACACAGCGCCAACAGCCATCAGGACTCTCATGAAGTTTGACAACTCCTTTGTAACGAGGTACTCTCTTCTTTCTTCTGTTTTGTAACTACTTAGCAAACTTTAAAAATAAACAAGCTATACTTATTCCTATTGGAACTGACGCATTCCATCACATGTTAATATTGGTGGCAACGAGACAGCAGATTGATTGGCCAAAGAGGGCAGTGAGGAATATATATCCACCGGGTCATCACTTACTTATCAGGAGCTTTACTCCAGTGAAAAATATAGACAAAAATCAATCTGGCAAACTCCACCTACGCACCAATGGTACACCGCAAGATCTCCTGGCACCCATATGGGAATCAATTGCGATCGAAGCTCCCATACTGCCTTGGCCAGATTCTCAACTGGCCACCTAAAATGTCTAACATTCGAACATGGCACAAAAATTTACCCGACTTGTAAAAAATGCTGTGTCCATCCAGCCTCACCGAAACATGTACTTGATTGTGTTGGACTATCCAGGGCCGACTTCCCCTTCTTGCCATCGATTTTCTGGTTGTCAACAGCTTTTTGGAGTTGATCTGACTAATGTCAGATCTATGAGGATAAGCAACAACAACATCAGAACTGACTCAGAATAATCGGCGCTTTCTGACTTGTACTAATACCAGATTTCCCGAAAATGACCATCGCACAATTGAGAAAGTACTTGCCTACCACGGCTTAGTCCGGGGTTCAATTCTGATGGTTTTATCCGATCGTGTCATCCGTGTTCATTCGATTTGTACCGAATCGACACTCTAAGTGGTTGGACAGTTGCAAAATATGCAGCAAAGGCCGCTTGCATAATTGTATTGTTATGTGTGCCAGTATTGTCTTCAGATCCCCATTAAGGATAAATCTTATCCATTCACTGATAGCTTATTGGTGTAGCCGTGGTGCTACATTTAAAAACCAAACCCAATGCCCAATTGTTTAAAAATGAATTGAAAAAAGACGAAAAGATATAAAAAAATATATGGTTTGTTGCATTCCTGCTTAATAAACCAGGAGGATATACCATTCACAAAGTTTCAAAATTAGTTTTAAGGTTTGTCAAAAAATTGCGCGGCTAACTGAGAAGCATTGTTTTTTAAAATATCCTCAGTAACAGCATCTTGAGCTGTATGAGAACAAAATTTAGTTGAAATTCTCTGTCGGGCACTGTTCAAGAACTTAGTCGCTAAGTTACTGAGTTTTCAAAGTTTCCTAAGAAACAGTGCATTACTATCTTCTTCTGCTCTTTCCTCCAATTTTCATTTATTTTTAGGGACAGCCGGTAAAAGCTAACAAAAAATGTCGAGTTTCAAACCATCTACTTATAAACTATTTTGCTAAAACTGTACTATGTACTATAATCTGCGCGTTTTCTCGAACTATAAAGTCATGGTGGCTCAGTAGATAGAGTGCTCTACACCAGATGGGGTGACCCCAGGTTCTAATCCCAGCATAGGCTAGTCCAGGGATGGTCAAGCCCCTTGACAGTCGAGCCATTTTTCAAAATTTGAAATTTTTCTCGAGCCGCAATTAAAAACGCATTTAAAAGGTATGCAAAAAAGGTATTAAAAAATTTTGCTTACAGAGATTATATTTATTGAAAACATATAAATGAAATTAAAAAATATGTGTATTGAGTTTAAATATTAAACACGTCTATTTTACTTCACTTGATAATTCTTTAAAGTTTGGTGAATAATTAGTGACAGCACTTCTCAGTAATTCTTTGAGATGCTGGCTAGTTAATACTGATCAGTGTTTGGATTTCATGAATTTTAAAGTGGAACAGAATGATTCACATAAGTACGTTGTTCTGAATATTGAAATAATTCGGCAAGTAGCCTTTTTTAATTCAGGATACTTCGATTCTGGTACAAATGTCCCAACTTTAGTAATCGGCGTCGACTTAAATTTTAATTGCAGAGCTTGATCGTCTTGCATCTCGATTAATTCTAATACTTTAGATGCTTTTTGGGTCATAATTATATTGGAAATGGAAAGCTCGCCTTGAATTATGTTAATTTCAAATGGATTCAGAAAAATATTAAAATATAATAGCACAGAAATGAAAAGGGAACTCTAGTACTTTTATCAAGAGCCACAAATGATCGTTCAAAGAGCCGCATGTGGCTCGCGAGCCGCAGTTTGGCCACCCCTGGGCTTGTCGGTTCAAATTCTTCTTAAAGTTTGCACCACGCTGATGTAAAAGTATCCTTAATGATAGACGGATCTTGGGTTAAATACCCCTGCCATCGGTCTAACCGTGGGTAGTTTTTGTTATTTTCCATGTAACGCACATGTGGATTAAAAAGATCTTCACGAAGGCTAGTTTGACCCAATGATTGATCCAGGAGTCTTCTGAGTTGGGTTCAAATTTATAAGTCTACGGAGATGAACACTGACAGTCATAATTTTAAAAATGGGTCAATGGGTAATTTTAAAAAAGGAAATTAAAATTTTTGGGGCCCTTTAGATTAATTTTCTTTTCACGTATATTTCTTATTTATTCAAATATAAAAGTGTTTATATATCTTTTCATTTAAGAAAGCATGTTTAAAACTAAAAAAATAATAATAATAAATTGAATTTTACTTTATTTTGTTAAATTAGAACTGAACTAAAAAATAATCATAAAATTTTGAAAATGTTATGATTATTTTTTGATCAAATAGAATTACGGACACTAAATAATTATAGAACACTGAAACAATTATGAGATACTTCAGTTGAGGCACTAAATAACTTCTTTTACCATTTAAAACGTCTCAATAATGTCAACAGCATTTGCTTCTTGTTTAAACAAGTCTCAGCTTGCTATAGTACTGCCTTCAATTTTTTCGCGCAAATCAAAATGACAAATTTGAACTTAAAGAAACATTGATAAGTCTTATAGTACATAAACTATATTAATACTTATAAATAATAACTAAAATAAGTAATAAATAAATATGATTAACATTATGGGGAAAAAAATTATCGTATTTTATTAATATATATTGAAAATTGATTTTTTTTTAAATCATTGTTTTTCCTAATTTTTTTAATTTATTTTCAAAACATCCATTTTAAGGGGGCCCCTTATCATTGGGGGCCCTAGGCCATGGCCTAGTCTGGTCTAATGGGTAAGGCAGCACTGCAGCAAAGCATGAGTCTATTGTAAAGGCAGATTTTATTTCTAAGACGTTGCTTATAACACGAAACGCCCATGACATTTAAACTGATTTCAACCGGAAATGAAATTTTTTATTATAGTAAATATCAATATTTAAAGGACCGTCAATTAAAATGATTATATCAGAACTTCATATAGAGAATGGCCTATAACTGCCTTTGTGAAGGCCGTTCTGTAACGACAACATTTAACACATATTTTGAAAATACTTGTAAAAAATAATCACATTAGGGGTTTGACGAAATTTAATATCTTTTCGCGGAAAAACGAAAATAGCATCAAAATCTTATCAACCCCAAGTGAGGACAGTAAAACATCAAAACCTGTTTCATTTCTGGACAGACAAAAAACAATTGAGAAACGATTGTTAGAAACACTATCAATCAAACTGGTTTCGATGTTTTTCATGTCCCCTTTCCTGTTTATTAGATATTTATAACATTTCTTTCTGACTTAAATATTAACCCTTTGCTTACGGTGTTCATCTGTACCATCACATGTGGTCCACATGGTGTGCCCGCCGTAAGTAAGAGGTTAATTTCAGCTTACTAAGTGGTCGTTTAAATATTAAGTAAGCACCTTACCGAGGTTTGTGATTTACTTATTTTTGATGACAAGGATGGAGCAATGCTTACGTAACACATTAAGCTCCCCTTACTTTTAAAATTTTCTTTAAAAGCAAGACCAAAAATGTAAAAAAACAATAATGCATAGTGAAGAATTTCAAATTTGTTATAAAAGTTGAATTCAGGAAGAAAAAAATTTGAAAAGTTTACTGAAAAGTCAGTACTCAAGATTATTAAAGATTGTTCAACTCAAAAATTTTATAAAATGAACTAAACCGTATAATTTGTTTCATGCAAAGTTAAATCTTAATCTTAAAATTATATTAATAAAAGTAAAAACCAGGAGGATTTTTGCTGCGACTTTCTTACGTTAGCAAGCGAGAAAGTTTGTGTATGCTGAGTAAAAAATTACCAATAATATGCTTACGTAATATTTATACGGCCCGTGATTTTTCTTCATTTTTTAAAGGAAACACCGTTTATACGAAACATATTTTTGTTTTCAATATTATAGGCATGACAGAAGTAGCATTCGTCTTTTGGGTTCTGTTGGTGAGCCCATCAACCGAGATGCCTGGTTCTGGTACCACGGTATTGTGGGTGAAGGTCGTGTACCCATCGTCGATACCTACTGGCAAACCGAAACGGTAAATTAAGTGTACAATTGTATATTTAGATTCATTTTAATTGTGGTATATGGAGGGTTCATTAGCGCTCTTCACAGCGCTGAGTGGTTGGTTTGTGTAACGGTTAATCTCTCCTTTAAATGTAACATTAAGGTAGGGATATCCTGGTTGATAGGGCGCTGGGCACATGTCCGAAAGTTTGTGGGTTCGAACCCGCCGGCCAAGCTTCCTAAAACAGGAAGAAATTTCGAGAACTTCCGGTGTATCCCTCCGCTTAAGATATGCTTATGAGTCGATGTGTGAACAGGCTTAATATTCCTCGAAGTTTTACTAATGTGATTGTTGTTATAACTTACATGGAATTTTACCATTCATAAGAGTTTTCTGTGTTCTATAAATTCTAACAGGTAATAAGCCTAAAACACAAATTTAGCAAAATTAATATCACAGCATAAATATAGTGTTAAAGTTAGCCTTGTTTTGAAAGTTATCCCTAATTTGGCTATATTCGTGCAAAATCGCACCGTTTATTATTTTTTGTGTAGCATCATAGCTAGCTTGCGAAGTCTTCCGAAATCATTTGTTGTTTGTTTCCTTGAAAGTTAGATTCAAAGAACGCGTTATATTTTAAACAGTACCAAGTATTTGAAGGTGCGTTTTTTTTCTTCAGGTTTAGGCGTAAAAATTAGTCGGAAGTAGAAACCCGGAAGTTTTTCGACGAGCCATATGCGTTTAGCTTTACACGGTCAGCCATTCTTAACAAGCCGTGATGGCTCAGGGGATAGAGCGTTCGCCTTCCAGTGAGGCGAAACGGGTTCGAATCCTATCAATACGAGTTCTGCATCCAGCTTGCATCGTTAACATGGGTTAGAGTCCCCTTGCCGTCAGGCTAACCGAGGGAGGTTCAAGTGATCTTCCTCTCCATTTAACGCAAATGCGGGTTAGCTCCATCAAAAAGTCCTTCACGAAGGCAAATGTCTCTCAATACTCGATCCGGAGCTCCCTTGTCTTCTGGATTGAGTTCAAAATGACAAGGCTACGGAGTTGAACATTAGAAGTCGTAAACCCATAAAATTGGGTCGGCTGCTCAACGACGATTATAAAATAAAATAAAAAACATCCTTAACATGCGTTTTCTTTTTTCGATCAGCTAGTAAGTAATTTATGCAATTTATGTAATATAGCGTAACATAAGAAAAGGGAAGAGTTGTAGGGATGGTGAAATGTGACACTTTTAACAAGGATGTTAAGGGTGGTTCAAAATATTTAAAATTAAAGGTGTGACATCGCTTATAAATGGTCCCTTTGCNCATATGCGTTTAGCTTTACACTGTCAACCATCCTTAACGAGTCGTGATTGCTCAGGGGATAGAGCGTTCGCCTTCCAGTGAGGCGAACCGGGTTCGAATCCCAGGTGATACGAATTCCGCATCCGGCTTGCACCGACCACAGTGCTGACGTAAAATATCCTCAGTGGTAGACGGATCATGGGTCAGAGTCCCCTTGCCGTCGGGCTAACCATGGGAGGTTCACGTGATCTTCCTCTCCATGTGACGCAAATGCGGGTTAGCTCCATCAAAAAGTTCTCCACGATGGCAAATGTCTCCCAATACTCGATCTGGAGTTCCCTTGTCTTCTGGATTGGGTTCAAAATGACAAGGCCACGGAGTTGAACATTAGTAGTCATAAACCCATAAAATTGGGTCGGCTGTTCAACGACGGTTATAAAATAAAATAAAAAACATCCTTAACATGCGTTTTCTTTTTTCGATCAGCTAGTAAGTAATTTATGCAATTTATGTAATATAGCGTAACATAAGAAAAGGGAGGAGTTGTAGGGATGGTGAAATGTGACACTTTTAACAAGGATGTTAAAGGTGGTCCAAAATATTTAAAATTAAAGGTGTGACATCGCTTATAAACGGTCCCTTTTGCAAAGTTAACATTTAACTAAAAGAGTAAATAGCATTTGCCCATAGCTGAGTTCTCAGACAGTTCACCATAGCGGAGGTTCTACTGTAGAAGTATTTGTATTCTTTGATACAATTAATACGCAATTACAGTCGTACTTATTACAATATTCAACGATATTTTAAACTGTTTATAATGGTATGATGCATCAGTTATGAATTAATTGTAATTCTAGGGAGGATTTTTGATGACTCCTGTACCATTCTGTACCCCATTAAAGCCAGGATGTGCAGTAAGTATCAATTTATGTCATCCTTCAATTTGTAAACTCAATTGAAATATCTTATCTCCAGTGATCACGCAATTGAAACAGGTTCTTTCACCGGGTGATTATGACAGGAATTTTTTTTTCAGAACTTATTTTTAAATTAAATACATGCTAATAATACACTTGTTTATTTGTTTTTTCAATAACATCAGCTAGTATGGTGTGGCTGAAGTCGAATTCTTGGCAATAGATGGCGCCACTGGAAAACAAAAACTATCGTATCCCGTCTGCCTAAACAGGCATACGTCAACAAACAATAACATCAGCTTTTAAAGTAGTTTGCTTAATTGATACGGGCTGGTTGGCAGTGCACTGGACAACTCGAATCCAGTCAGTCGAAGGCTCCTCGTGTAGTAAATGGTAACTGGTGTACGTTAAATCTGTCGGGTCACGACGTCCTGCATGTTCCCATAACATTTTATACCTCTGGGGGTACTGATTTGGAGATTGATCGCTCTGTGGTTCAGGTCAAAATTACGATCTGTAGACGAATGAATGGATGTCTGAATGGATCCACCCCATAAACGAGTGTGACGTATGGAAGTGACAGAAGTCGAATTCTGGGCCATAGATGGCGCCACTGGAAAACAAGGACAATCGCACTCCCTCTGCCTCAATGGCCGACGACGTAGAAGGAACTTGATTGATTGATTTTGAAATTATGCAATATATCAACGAATTTTTCATTGAACGATTTTTAATGCATCTCTTGTTGTATTTACCAAAAGAAGCTTTTATTCTTAACTTCTAAATTAATAACATAAATGTAGCGCAAAAAAATATTGCGAAACAAAAAACAAAAAGAAAATTTTAATTTTAATTTAACAAAAATATCTCACCTTGTGAGAAAAAACACAAGAAAGTTCAAATAAAAAGAAGAAAAAGAATGTTCTACTAATTCTTTTAAAAAATAAAAGAGGAAACGTGAACCACCAATATAATATGTCCTTTTTTAATTTCATGCTTTTTGCCAACCTGGTTAAGTATGACTCGTCTATCTTCAACAGCAATTTAAATTCTGTTCTTTGAAAATAATCGTCTGCTACTATGTCTTTGAAAATAATCGTCTGCTACTATGTCAATCTTCAACATCTCTCTTTTTTCTTTTTTTTTATTAATTTCATTTAATTCTTAATAAAGAGACTTTACATAGCAGATTTTAATTCAGTCTGTTATTTGCTTAAAACATTGCTAATTTTATTATTATAAAAGATAATTGAGAACACGGATAAGCTTTGAAATAATTACTGGTCTGTTTGTTACATATTTTTAAACATCATTATCAGCGATTGCACCGTGATTAAGAAATTGAACTGTCATAGCGATCTCGGGAGGCTATTATGCAATCTAGTGGGCGATAAGCTTTCTTGTTTGGCGGTTCTCCTCTTGGCGCATTTTTGTTAGACGTCACCTTGATAAGAATTTCTAAAAAAAGCACAAACGATTCTTATCTTTAGTTTTGGAATTAATAAATTTTCAAAGTAATTTACGAATTGTATATTTTTAAAACATCAAGTTACACATGTCTGTTAGCAAACATTTTAGTTATCATTTTATTAATGACTGGAATAAAAATTTTAACAGTATATTATTTTTACTCGTTTATTTTAACTAATATCTAACTTATGATCAGCACTTTTTTGTTAATTGTATATAAATCAAACGATTACTTTTTTTTATAGGAAATTGTTTGTTAGTTTTAATCATTTTCAATAATGTAATATAAAATATTTTACCTTATTGTTTTTTATTTTATAACCGTCGTTGAACAGCCGACCCAATTTTGGAATTACGACCACTAATGTTCAACTCGGTAGCCTTGTAATTTAGAACCTAATCCTGAAGACAAGGGAACTTCCTGGATCAAGAAGCATTGAGAGAAATTTTGTCTACGTGGGGGACTTTTTGGTGGAATTAACCCGCATTTGCGTTACATGGAGAGGAAAACCACGAGAACCTCTCATGATTAGCCTGACGGAATGGGACTCTAACCCATGATCCGTCTACCACTGAGGATATTTCACGTCAGCACTGAGGTCGGTGCAAGACGAATGCGAAACTCTTACCTCAGCCAACGCCGGGATTCGTACCCGGTTCACCTCATTGGAAGGCGAACTCTCTATCCCCTGAGCCATCGCGACTCTTACTGTTTGTTGCATTTCTTATATTATATAAAGCAATTATTAAACTAGGATGCATATTATAATTGAAGGATTTACAGTGAGTTACCGTGGGTCGGTTTTTTGATGCTTATTTATTCTTTTTTTTAATATATATATACATATATTTATGCACCTTGCATAGATAATAAGTGTTAGTACTTTTTTCTTGGTTTTAATCCTTGGTTTCCATGTTTTTTTTTTTTTTTTAACAAAGTAACGCTCAAAATTAACTTTAGTAAAGCAAGTATATATTTAGTTTGATATTGTGACATATTGAAATTAAAGTGATAGTTGATTCGAGAAACTATCAACTAAGAAATTTGCTATGGCAAATCCCTGTATAAATCTTAGGACTCAATTTTCTCTGAATATAAATTAAGGACTCAATTTTCAAAAATGTTTTTTTTTAAATATTTTTTTTAAATGTAACAACATTTCTAAATAAGAATATTTTTGTAACTTTCAAAGAAAAATAATAAGGAAGGTTTTTGACAAATGAGACAACAAAATTATTAAAATTACAACGATTGAAACTAGCTATATTGGAAAAAAATATAAAAATTAACAAAAAATACTAGTTACAAAAAAAGTTAAGAGCTTTTAATAAATTATCAAATATAAAAAAAATTTAAGAATTATTTAATTTATTAATTTATTTAAGTAATCAGACACAAAAACGCACAGGAACTATAAAGTGCGTTTTTTTGTCTGATTTCGTAACTTAATATATCGTCTGCATTAATTAATTAGCATATCGGCGGTTACTCCCTCAAACCATTAAGATTGAGTCCTAGAACGTGAAGATCCGATCAATAGAACAAAAGTTATTCAGGGTGGTCCTTTTTTCTTCTTTTTTTTCACACTGTACTTCATTTCTTGGAGGGTATAAAAAAGCATTAATCACTTAAATCGCAAATATTTGATAATTTTTTTAGCCTTTCTTAAATCACTGTCGATAAAAGTATAGAGTTTGAAAGTTAAAAGAACTAATTCGTAAAAAGTGCTTTAGAATAAATAAAAAAATACTGCATGTAAGCATGAAAATATTTATATATGAAAATATTTATCCCGACCTGCCCCAATTCAGGGCATACGGGTAAATGTTTATTAAACCAAGTAAAAACAGAAAAGAACATAAAAAGCAAAAAGTGCATAAAATACAATAGTCATATGCCAACAGCTGGGAGGGCCGCCATATAGTGCTTTAAGCCGACGGCCCACCCTTATATTGAGCCAAATTACAATAGTGTTGAAGACCCCAACAAAGTTACAGGGAATACAGTATGTGTTACAATATATANACCTAAGCATGAATTAAAACTTCTTAATATCTCCTCATGTTTAATCAACCAAGAAATAGCTCATTTCAAAGAGGGAGCTTCTTTCTCCCCCGATTCTCGTTCTCTCGCTGACTCGAGCCAAAACCTATCTTAAATAATAGTCCGACACCCCTTCTTGAAATAGTTAAACCTCACATCCTCTACTGCAGACATGTGGCTAGGGGAGTTCTTTACATAGACAAACTACAAACTCTATTTTAAAGCGATCGTCTTTGGCTTTAAATTCAAGCACCTCCAAAACTTGTTGAAAACATTTTCCGCTTTGGGCTGAAACTCAGATTTTCGCTCGCAAAGGTTTTCTTGGGATGCCAATGTCCTTATGAGGTTTAACAGAAACCCTAACCCTCCACGATGAACTGAACGGAAAAATCATATTATTTCAAGTCTGGTGAATAAAAGGGCCATTCTTGTTCTGTCATAAAGTCTGAATATGGCACCTTTCTTGAAGGGGATTCAGATTTGTGTTAACTTTTGTGTCTAAGGATGTTTTAAAATAAGTTTGCGGTGAAAATAACTCGTTTTTAAATTGTAAGTTATATCCTGCCATCCTTCTTTACTTTTTTCTAAGTTATCCTGCATTTCATAGGCACTTCCTTTCTTTGGAGTGGAACCAGAATTGGTGGATGAGAATGGAAAAGTGGTCGAAGGTCCAGGAAAAGGCTATCTGGTAATTTTTCTTTTTTTCGCATGTACTGTTACCTCTCAAATTTAGGTTATGTCTCAGTGCTTATTCTCCAATTTTTGTAAGTTTTAATGGAGTATAACATGATTTGCCTCCAGGTGGCGCCACTTTAAAAAGTTCTAAATTGAATCACATGTAGTGATATTTATCTTAAATTTTAGCATCGGTGTAGGGAATACCGAACAGTGGCACTTAACTAGACCTAGTATAATATTTCGGGCATTTACCAAAGCAACTATGTGATTGTCAACATTCACCGGGTGGAAGTTAACAACCACCAATTTCGGTCATTTACAGTAACATATACAAACAATGTGTATACATATGTATAAATATTTAGAAAATCCTCTCTCCCCGTATCACCACCTTGTTTATAACTGCTATGTTATAGACAAGATATAATGTAACATAGCTCTTTTATTTAGAAAAAAACAAATTTAGCAATAGAAACTATATATATTTTAATGAACAACCTGTTAAAATAACAGGAAACACCTGTATTTAGTTTTTTGTTTATGGTTACAGGTTATCAAGAGACCGTGGCCAGCCATCATGAGAACAGTGTTTAAGAACCAACAAAGATTTGAAGATGCCTACTTCAAAAAATTTCCCGGTTATTATTTCACAGGAGATGGTAAGTCCAGTAGTATATTTTATTTACATAATCTTAGTTGTAAAATAGATACAAATACCACTGAAGATATTTTAACTCATCACTGTAATCGGTGCAAGCCGGGGGCGAAATTCGCATCGACCAGCCATCGCTGGGATTCGAACCCGGTTCAGCTCTTTTGGAAGGCGAACGCTCTATCCTCTGAGCCACCACGGCTCGCAGTTGACAATTTTATTTTATTTTATAACAGTCGTTGAACAGGCGACCCAATTTTGGGATAACGACATTTAATGTTCAACTCAGTAGCCTTGTAATTTTGAACTAAATCCAAAAGGGAATTCCTGGATCAAGTATTGGGAGAGATTTGCCTTCGTGGAGGACTTTTTTGACGGCCCACATTTGCGTTACATCGAGAGGAAAGCCACATTAACCTCCCACTGTTAGTCTGACGACAAGGGGACTCTAACCCATGATCCATCTACCACTGAGGCTGATTTACATCAGCACTGTGTTCGGTGCGAGGCGACGGGTGCAGAATTCGAATCGGTCAACCATCGCTGAGATTCAAACCCGGTACACCTCATAGGGAAGGGAGCGCTCTATCCCCAGAGCCACCACGACCTGTTAAGCTTCATTGAAGTCAATAATAGAATTATATAATAGAAAATTCTAATTTGTTGCTTTAGAATTTTAAATGCATTGAAATTTTTCAAATTTTGTATGTTCTTCTTAAAATGACTTAACATTTATAATTTCATACGGGAGGTATTTACAGACATTGAAACTTAATCGAATCGAAATTGATGTTTTATGTCATTATTTTTGTAAAAAAAATTGCAAATTTTAAAACACTTTTTTTAAAAGAAAAATTGTAAAACAATTTTAACTGGAATTGAATTTCATAAAAATTTTCAATGTTTCTGAATATCGGCGGCAAGTAAAGTAATAAAATTGAAATTTAAAAAAAACTGTCTTTTTATCAAATAGTCTAAAAATATGAAACAAAAAATTTTCAGACCTATTAGGAAACTGATGCGCCTTACTTTTTAGATCTGACAAATAAAAAAATTAATTTTTGTTTTCCTTTCTGGTCCATTTAGAATTTTTACTCTATTGAGTTATTCAAAGTTTTTCCTAAATAGACTATAAATTTAATGAAAATTATAATAAAATTATAAACTATAGTTAATTAAAAACTTTGTGAAAAACTATTCACAAAATAAACAACACACGATTTTCTGCAAAAATGATGTAAAATATTTTGAATACTCTTATTTTAATCAGAACAAAAGTAACTAAAAGAAATCACATAGTTTCTAAAATATAGTTACATAGCTAAATTAAATTTATAGAGCTGTTCCGTTTTTCTTTTCGTGAATTGTACATTTTTCAGAAATTTAGAAGGTGGGTCAAAATATGGACACCTATGCGGCCACCATAAAATAATTATCAATCATTGTAAGGAGATGGCATGGCTGGCATAGCCTGGTCGGTAGGGCGCTGGGCTCATGTCCGAGAGTTCGTGGGTTCGAACCCCACCGGCCAAAGACTCCCGGTGTAGTAAATGGTGACTGATGCACGTTGAATCTGTCTAGTCTCAAGGTCCTACATGTTCCCATGGCAAATCAATACCTCTGGGGGTACTAAATTGGAGATCGATCGTTCTCTGATTTAGGACAAAATTACTGTGGATGAATGAATGGATCTATGAATGGGTCCGCCCTATAAACGGGTGTGACGTATGGGTGTAGATGAAATCGAATTCTTGGCCATAGATGGCGCCACTGGAAAACAAGAATCTCTCTGCTTTAACAGGCATACGAATGCATGCAAGAGATAGCATGTTTTTTTTTTATTCTTTTGGCTTCAAAACATGAAACCAAAAGAATCACAAAATATTTTGTCACAAAATAGCTTATTTTACATTAATTGTGACACTTTACATTATCCGAAATGTCACCTTTTTTAACCTTTTAGAAGAAATATGTAACGAAGTCGGTTTTAAATGCAGGTTGCAGGAGAGACGAGAACGGTTTCTACTGGATCACCGGGAGAGTGGACGATATGCTGAATGTGTCCGGCCATTTGCTGTCCACCAGTGAAGTGGAATCTGCACTTCTCGGCAATCGCAACGTTGCAGAGACGGCCGTTGTCCCACACTTTCACCCAATCAAAGGAGAATGCCTCTACTGCTTTGTCGTGCTCAAGGACGTAAGTACCATCAGAAGATTCGACAGGGATTTCAAAAGTTCAATTATTTTATAAAACCTTCATATCCGTCAATAATACGAGGGCCGTTTTGTTGTATACACTAATAGGTGGCGCATGCGTCGTTAAGAGTGCTTGTCCCGGCATTTCTTGGGAACAACCGTGCTCAGTTGCGGTTGTGTAGGTAAATTGCACGGTCAGATCTTTGTCTTTAAAATGTTCAAATTTAGCAAATCGCCCGACACGCACGAGATACTGTCAGTGATGCGTTTTAGTCGGTAAAAAACCTGTCTGCTGCATACATTCACTGGCAGATTTGTAAAGTTACGATTTGTGTGGTAGCAAAATTCCCTGCTATGCTGACAGAAAAATTTTGCTACTCTATGACAATGACGCAGCTAGGGGCCTAACTGGCCGAGCGGTATCGCCCGCCAAACGCTCTGTTAAGCGTGGAGGTGGCGGGTCCGAATCCCGCCGTAACCCTGGACGTATTCTTTGTGATGTCCTTCTCTGTATTGTGCTATCTGTTCTTCTACTTAGACAAAGGCTTATAAGCCTTATTTGAGCACACAAGCCTGCAAATGCATGTTGTACCAATAAACCAATATATCTACGCAGCTCATATCCCAGCTTTATTGGACTCTTTTGGTTGGGAAGTCTTGGAGCAACCCTCCCTACAACCTAGACCTTGCGCTGAGTGATTTTCTTCTTTTCCGATATTTCGAACATCATTTTGGCGGCAATCACTACAAAGATGACGAATACGTAAAAATGGCAGCGACCTCTTGGTTAACGGAGCAGGCGGCAAGTTTGTATGAAGAGGGTATTCTAAATCTAGTTGTGGTATGATAAGTGTTTAACCCCTTAACGATTGGTTAATTTTCAAGAGAACGGTCATAAAAGTGCCTATTTTTTTAGCTTTTGTATTTGTATTACATATTTGATTAATGCTGCAACTAGTTTAAAATAAACTAACTATCTACAATTACCTTAAAAATATCCTGGTACTGCCATCATGTGCGTAAAATGAGAAATAAAATGTTTTCCGAGCAAAAGAAATGAATTAGTTTTATTCTTATTGGCGCATTACTACTGAACAATCCAGCCCGTCAATATCACGGGAGCGAGAAATAGTGGGTGAAATCTCACCCCGTCATTTTCACGGGAGCGAGAAGGAAGGGGTTAAACAAACTTGGCAACTATGCTGGAGAAAAAAAAAAGTTTATAGAATCTGAAAATAAATTTGCTTCTTGAAAATTTTCCTTTCTTTTAAACATAGATATTCTAAAAAATTTTATTAAGAATAAATGATGTTCAAACAAATTTAACAATGAAGTTTTAGATAATAAAACTTTAAATATCCATTACATTTTTAAAAAAAATTTTTGAAAATAATAAATTCTTTTACCATTATAAAATTTCCGCATACATTGACAACCAAATAAATTTAAAACGTTGAGTTAGATTTTACTAAATTTGTATTTTTCCCATGTATTTTTTATATTAAAAGTTTTCTGCCCCCTCTAATCTTTTATTATGGTTTGTCTATAGAAAGAACTCCCCTTGCCATGAGGTCTAAGGCCATCTGCTGTTATGGAAACAAGAAATACCGCAATAGGCCTGATTTCCCTTCTCTCACCGACCCGAGTTAAAACCTGTCTTAAATAATGCCCAACACCCTTGACAATACTTGAAATAATTAAACCTCGTAACCATAGTAACCGCCACCACTCCAGACAAATGGCCGGGGAGTTCTTTTAAACAAACTTCCATTTTGCGAATTTCTCTATTTTCCAATTTTTTTTCGATGAACCAAGAACGGTTTGGAAATTTCTTCGTAAAATACCTTCCAAATATTTTCTATTTAACGAACTTTTCTTTGAGATCCACTCTCCCTATTTCCCAAAATATTTCAGAACATTTCAGACCTGTTAACTCATTTTATGGGGGGAATGATTTTGAATTGATTTTCGAAGCCACTTAACTTTTAGAGAAAGCAGTAAATTTATTTGCATGTCGTACAGGAATCCATGCCAAAAATCAATTTACGAGAAAGCATAACAGAAATTTCTAAAACATGGAACTATGATCGTACTTTTCGAAACAGTTTCGCTAAAGCTGGATTCTTATTCAGTGCGTAGGGCGAGGATGATATTCCTTTAGAAGAGATTAAAAAAAATGTGGATACAGCTAAGAGTAGAACCACGAAATTAATGATGACGTACTGATAAATGATTTTCTTTTTATTGATTCTGAAGCTGCAACCACAGATATATTAACTGAATCGGATATTTTGGACAGTTTGAAAAATAAAAAACAGCAATAAATTGTGAGGAAGACGAAGAATCTGAAGACGGAAATGATGAAGAAATCACCAAACCTTCATCTGATAAAATGTTAAAATCATTTGAAACAAGTCGATAGTAGATAATAATTTTCAAGATAAAGGTGTATCGATTGCTATTTTAATTATGTCTAGGGTTTATGAATTTAAAACTAGTTTTGTGTTGCTTAAACATTTCAAACGATGATAACGAATTTTCCATGTAACGAACTTATTATCGGGATTTAGCGACTTCGTTAAATAGAGGTCCGACTTATTTTTACGCCTAAGCTTGAAAAAAACTCGCCATCTAATATTTTTATACTTGTAGTGTTTTCAACATAACACGTTCTTTCAACTAACTTCCAACGAAACAAACAACAAATGATTCTGTGGAGACTTAGCAAGCTTTCTATGACGCTAACCCAAAATGAAACAAAGGGCACTATTTTTTACAAATATAGCCAAATGAGGGATAACACTCAAAACATTGCAAACCTCTCACTTTATTTATGCTGTGATATTAAATTTGTTAAATTTGTTTTAAGCTCATGACCTGTTAGAATTTATAAATTACAGAAAACTCTTATGAATGGTAAAATGTACGCATAAATTTAAACACATATCACAATTATAAAACTTCCAAGAATATAAAGCCTGTTCACACATTGCCTCGTAAGAATAACACAAGCGGAGAGATACACCGGAAGTTCTCTAAGGTTATAGGAAGCTTGCTATAGTTTACATTCACTCAACCATTCATAACTTTTGTTCTAATAATAGAACTTTTCACTTACAAAGAGAAAATCTTAGCGTCTCAGAATGTTAACCTTGTATACTGATGAAATAAGTGCAGCGTCAGATCTGCGTCAGAAAAAATATTTCGCTGGAGGTAAGCGTTTACCAAATAATAATTCATAAAGAAGATAGTAACAGATTAACAAGTAACAGATTTAAGGTTTAAGTAACAGTAAGTAGCAAATTTAAAGTTTTACTGCAGTCAGTCGTCGACTGAATGTCCTCTTTAAATGGATTCCTCTTAACGTAACTGAAACAATTATTTTTTATTTAAAAAAAATAGTTCATTTAAGCAATCGAAAAATTAATTGAAAAATATTTTTTTTAAGAAGTACTTTATTTTATTTCAGGGATGCAGTTTTGATGACAAAATAGTTCAAGAACTAAAACAACAAGGTAACAACATTCACAGTCTCTCTAAAATATGACAATATTAGCAGTCGCCACAGGGCGACTAAATATAAATGGGCATTAAAAAATTATTCGCCAATCGCGACTTTTGTTGACGAAAATGTGCATTTAATTATTGTTTATTCATTTTCAAAAGAAATGTCTTACCTCAGACAACACCGTTACCAGATCGCAATAAAAATGCAACAGTTACGGAGACTCATTTGCGAAGTCACATGCGATCTCTCTCTCTCTCTCTCAACTCTTTTTAAAACAGTTTCAAGAGTGGCCCAATTTACCAAACACTATGAACTGTGACAATAGTTTAAAATAGCGAAATAACTCATAGCAATTTAAAATCTTAAAAGATATATCAAATAATAGCTGCGCTTTCAGAATCTACATTGAACGATAAATATTATTCAAATCTTCAGCAAATGCATTATTTTTTATAACTTTTTAAGTTAAAAATATTCTTTTTTTGAATTAATCAATTAATAAAATAAGACGAGTGTTATAAAAAAATAAAAATAATCATTCTTACAACACACAATTACTTATTGAATGTTTTTATTATTGAATGTTATAAAAAAATTAAACCTAAGCACTGACAATATATTAGTGATTTTTCAAAATCAACAATAACAATAGTTTTAAAAAAATCATGTCTCGTATATATGTATATGAGAGAGATTGAGAGAGCCCGTCCGCTGTAAAGACTTCAAAGTATTCTTCCAGGTAATTTATAGCCAAATTTCATTTCAAAATTAGCCAAACAATGTTCTATGATTAATTTTTTCCTATAGAAAACTTCCAATCAAAATTCAATTTTGCTTATAAATTGAATTATTTTATAAAATTCAATTTCAAATCAAGAGTCAATTTACAGTAGGGGAGGGGGAGTAAATGAGCGATAAAAAAGTGGGATGATTTTTCGTCTTTGAAGAAAAGAAATAGGAATAGGCAATATGTTAATATTTGATAACTTCTTAGACAAGAGCAGTAATAAAAGGATAAACCTGAAGCAACATTACGTAATTATGTATGAAAAATGCATTATGTTTATGAGAAATAGTGTATATGTATATGAGAAAACATATTTTCTATGAAAATAGTTGGAAGACAATATGCATCTGACTACGACGCGATTTGCAGGAATACAGTTACAGAGTTGAAATTTTTCATGATGCTATTTTCGCTTATTAACTTAACAAGAGTTTTAACGATTTAATTTATAAATATAAGCTCATCATATTGGTGACGACTTTATTGGTCACGACTATTTCGCTTTGCATTTCGAATCAGAATTAGTTAATGATGTTAGTGTTCTTGATGATTTATTTTACAGTTCTATTTACAAAAGTTTAAATTACTACCTTCATCAATAAAATTCGAAACATTCAAAGATATAAAATGGTGTAAATATAAACATAATTAGTGCTCAAAAATAAATAAATATACACTTAAAGCCATTTTGTTTCTTCTCCACAAAAAAAGGAGCGAACAATCTCAGAAAAGCAAAACAAACTGCTACCATAGCAAATTAATTTTATGAACTAGATCAAAGTTAAAGATTAAACAGACGATAATTCTCAACAACGACAATTCCATCTGCTATTTCGAATTGTTCTTCTAACAGATTTTAAGTGGAATGTTGTACTGCTACATACTTAAGTGAGTCATGAAAAAACATAACTCGAAAGTTTTCTCATAATATAGTAACACTAGGAGACAACAACTGTTACCATAGCAAATTTATTTTATGAACTAGATCAAAGTTAAAGATTAAACAGACGATAATTCTCAACAACGACAATTGGGTATAATATGAAAAAAACACAACTACTTCGATTTAGTAGGAACAACATATGACGCAATGCTAAACGAATGGAATTTAGTTGTTGTTTATTTAGTTCTTGTTATTAGTAGTTGTTGTTATTTGTTTCAGTTGTTGTTGTTTATTTAGTTGTATTTAGTTTCAATAACTTTTCTTTATAATGCAATAAAATCTGGCGAGCAGCTATTTAAACGATCGAACACTTCGTTTGTTTATTTGTGGCTTGAAGTTAGGCTCGCAGAAAATGCCGTTCATGGGTTAAATTTAGTAGGAACAACACAACCTGTGACGTAGGCTATATTATACCCAATTCCATCTGCTATTTTGAATAGTTGTTCTAACAGATTTTAAGTGGAATGTTGTACTGCTACATATTTAAGTGAGTCATGAAAAAACATAACTGCAAAGTTTTCTCACAATATAGTAACACTAGGAGACAACAAACACTATAATCTTTTTTTTTTCCTTTGCAGTGGTTAATATCATCGGTCCTTTTGCCCGACCAGAGTATTTCCATCCAGCCTCTTCCCTTCCAAAGACAAGATCCGGTAAAACTGTTCGACGAATTCTAAGAAAAGTCGCCGCCAACGACAGAGACATCGGAGATCTGAGTACTTTATTGGATGAGAATGTGGTGGATGAACTCTTCGAATCAAAGAACTCCTTGAAACTAAATAAATAAAATAAAAAATCGAACATACTAATAAAAAATTGTTTTTTGTTTATAGGAGAGAGAACGTCAATGTTTTAATTTAAAATCCGAATGATTATTTTCGACTTAACACACCGGTAGGAACCATAGATCAATGAACATTCGCAAGAAAGTCCAAAAGTTACCTCACCTTTTTATAAGGCCAGTTTGTTCAAGCAATGAGGAATTTTTCGCTGAGTGGCATTGTCTCAAGTTTCAAGCCAAGTTTCTAACTTTTTCAGCCGAGTTTCAAAATTATTGTTCATGTTAAGAGAAAGTATAGGCCATTATGTATATTTAGAACATAAGTTACATTCTTCTATTACTTATAAAAGGAATACTGACAATACAATTAGGCTCCCTTGTGCCCTAACTAATTTATCTATAACTTTGCAGCTCGGTCTTGTGTTTAGGTATATTGCAAAAATAAATGTGGCCAAGTATGAAAACTATAAGTTAATATAAAAGCTAAATGCTTGCCTTCATGTATATGCAGAGAACATTAAAATCTTCAGAAATATCAGAATAATAGAATCGAGAAAAAAACGGGATTCAATCTTCTAATTCACTTCCGCGAATTTGCATAGGGCTCAAAATATTACCCATCGTGAGGCCTCTTATTCGTCTATAATTATGTGGTTAGGCTCCATATATTGGTACATTAAACACAGTGCATCTTACCAAGTTTCAAAATTATTGATTAATATTAAGAGAAGATATAGGCCTTTATGTATATTTAAAACATAAGCTATATTCTTCGATTATAAAGGAAAAAAGCCGGGATAGCCTGGTTGGTAGGGCACTGGGTCCATGTCCAAGAGTTCGATCCCCACCGGCCGAAGACTCCCCGTGTAGTTAATGGTGGCGGATGCACGTTAAATCTGTCGAGTCGCAAAGTCCTCCATGTTCCCATAACAAATTAATACCTCTGGGGGTACTGATCCAGGAGTTTCCTTGTCTTCTGAAGTGGTTCAAATTACAAGGCTACGGAGTCGAACATCAGTAGTCGTTAACCCAAGATTGGGTCGGCTGTTCAACGACAGATATAAATATTATAAAGGAAATATTAACATTTCAATTCGACCCCTTATGCCACAACTAATTTATCTATGATTTTACTACGAGGCCCTCTGTTTAGGTATATTTGTAATAATAAATGAGGCCAAGTGAAAAAATTATAGGTTAATATAAGAATGAAATATAAGCATTTATGTACATGCACATATGTATAAGAAAAACATGAAGACGGTAGGTTGTCGTGTTTCCAGCACTCAAAAGTAAACGCCCAATTTATAGATTCGCCTAACGTGAATGAAGAAAAAAGTTATTTAAAAACAAAATTAGAAAACCGCAATGTCCGAGAGAGGCAAATCAGAGTAAAATGCATTTCTACGCGTTATAGAGAGATATCTCTTGTCAAAGAATTCCGGGCATCAAGATGAGTTGATGTGAGAGGGGTGGTATGAGTTTTGGAATTATCGAAATTGATTTTATCCCCCAAGATTCCAAGAATATGCAGCAATTAATGATTTATCACATTCTCGGTCTATCTACCGTGTTCCTTTAGTCTTAATTTTTAAAGCGCGTCTGGTTTATCCGATTCAGCCAAGGTTACCCTGGCAATGTATTCCACGGTTTTTCTAGTTTTTTCTCTTTTATTTTCCATTGGCAAGTATTCCTTTTTTTGTTTCAAATCACTTTCGTTTTCTTCATTCACGTCTGGCGAGTCTTGAAGATGGGTGCTTATATTTGAGCGCGCTAAACATTTGCTTCTAGCACTGCTATTCTCAAAGCTCGCAAGACGTGAAGGACTTGTGACGTGAATTTTTGAGTGGTCGAAACAAGTAGATTTCTGCTTTCATCTTCATATGTTTTGAAGTCAATGAAGTTTTTATCTTTCCTCTTCGGTTTCTCAAAATAATTCATTTAGCAACACAGTATAGTAAATTAAAATACTTAACGCGATTTTAAAATAAGTTTTACTTCAGATAATAATTACGACTCTTAATTTGATAGATTGATTATATAATCAGTCTCAAAAAATCATTCCAGTACCATTTTTTTTTTTTACTGTTGCTCTGCTTTGAAAAACATTTTTTTTTTAAGGCTGTTAAATAGTACCGTCTACAACAATGGAATGGCCTCCTCTCCCTTAGAATCAAAGTTAATAGTTACAAGATCAATTATTTTTAGCAAGTTTACGTCTACACCCCATTCGAAACTTTTTTGAAATGAATTTTATTCATTGATCTAAAACTTATTTTAGATATATTTTAGGATATACTTTACGGCAATTCAACAGTTTATATTTTATACCCTTTATTTATTTATATATATATTTTTTTTGTTGCTTAAAATTACTCAAGTTATATGATTAAATGCAGGAATAATATGATGGTAAACGGCGCACTGCTTCCTGCCTCTCTCAACAAAATAATGGAGTAATATTAGTTTCTAATAAGTTTAATCTAAATAAGTTGATTTTAATAAGTTAATTTTAATAAGTAATAACTGTTTAAGTGATAAAATGTTTCGTTCAAACAGATTTCAATTTTAGGGTTAATGAATTCATTGACACCGTTCAATTGAGAAGCAAGAAAACATTGAACATTTCTATCTCCTTACGGCAAAACATACGAGGTGCATCCAGAAATTAAGTTTCTCCAATTTATTACAAAAAGAACTCACACTTTCAGGAACATATTTATTGGCAACAAGTACAGCTATGTTTCAACTATTTTTCAACATAGCCACCACCAGAATTGAGACACTTGTCGTGTCGTAGGATCAACTTTTGTATCCCTCTGTCGTAGAACTCTGAACCTTGTGTTAGGAACCAGCGTGTGACAGACGTCTTCAGCTCTTCGTCGTTGCCAAAACGCTAACCGGAGGACAGGAATTTCTTGAGGTGCAGGAAAACGTGAAAATCGCTGGGAGCAAGATCAAGGCTGTAGGGTGGATGATCAAATAACTCCCAGCCAAATTCCGTCAAAATAGCTGCCGTGCCGTATGTGGACAAGCATTGTCATGGAGGAGCGCAACCCCTGCAGTAAGCATTCCACGACTCTTGTTTTGAATGGCACGTCACAATTTCCGCAGTGTTAACCGTAAACGTTTGTCACACGCTGGTTCCATTCACAGGCGGCAGAGTTCCAAGGCAGAGGGATACAAAAGTTGATCCTACGACACGACAAGTGTCTCAATTCTGATGGCGGCTATGTTGAAAAATAGCTGAAACATTGCTGTACTTGTTGCCAATAAATATGTTCCTGAAAGTGTGAGTTCCTTTTTTTTAAAAATTCGGGAAACTTACTTCCTGGATGAGCCTCGTGAGAACAATTTCTATTAATTATTTCTGAAAAAAAGTACATTAAAGCTATTTGATGAACATATTATTTATAGCTATAAAATGATTTGTAACCCAAAAAAATGTCTTATTATACCTTATTTTAGTAAAAAGAATTTTAAAAAATAGCAAGTAGGTTTTGGAATCTTTTGCTGTTTAACAAAATAAGGCACATCGAGCATTTTCCTGTAACAATATCTTGTAAATTGTGCTGAAGTTTAGAAATAATTTTAAAAATTTTTTATGAGCAAATTTTTTTCAACATTATCTTTTTTAAAAGGGTAACTTTCCAAAAGTTAGAGGGAGAGTATAAGTTTGAACATCAAAATAAAATTGCAGATCTAGAATTTTTCGTCCATATAAAAACAAAGCAACCTGGTTTATTTATTTATTTTACGCATGTGTGCCTTTACTTTTCATTACTCAAATAAATAAGAAACAATAGAAAAACAAGCAATAGTTTGTCTTTATTTTGTAAAGAAAAAAAGTAGTATGCTTTGTAAATAGCAACTGTTTTGCATCAAATAATTTTAAAGCAGTCGGAATGCTTTTAATATCTAAACAAAGGTTAATTATCACCCCGTAATTCTATGTTTTCTTTTGCTAAGAACTTTACAACAATTTAAAAACTAACGTTTAATTTAGAGGAAATTCTAAATTAAAATACTAAAAAATATCTATATAGATTAGTATGTTATTGTAAAATAAACTCAAAATATATATTTTTCGCATTACTCGGTGCGGGTTGGAATCTGGTGGATAAATCAACAAATAAGGATTCCTCCTTGATTTCCAGCAAATTGTTTCTTTAATTATTGTCCCTTTCAGCCTTTTGGGTGTGATTTTTGCGCTCTCCTAAATTCTTATAATAATGCAAATGACTTGGAGGCACTTGCCTCCTGCTTGTTTCGTTCGAAACCCTCCGCCATTGATCTTTTAATTATTGTTATTATTATTTTCTAAAACGCTCATTTTTTCCACAAAAATAACAAACATTTTGTTTACAAACTATATAATTATTGTAGTTTCATGTAAGAACATTTTGTCAATATGTTTATCGTAACAAAATGGACAATCACCTGCATTCAAAATATAATCATAAACTTGAACGCAAAAAAAAACAATTAACTTTAGATTATAATTTTTTTTTAAATTTAGTTGAACGTAACCAGTACCTATTAGTTATAGCCATTTTTTATTAGTATTAATTAGATTAATTTGGATAAAAAAAAAATAAGCAACAACAGGGTATGTAGCCAAATCTTTGAACAAAAAATAAGCACCTTTTAAGCACTCAAAAGGTATTTTTAAGCACTATATACATTAACAAAATGCAAAATAATTTTCAAAGACTTTACATGATCATGATAAAAGAACTCCTTCTTTGATTATATTAGCAATTATAAAATGATCAAGAAACTTTTCAGTTCGATATAGGAGGGTGGAAAATGAAGTCTGAAATTGAGAATATCTTGCAAAATGCAGCAGAGTAGCATATGAGAGAGCAAGAATCTCACCGAACCCAGCTCGAGTAGATGCACATTTGGACTCGCAAGTATTTAATCAAATATGTAAAATGATTAGCGCTTTCATACGCTATCGACCGACGGGACGCATACAAGGATTGTTGTTGAATGAATTGTGAAAACGTTGAATAGAACAACGTGAAAAGCCAATACCTCCTAGATGGAAGAAAGCCGAAGGACGGAAAACGATGACTCATACAGTTAGGCCCAGATTTGCTGATCACTTCTGACGAAGCTTCTCTTTTTCCCTTCTGTTTCTCGACACTTTTTCGTTACTCTTCTACTAATTTTTTACTTTCTACAAATTATTATTATTATTTTTTTTGTCTAGATTAAATGTTCTTAAATTGTGTAAAAATGCTTAATATATTTATTTGTTTTCAGAAATGATTAACAATAAATCAATTCTAACAAAAATAACTGTTGTGTGAATGANCTTTCCTAAATTCTTATAATAATGTAAATGACTTGGAGGCCCCTGCGCCCCTGCCTGTTTCGTTCACAACCCTCCGCAATTGCTCATCATTGATCTTTTAATTATTTGTTATTATTATTTCCTAAAACGTTCATTTTTTCCACAAACATTTTGTCAATATATTTATCGTAACAAAATGGACAATCACCTGCATTCAAAATATAATCATAAACTTGAACGAAAAAAAAAAAAAAAAAAAACAGTTAACTTGAGATTTTTTTTTTTTTTAAATTTAATTGAACGTAACCAGTACCTATTAGCTATAACCGTTTTTCATTAGTATCAATTAGATGAATTTGGATAAAAAATAATAAGCAACAATGTTTGTCCGATTTTACACTTGCTGTCTACTGAGGGTTTTTTACTTCACTGTGGTCGGTGCGATCCGGGAGCGGAATTCGAAAAGACCAGCCATCGCTGTTATTCGAACTTGGGGTCACCTCATTCGCTCTGGGAGTATAAATTAAGCCCATGTATGTCCTCATTTTCTTATCTGCATTTTTCAATAAACAGGTTAAAAAAGTTTTGGCGAATAGTAAAACTCAGGGTGTTCTGTAATGATAGCCCTTCACATATTTTTTTTTAGAATATGACATAACAGATACGCACAGTAATGGCTACGTGAAGTGACGAAATTACTACTGAGGGAGGCGAAAAGGAAAACATAAAGACCAGTTTAATTGCTGTATGAAACTTGCTGTAACTAATAATCGCCCTTCAATCTTCGGGTATTAAACAGGTTTTGAATCCAGACTTCCTCAAAATTTCAATGGCGTTTTTTTTTTCACAATGCATTCAAATAAAATGTCAAAAAAGTACTGAACTATTGAAAATTACGATTGCCAGTCGGAAAGAATTGTTACGAATTTGAAATCATATTGAATCAGGACAAAATAAAGAAAAGCAAAAGTAAAGAAATATATTGAAAACTACGTTTCGCAATTAGGGAAAATCTGACCTTGGCAATCTGGAGGGCATGAGGGGTTACTTTCAGTCGCAATAGAAGTTCATTCACGTGATACTTCGGTCGTATGTTTTTGGTCTGACAACAGTAAAATTATATCCTAATTTTTTGTGTTTGTTAGTTTATAATAAACAAAAAATTCTGTTTGTAGCAATTAGAAATTGGTACTCATATTGATGTCCAGTAAAAAATAATCAAAACAGCAAATTATCCAAACAGCAAAAAATTGTTGAATCCAACAAAGGATAGGGCATTGCGCTATATAAATTAAAGCTAAAAACAACTTGAATAAAGCACAAAGGAAAATGCGTGGACATAGGATAGTTTCAGTTCTATAAACAAGAACCTTCGTATGCCTGTTTAAGCAGAGGGGTGCGATTGTTCTTGTTTTCCAGTGGCGCCATCTATGGCCAAGAATTCGACTTCTGCCACAAATGATGATAAAGTAAATAGAGAAAGGCGTGCAAAGTGGTTTAACCAATAGGGACAGAGGAACAAGTTTAAACAAAGAAATAAGAAACAGGTGTGAAATACTTGGGCTGGAATTCCAGGATGCAACAGATTAAATTAAATCAGACTTCCAAATATTGGTAAAAGCTGGGATACTAGAGAGATCATTAACTACATTATTTAGAATTTTTCAAACTGACTCCATAAAACGGTATATGAAGAGCAGTGTTGAATGATTTTAGCAGAAAACGAACTCAAACCTGTGACTTAAATTCCAACTGCGATAGAAGATCGGTTATTGTCCTGATTTTGTATATTTCTTCCGTGTACAAATCGAAGTTTATAAGGATACATTTATTCAATACAAGCAAGATCACATTTACAGGAAATTTGCTAAATACACCAGCTATTAATATCAGCATGGGGAAATTTAGTTCATTTACAGAGGAAAAACGACTTTAATTTATTCAAAATTTCAACAATTTTTTGAAGTTTAACTTAGAGAGTTTGGTGGATAGTGAGATAAATTTTCTATAAGTGGAATCAATAATATTAGAAGAAAAACCGCGGTTCAAAGCGATAGCTTCAAGGTAAAGGAGTCTTCATTGAGGAGATAATTATTTCAACAAATTTCAGAAGCACGGTACATAGTTTGTCCATAGAAAGGACTCCCCTTGCCACGAAGTCGCCGTCTGCTGCTATGGAAACAAGAAATAGCGCATTTCGAAAAAGGGGAGCTTCTTTCTCCCCTGATTCTCTTTCTCTCACCGATCTATATCAAATATAGCTCGTTCACCAGGAGTTGGCACTTGGCTCCGCCTTCATCACGTGGTATGCGACGATACTATTTCGCTATTTTTGGGAGAAGGTTGTGAGCAATCCTGAACAATCTTGCTATTTGGCGATCGTTTGGCAAAAATATTTATTTCGCAAACTTTATGTGCATTTTTTTAACAATAAATATTTCATAAATTTGATGATATTTTGCACCATTTTTTATGATATTTCTTTCCTTTGAGTGAATAATTTGTCCTTTATGAGTCATTTAGCTGGGAGTACAGCAGTTTTTAAATTTAAACTATATTTAATTAGCTAGTGTAACAAAATGTATAATAGTAGATGATAAAGCAAAGTAAGTAACTGAAAAACAATTCACTTTTTGTGTTTGGCGCAAATTAAGGGTTGTCTCAATTTCAACAACGGAGATGTTTCTCTTCTAACTCCCGCGCTGAAATGAACTCTGCGTCCCAGGAGGTGGAGCCAAGTCTCAACTTCTGGTGAACGAACTATAGTTAAACCTCGCAACCATAGTCACCGTCACCACTCCAGGAAAATGGCTAGGAAGTTCTTTACATAGACTAACTATGCAAGTGCGCGTAAGGCAACTATATTTTGGTTGGGAGGGATGAAAGATTATGAGGGGGAGGCAAACAAGGGAGAGGAATTTAAAGAGGTCACTTTCACCTTTAGTCAATCTTTTAGAGGGGAGCTTCACTCCTTTTGATCTATCATTCTGGAAATTTGTTTGTAGCGGTCAGAAATTGGTACTCTTATTGATCTCCAGCAAAGGCACGGGGCGTAGCTAAATCTTTCAACAAAAATAAGCACCTTTTAAGTACTTCTTAAGCACTCAAAAATAACTTTGAGCACTATATACAATAACAAAAGGCAAAATAATTTTCAAAGACTTTACATGATCATGATAAAATTATTAGTTTATGACAAAGAACTCTTTTCTTGGTTATATTCGACATTATAAAATGATCAAGAGATTTTTCGTTCCGATATCAGAGGGTGGAAAATGAAGTCTGAAACAGAGAATATCTTGCAAAATGCAGCAGAGTTGCACATGAGAGTGAAAGAATCTCACCGAACCCAGCTCACATGCGGACTCCCATGTATTTCATCAAACATGCAACATGATTTGCGCTTTCATACGCTATGGACCAACAGTACGCCGAAATAGATTGTTGAATGAATTGTGAAAATGTTGAATAGAACAATGTGGAAATCACGCTTTTGCATAATACTTGGCGAAAATCGACATGGTGAAGAGAAAAATCTCATTTTAGAAAAGGGAAAATTAAGCACTTTTTAAAAACACGTAATGAAAAAAGCACCTTTAAGGGCTTTTAAAAAATACGCACAATGAAAGGGGTCTGTTTAAAGTTAGAGCATTTTAGCTGATCAGAATGTGACGATAGATTCTGTAATTAAGAAAAATTTAAAAAAAACTCGAGATGAAATTTGAGTAATTTAGTTTATTCAAATCTTACGTAAACATTTAAAGGGGGTTTACTTTTTCTAACAAGGAAAGTGAGTGTTGGGATCAATGTTTATGTAAGACATTAAAATTCCCTTATTTTTAATTTAAAAAAAAACTTAATGTTGCAAAAATTAAACACGTGGAATTAAATTCGCGGAAATAGAGTAGGAAAAAAAATTTTATCCGAAAAGAAAGAGGTCAAGCGTTTTCATCAAAGAAGGAAAACACAAAAAATTCCACAAAAAAAAATAATAATAAAATAAATTATACACAAATTTTTTTTAAAAAAAAAATCTTATTTTATGAAAATTTGCTTCTTTTATTTGAATTTAATCCTAAAATTAGATTGCTACAATAAAAGTCAATGTTAAATCAAAAATTAAAAACTGGGAATTAAATTTGGAGAAAGAGAGTAGAAAAAAACTTTATACGACAAGATACAGAGGTCAAGAGTTTTCACCAAAGAAAGAAAACACAAAAAATTCCACACAAAAAATTAGACACAAAATTTTCAGAAAAAATAAAAACCTTGTTTTATGAAAAGTTGCATCGTTTATTTGAATTTAATCCTAAAATTAGATTGCTAAAATAAAAGTCAATGTTAAATCAAAAATTAAAAACTGGGAATTAAATTTGGAGAAATAGAGTAGAGAAAACTTTATCCGAAAAGATACAGAGGTCAAGAGTTTTCACCAAAGAAAGAAAACACAAAAAATTCCACACAAAAAATTAGACACAAAATTTTCAGAAAAAATAAAAACCTTGTTTTATGAAAAGTTGCATCGTTTATTTGAATTTAATCCTAAAATTAGATTGTTACAATAAAAGTCAATGTTAAATCAAAAATTAAAAACTGGGAATTAAATTTGGAGAAATAGANTATTATAATATACTAATATAATATTCCATATTTATATATCGTCTAATTTATATTATATATCGTCTAATTTCATTAGTTTATACCCGAAAGTGAACAAGTGCAAACCACGTAAAAAACAATGCAGCTGTATTTAAGAAAAATCTTAATTATCTTTAAATGTTAATTATCTGAAAGATTATGAGGGGTCCCTTTCACCTTTAGTCAATCTTTCAGAGGGAAGTTTCACTACCTTTGATCTATCATTCTGGAAATTTGATTCTAGCGGTCAGAAATTGGTACTCTTATTGATCTCCAGCAAAGGCACGGTGCGTAGCCAAACCTTTCAACAAAAATAAGCACTTTTTAAGCACTCAAAAATATCTTTAAGCACTATATATAATAACAAAACGCAAAATAATTTTCAAAGACTTTACATGATCATGATAAAATTATTAGTTTCTGACAAAGAACTCTTTTCTTGGTTATATTCGACATTATAAAATGATCAAGAGAGTTTTCGGTCCGATATCAGAGGGTGGAAAATGAAGTCTGAAATAGAGAATTTTTTGCAAAATGCAGCAGTGTTGCACACCAGAGTGCAATTATCTCACCGAACTCAGCTCAGTAGACGCACATGCGCACTCGCAAGTATTTCATCAAACATGTAAAATGATGGGCGCTTTCATACACTATGGACCGACTGTACACCGAAACAGATTGTTGAATGAATTGTGAAAATGTTGAATAGAACAATGTGGAAATCACGCTTTTGCATAATACGTGGCGATCTCATTTTAGAAAAGGGAAAAATAAGCATTTTTTAAAAACACCCAATGAAAAAAGCACCTTTAAGGGCTTTTAAAAAACGAATATCGAAAATAAGCACTTTTTAAAAACGCTACGCACAATGAAAGGGGTTTGTTTAAAGTTAGAGCATTTTAGCTGATCAGAATGTGACGAAAGATTCTGTGATAATAAAAAAAAAAAGACGAGATGAAATTTGAGTAATTTAGTTCATTCAAATCTTACGTAAATATTTAAAAGGGGTTTACTTTTTCTAACAAGGGAATTGAGTGCTGGGATCAATGTTTATGTAAGACATTAAAATTCCCTTATTTTTAATTTTAAAAAAAAACTTAATGTTGCAAAAATTAAATTCGCGGAAATAGAGTAGGAAAAAATTTTATCCGAAAAGAAAGACGTCAAGAGTTTTCACTAAAGGAAAACACAATAAATTCCCCAAAAAAAATAATAAAAAAATTCCACACAAAATTTTTATTAAAAATTAATGAAAACCTTGTTTTGTGAAGAGCTGCATCTTTTATTTGAATTTAATCCTAAAACTAGATTGCACCAATAAAAGTCCATGTTAAATCAAAAATTAAAAACTTGGAATTAAATCGACAGAGAAATTGAGTAGGAAAAAATTTTATCCGAAAAGAAAGAGGTCAAGAATTTTCACCAAAGAAAGTGCACAAAAAATTCCACACAAAAAAAATGCATACACAAAATTTTTAAAAACAAAAATTTATGAAAACCTTGTTTTTCATGAAAAGCTGCATCTTTTATTTGAATTTAATCCTAAAATTAGATTGCTACAATAAAAGTCAATGTTAAATCAAAAAAAATAATTAATAAATAAATAACGGGGAGGGTGTATTGCGACTTTCTTACGTAAGCATGGGAGGGAGTTGGTTATTTGCTTACTTTTGCTGACAAAGAGAAAGGGGGAGTACAAAATTCCCCAAAAATATACCTACTTAAAATTAAAAACGGCCCCTTAGACTGAATTTCGGTAGGAAAAAAAATTATTTGGTGAAAAAATGGTGATTAATTTTGCTTATAACAAATCAGGAAACGAATGAAACTTGCATTGATGGAGCCACAATAGAGATTTCAGCGCTCTTGCTAGTCGAAATTAAGATTGTACGATTTCAAAGTGAGACACGTGTTACTAAAAACTTATTACTATTTAAAAATTTTTGAATAAAAGGCCATTTAAATGTGAAAGATTGGAGAAGAAATGAAAAGAAATATCTTTTAAAAATATTTTTTATTCAATAGCTAAAACAGCTCTAAAATAAAAGTTTAAAATTTGGATGAACAACCATTCGTAAAAAACTTATTCTTAAGATCATTTTTTTTTTTACACTTGAACTATATTATTTACAAGCATACATCATATTTGATCACCATCAGAGCGAACATAAATATATTTGAGCAATTCAATCATAAAACACAAACAAAAAAAGCGGTTTCCTTTTTAAAAAAATAATAATAAATATAAATAACAATAATACAAACATTAAAACCAAAATTAAGTTTTAATCATCTCATATCTTAGCCAAAGAGAATCAACAGTAGATAGTCCATAGCATATGGGGGCAAAATTAATTATAACTACAGATCCAAGCACAATTAAATATAACAAATGGATATTAAAAAATCGTCTGCCAGTCGATTACCAAGTTTTTCTTCGAATTTGAAACAGTTTAAAAAAAAACTTGAACACATACATATTTTTTAATAAAATTGATTATTTACAGAAAAACAATTTTTAATTTTTTTTAAATTAAATCCTTGAACTAAATTTGTTTGAAAGATTAAAGAACGTTTCATTAAATGTTTCAAATTTGTGAATAAAAATAGAATTTCTTTGTGATAATTTAGATTGTTTTGTAGAATTTACCAAAAAGTTAAATTTAAAAATATTTTCTGGGTGAAAAACGAGGAACTGCATAAAAATCATAGGAAGGCACTATTTCAATCATTGGATATAAGTTGTGCACCTTTAGCTTAACGCATTCAGGTAGATAATATTCTATGTAAGATTCTCTCTAAGATTCTATGTAAAATTCTAATTATCAGGTGATGCTACTATACAGCTGTATTGTTTTTTCTCGGATGAAACCGGTTTGTATTTGTTAAAGCTCTTGTATCATTTGGTTAACATTGCAATGCAATACGTTAAAAATAAATACAAATAGGAAGTATATAAAAAAATCTTCCGAATAAAAGCCCATTACATGTTTGTTTAAACATAAAAATATTGCCTATAAACTCGCGCAAAACATGTCATTATTAAAACGCTACAGGACATCGAATAATTTGATTTCTTTATTATAATATATATATATAATTACCTGATATAATAAATATTCCATATTTATATATCGCCTAATTTATCCTATCGTCAAATTTATATTCTATATCGTCTAATTTCATTAGTATATACCTGAAAGTGAACAAGTGCAAACCGCGAAAAAAACAATGCAGCTGTATTTAAGAAAAATCTTAATTATCTTTAAATGTTAATTATCACCTGATAATTAAGATTTTACATAGAATCTTACAGTGCGATTAATAATTTGGCCACGGACTACATATTTTATTACAGAGACGAATATCCTGTTTTGATATGACAATCATAAAACTAAGGTCTGAGTTTTTTTCTTCCTTCTCTTGAAAAACAAGATTAAATTCGCCCCTCTAACGTATCCTCGTATTTCCTTTGATGAAATTTTAATTTTAATGTTTATACATTGTTTCATGTCTTTCAACAACAAAGGTCATCTTTATGCTATTATTACATAAACATAGCAGCCAACTTGCATGGTCATAAGGAAAAAATTATACAAAGCAAAAAAATAATAATAAAGTAAGAATTTACTAAATATTGAGCTACTTTGTTGACACTTATAAAGCAAGAATAAAAGATCGCCCCTTAATGAAGGAGATTACGCATCCTTCTCATTTAAAACAACAAGAATCTCTTGACATTTCCATTCCTAATCAACTAAATCTGGGTTTACCCAATTCTCCTTGGTTACATGCCGTAAGCTGATATCTACAATGCACCTTAATATTCAGGCAATTGGCCTTAACCTTAAAAAAAAGTAAATACCAGGCAATGAGCCTTAAGATCAGCATACTAACTTGTAGGCACAACACAAAGAAAAGATAATCTATACGCACCCAATAATATATTGCTTAATAAACAAAGATAAGAAAAAAGGACTAAGACATGTTAGAACACAGTCAAAGGTGAAAGAATTTGAGATTTTCTGAGCATGAACCAGTTAGGATTAATAATCTCCACTTTAATTGCTTAGATCTTCTTTTTCGATTTATCTTCAACATGTTACAATGCAGAAATCAGTTATTCCACAGATTATCTAACTGATGTGCTGATTAATTAAATTGATTTTTAAATTCGCAAAATTACCTAGGTAATCAATAAAATACCTAGAAAATCTACACATTACATTATTCGTTAAATGAAGAAATAAGATTTTTGATGGAACAAGAGCAACATTTCTGTACACTCAAATTAACAAAGGATGTGTAGTCACATGGATCTTTAAAAAAAAATTATAATAAGTATCTTTAAAGTACTCAAAAAATATTTTTAAGCACTATACATATTAACAAAACGCAAAATAATTTTCAAAGACAAGATAAAATAATCAGTTTCTGACAAAGAACTCTTTTCTTGATTATATTAGCCACCATAAAAAGATCAAGAGGTCTTCCGGTTCGATATCAGAGGGTGGAAAATGAAGCCTGAAATTGAGAATATCTTACAAAATGCAGCAGAGTTGCACACGAGAGTGAAATAATCTCACCGAACTCAGCTCAGTAGACACACATGCACACTCACAAGTATTTCATCAAACATGCAATGAGGTTAAAAAAATTAATCATTTTCGAAAAGGGAAAATTGAGTACTTTTTTAAAACAACCAATAAAAAAAGCACCCTTAAGGGCTATTAAAAAAAAGGAAAAAGCTAAAATAAGCACTTTTCAAAAACGCTATGCACACTGTGTAATTTATTTATCTTTTGCTATCAAAAAAAAAATCAAGTTACAGCAATAGATAGAATAGATAGATAGAACTTGGACAATGACGCAAAAGATAAAAATGCTTTTGGAGTAGTCTTTGAGTGGTGGATACTATGAGCTGTCTTTGAAAAATTATAAGTTGATAGCTTATGGCACAGACGCTCAAATTTAGAACTTTAACCCTTCAAAGAACCAGACATCATCAAATACAGAAGAACCCAAAAAATTAAATGGGCAAGTCATTGTTATTAGAATGAACAAAGAACGTCCAAAACAGAAAATATTCTAGAAAAATATACCCAACCTCAAATGGGCTTACTGCCTAGTGAGTAATTGAAGACCATGGCCAAGAATAGAAATAAAATTCTAAAGAAGGCCAGCGCCAACCCAGGGTTGTCGTGCCAATGAAGGGAAAAAGGAAAAAATGGAAATGCTACAAGGAATGGCATCAAGAGATTAGTTGATATAATCAATCATCAATCACTTTAAATAACATAACACAAAAGAATAAAACAGTTTGAAATATTACTGCAAATTACAAAATTTAACATGATATATATTTATTTTTCCATATTTAGAGAATAAAGTAAAAATTACAACAAATAAATTAATGGAATGAGAGAAACAAACTTTTGAATGCTACAGAAATCATTAAAGCACACGTCATCTAGGTACTACATTGCTTGATTCCGCACTCCACCTCAGTTAATCAGCTATGTAATGTACACATTAACGGCTTTCGACCTTCAGTACATAATATTTATTATTACTGATTCAACATGGTGAGTAAAACAAATTTTTTAAAACCATTGAGTTTTATTCTTTTTTCTTGCAAAGAATCGGAAATCAAAAGATAAATCGGAAGTCGTTACAGAAAAATCTTCAGAGGAAGGCATTGGGCTGTATGGCCAACTATGATGAGTTTTCTTCTGTTATTTAAGAGTAGAAACCATCAAAACATGAATGCTGTTATCAGTGGTCGGAAGTAGCACACTTCAAGTAGTGAAACTACTGTAGTCGCTACTTTTTTACGTAGTTTGTAGCGTAGCACAGTACTTTTTTTAAAAAAAATTAGTGTGATAGAAAACAGTAGTTCCTGTAGCAATTCATGGTAACTACTTTTAACGTTAGTTTAGAATAGTAACACGGCATGCGTCAATGGATGCAATGAAAATGGCCCTATGGCTGCAACTGAGCGTTAATAGAAATGACATACTTAAAATCAAGTCTAACTAATGCAGGGGTTGCCAAGCTTTTTTGATCATCGACCCCTACATAATTTCTCGAAATCTCCATCGACCCCCATAAAAGTAATTTTCTGTTAATTAAAATAAAACTCTATTAGATACTGTGTTTGTACATTTATTTTATGATTTTGAACATTTATTAAAGCAATAGTACATAGTGTAACAATAGTTTTATGAAAAATATATTAATGTTGAAAT
>NC_092213.1:79524095-79577194 GCF_043381705.1 Parasteatoda tepidariorum | reverse complement strand
CGATATTATTTTTTCAAAATAAATATCCACGTTTTCAATTTGAGCAGAAAATGGCACAATAATCCAATCAGGGATGTCAATGTTTGCCAAATCAACAAAACGCAGTTTAAAATCGTCGCTCAATTTTTGAAGATTACCTGTATATATATTTCCGAGTCTTCTTCTTTTATTTCTAATTGTCACGTATCTGAAAAATACTGATAATCCTTCGATCAATCGACCCTTCCGGTTCAGGTCGACTCCCGCTTATGTTAAATAGACCCCTGGGGGTCTATATAGACCACTTTGGCGACCTCTGAACTAATGCATGAACTAGCCATTACAAAACATGGATAAGTAATCACTTTAGTCACACTTTCACTCGCGAGTGCAGACTCGTGAAACATTTATGTTTCTGTTGTACCTAACTTCTTAGAAGAAATAAAAGAACATTAAACAATCAAAAAATTGCAGCTATTTGATAGCTTCGCATTCCTTAAATAAAATAGTCGCTGTCGAAAAAAGGTGTAAAAAGTTGAAGGTTAAATGAGCAAATTCGAAAAAATTAATGTTTTGGAACAACAAACTAGCTCGTGTAAACATGAAATAATTCTTAAATATTCTCTTATATTCAATGTAAGCCAATTTCTCATTCAAAGTCATTTTGAACTTAGGCGTAAAATAAGTTCTACAGCAAAGTTCGTCTCCTTCAAAGTAGTTACTACAATTCCAAAGTAATTTGTAGTCACTACATTTAAAAAAAAGTGGTTGTAGTTGACTCCATTTGTAACAAAGCAGTTGTAATTGAAATAAACTACAAAAAATAATGTAGTTTTTCTGACCACTGATTGTTACCAATAAGCATTTTCCTCAGCAAGTTGGCAGCTATACAAAAATTAAGTGTAAAAAGCATACAATACAAAATCAGCTCAAAATACCTATCATATACAAACAATATGCAATAAAAAACTAATTTTGTTTCAAATATTTTTTAAAAGAACTATTCAAGTGTTTATACATTTCAAAGCTCATTTTAAAGCTCTTTGGCATTAAATCGAAAATAAATCAATACATAAGTCATTCACACCTCCAACAACATAAAATATGTTACAAAACACAACATTATTTTTTTAATAAATACCTCTTATTATTCAAATTTATATCTAGAATTTATAAATAATAGATATTAATTTTTGAATTAATATATCATAAGATGAATTTAGGTTTTAAAAAAATGAGTGATTTAGCTCATTAAAATAAATCATTCTTTTTAAAAGTAACTATATTCATACTTTTTTAAACAATTTTTAAAATAATATTTAATGTTCTGAATACAGGTGAAAACTTAATCATTAATAAAATGAAATAAAATTAGGATTGAACTAATAAAATAAAATTAGGTCTTAAGACACCATTTCCAGACAATTTTGCACAACAAAGCCTATATGTCCGGCTCAAAACCTGTTTTGAGCCATACAAAACAAATTTTCAGAAATTTGTGTAAATTTGAGAGTTACAAAGAATGAATGATATCAATTAAAAGAAATACACTTGCCTGTATTTTAAGTAGATATAACCCTAATTTATAAGCATAATCTAACAACTACAATAATTTATTCATAAACATCACAAATAAAAGTTTATAAATACATTTCCTTTCTCATTAACACACATCAACATTTAAGAATATCACTGAAAACAAAGAAGTTAAAAAAAAACAATATTTTAAATAAGAAAGCTATAATATTATTTTTTAAAAAAAAACATCTTTATGATTATTTATTTTCTTACAATTTTTGGAATTATCGGTAAACTAGTATCAGTATCAACTACTTGATTTAAGGAACTGATCAAAAGAAAAAAAATATGTTAATACGTTCAATTTCAGCTGGTACTGTACTCAACATTTACGGGTTTGTATAGCAGTCTATGAAGATAAGCTGCTAAATAAATTAGCTTTATATAAGAAATTTATAATTTATGGGAGTAGAAATAGTTATTATAAAACTAAAGTTAAAAAACTATTATAATATCATTTAACAGGGTTGCCACTCAAATCTGGAAGAAGAAAAAAATTCCCTGTGTTTTCCCTGTATGTATTATACGCAATGTATTAAAAGGAAACACAACAATTACTGGGCTCTTGTGTGAGCTACATTGGGCTAACTATATTTATTACTTTTAACTGCTGGAAAAACTTATGAGAAAAAAAAAGGAACAGTTGGAGATACTTAAATAATGCTATAGTAAATGAATGTTTAGTATAGCTAAAATATCATCCTTAAATATCCCATAGACTGCTATTTGAGTGTACACCACTTTTTTTTTTAAAACGAAAATAAAAAACAAAGTTCCCTGAATTTTCCTAGTTTGTAAAGAAAAACTCAAAATTCCCTGCATTTTCCCTGTTAATTTTGGTGATTTTCAAATTCCCTAATGCAGGGTTTCCCTATTCTCCCTGTGTAGTGGCAACCCTGACTATACTAGTTTTAATTGCAGGAAAAAGTTAGAGTAAAAAAGGAACAGCTGAGCATACTTAAATAATGCTATAGTAAATGAAATAGTTTAGTATAGCTGAAATATCTTTCTTAAATATCCCATAAATTGCCTTTCGAGAGGTCACCATTTTTTAAAAGAATATAAAAAAACAAAATACCCTGTATTTTTTCCAGAAAAATCTAAATTCAAAAATCAGGGAATTAAAGAAAAAATCAGGGAATTAAAGAATCAGGGAATCAAAAATCAGGGAATAAGATTCAGGGAATAAAGATTCAAAAATCAGGGAATTAAAGAAAAATCTAAATTCCCTGTTATTTCAGGAGATTTTTAAATTCCCTGTATTTTCCAGGTTTTCCCTGTGGAGTGGCAACCCTGTTTAAAGATGATAATAAGCAAAAAAAGGAATATTAAAATTAATATTTTTGTCAAATTAAACATAACACTACATTATTAATTTATTTTTTGACTTTCTCTAGCATCATTAATTTTCGACAGTTTTCTATTTAACGTAATTTTATTTCTTCTAAAGAGAGTAAAAATAAAGTATTTGAGATTTTATTGTACATCAGGCAATGATGATTGTATAATAGTATTTTTACTGCACTAATCTTTTGAAGATGTTTATAAGAGTCAATGCAAATTAAATTGTTTTAATAGAATAATATCCACTAAAACATTATAAAAGAAAAACAAAGAGAAAAAAATGTTCATGCACTTAAGCAAACCAAATACAATATTTCATTCAAGAAAGCATTAACAAAATGCATTTGAATATTTTCACCTATGTAGGAACATACAATCTTTGTTCACAATTTGTAAACACATTTTATAGATAAAATATAGATATATATCTTTAAAAAATCAAAGCAAATAGGCTTACACATATACCTAATTTTAGCATTAAGAAACAGCTCCGAAGTTCAATTCTCTCTGGATAGAGAAAAAAAAACATACATTTCACAATTCATAGAACAGAAATTGAGTTCAATTAAAAACAAAATTATATTCAACGAGCATGCCCATAGTAAACAAGATTAACTTCACACTGTCTGACCTCGAAAGAAGCTGGTCGTATTTTAGGAATACTTTGAACAGAAGTTGAAGTAATCAAATTTACATGCGGTATTAATAAAAAATCATTCTTACATATGATTCAATGAACTTTTCTGTGCTACGAGTTATTTATAACACACAAAAATTATACTCTTTTTTAAATTATTTGAGAAAACCAAAATTAATATTTTGCTCACATACATGCTTATTCATATACTACGTTAATAGCTAAAAAAAAAAAAAAAAACATTGAATTTAACCTAGATCATTTAACACAATAGAACTTGAGTTTTATAATAAAAGAGTAAGGTAAAAAATATCAGTAGGGCATTTTAAATTAATCTCAAAAGAAATAGAATTATTTGCATTTAAATATAAATTGACAATATTGAAATTCAATTAAATTTATAAAGAAATTATTACATTTTTTATGAAAAGCTTGGTGGGATTTGACATTGTTTTTAATAATAAAAACCTTATATTAAGTCTTGTTAAATGAGAGACATTGAATAATTGGACAAAGAAAGTCATATTGAAATTAAAATTAATGTTTCCAACTTTCTTAAAATTAATGAACAGAGGGGTAAAACGTTTAATTTAAAATATAACAATAATAATTGTAATAAAGCAAACTAGGACATTTTTTTCTCTAAATAATAAGAATTATAGAATGGCTGCTAGCACTGCTTTAATCAATGTAATAGAACTATTGGTCCATAAATTTTCTGCTATAAAACAGCATCTGAAAAAAATTTGAATTTAAATCATTTGTTTTATTAGAGAATTGTTTCTGGTTCTTTCTAAAATAATGTAAATAGAAAATTGCTTTATGACTAAAACTAAATTAGCAATAATAATAATGACTGATAAAAAAAAAAATTTGTTTCAGATATCAATTTTTAAAATAACAATTTTATTTAACTAATAAATTGTTTAAATAACAATTTTTAGACAGTTCAGTGATTTAGAATGGTTTTATAAACTATACAATACGTTATTACTACAAATAACTGTACATTATTATTTCAAATAACTGAAGTTTAATTAAATATTTATCACTATTTAAGATTAAAAGTTTTGACCAGTTTTTTTTCCTCCCTTTCTGCACTGTTCTAATAAAATTAATTTTTGAATTATTGATTGTTAATGTGATGAATAGCAAGTCTATTAATCTACATATCAAACTTTTATTAAAGATATATTTGAAAACATTTAATGTAAAAGGAAGTTGAATATAAAAATTCATCAACAACAAGCACATGTTGATGTAAAATTTACTTGAAATAAAGTATTCTTCTTTGCTTTTCAGAAAATTTGGTCCATTTAAAAACTGTCAGAATCATCAATATCAAAGTTTTTAAATACGTTTTGGTTGCAAAAAATGAGAAAATTAAATTTAAAGAAAAAAAAATTTATTTGTCAAATTTGTATTCACGAATGAAGTTATGACCTGAAGTTTAGGAAGAACATTCTTAACAATAACACTATGGAAGAACAGCAAATAAAATTCAGCATTTCAATAACTTATCATAGCAAGTTATAGAATGCGAATCCTTAAAAATATCTTTTTCCTTATTTATCATGACATGAAACAAAATTTTTAACTACAAATCATTAAAAAAAATAGACAAATAAATTGACATTTCCGTAACAGAATGGAATAAAGACATGAAACTTTAATAGTTAAACATGAACTCTTTGTTATATAATTAATAATATTACATGAATAAAGTACAGAAATAGGACATTTTTAAAATAAGATATCACCATAAATTAAGTTGTAATTTATCTATACCATACCAAATCTAGAATTCTACAGAAAATAATTATCTACCTTAATTTTCCAATAATCATAATTTTTTTTTTATAGCTGAGAATAAATAAAGTATTAAATAAGAAGAAGTATTATTGTTATATCAAGTTGCAGCAAAATTTTCATTTCTTTTTCAACTAGTTACTTTAAAATTAAGAGTAATAAAATTAGCTCATTTTCCCCTGTTTTTCAATTGACAACATCACAACTTCCATTCGATTCTCAATAAATTTGGATCATGCATTTACATGCATTATATATTTCTATAAAATGATTTTAATGAAGAAATATAGTTTGAAATATGAAATAAATTTATTATTTATTTTTAGTACTATTCCAATTTTAGATATATTTAATAATAACTAATTACAATCCATAGTTCTTAAAATATTTTTTTTATATAAAATCTGTTTTGTATCACATAAATTACAACTTAAAAAAAAAAGAAAAAAAGAAACAAGATGAGTGAAAATAAAGAAATGTTTCGTGTAGAGTGACGTCACATGAAACCACGCCTTGTTTCGAGTTACATGATATCTTCACAATTTTTAATTGCTTTTAACTCTTAAATTGGACGTTTTTGCGAATTTTTTAAGTGGATTTCTGACTTTTTCAATATTGTTTTAACTAACATAACCGGTTTTTCAAAGGTTTTGTGACAGAGCATTTAGAATGGCATATTCTCCATTCTTAATTTTCCAACTATCATCAAATAATACCGTTTCATCTAAAGATGAGTAAGATAGAAAATTTATTAAAAAATATTATTGCCACTTTAATTTTTTTTTTAAGATTAACAACATAACATAAATAAAGTACTAAAATATAACATATGTGACATAAACTATTATTATAACTAAAGTTATAAGCTATCAATATGAATTAATTATAGAACTCCATTGATAAAAAAAAATAATTTAATTTTCGAATTATCATTAAAAATAAAATTTTAAGATAAAAATAACTTAAAAATTTATTTTAAAAAATATTATTAACATTCCTACATAAGTTATGACCAGGAACTAGAACAGGTTATTTTTACTCTTCATAATGCCCTTTAAATAAATATATAGAATTAATCTCTTTAACTAATAGATTCACGATATGGTTCATGCAATGGTTATTTGACTTAAATCAAATCAGCTTGATCTGAATCAAACAAACCTAAATTTTTTTTTAAAAAAAAAAGAAAAACAACTCTTAACAGAAAATAAATAGGGGAAAAATAGGATGGAAGAATTTTTGGATATGTATTGGTGGCAAAATTTATAAAATTTTATAAAATCTTAAGTTCAGCTATAACAGGATTGCCACTCAAATCCGGAAAAAAAAAATTCCCCGTACATATAATACTAAAGATATTAAGAGGAAAAACACAACCCCTGTGCTTTTGTATGAGCTGTATTGAGATAACTATATTTATTAGTTTCAATTGCTGGAAAAAGAGAACAAAAGGAACCAGTGAACATACTTAAAACAAATAACGCTATAGTAAATGAACCAGCTTAATATAGCTGAAATATCATCCTTAAATATTGCATTAAAATCCTTAAATATTCGACCTTAATTATTGATAAAATAATCCATTGCACTTTGAGTGGTTACCATTTCGTAAAAGACAAAAATAAGAAACTAAATTCTCTGTATTTCCCAGTTTCTGAAGAAAAACTCAAAATTCTCTGCATTCCCTGTATTTTCCTCCCTGTGGAGTAGCAACCCTATATAAAATCTTTAGAATTTAAATGACTTGATAGATAACTTTTTCATTAGCTCCCAGTTTCAATACCTAATTTAGAGTCTGAATGAAAATCTTCATTCGGAGCATTGGAAGAGTAATCGTGAGGCGATCGCATATACATGTACAAAGCAATAAGAGTAGGAATGATTACAGCAATCACTATAATAAAAACTATCAAATAATTCCATTGAATACCACAGTCGTAAGGATCTTTCACAAGAGGTTGAATTTGTGGGGCAGTTAAAATTACAGTTGCAGCTTCGAGTGAATCTTTTTGAGAATTGGTACTTAACATAATCTTTACCAAATCCTCATCCATACGCTTGAAGAAAGCGGCAGTATCTTGAGGAGAGGGACAGCGTCCGGCAGAGCCTATACCGATATTTATGGTCCTCGTGTCGCCTTCCTCGACGATGGTGGACGGTTCGGCTTTGGTCTCGGATGCGACGGGGAGAAGTTCTGTGAGAAGGCTGTATTTTTTCACTGGTATCTTTAGATGTTTCAGCGCATAGAAATCTTGATCGCTCATAAGGTTGTTAGCTCTTTTGATATCAGCTATCTACAAAAGTTAAGGAAAAAAATCATTTTCTTGCATCATTATTAATAGTATGACAATTAGAATTTGATAAATAATTAGAACTTAAATAGTAACACAGAGGAAAGTCCCATCCTCTTGATGGGACTGCGAAATTGGTGGGACTTCAGTAAGTCAAGAAAATAGACTTACTGGATATTTGTTCTTTAAGATAAACAAACATCAAAATATGTGTTACCTATTCAATAAAAAAAATAAAGGATAATTAACCTCAACAGGGTGCATAGCCAAATATTCAAACGAAAAATAAGCACCTTTTAAGTACTTTTTAAGCACTTAAAAAATATTTTTAGCACTATATACACTAACAAAATGCAAAATAATTTTCAAAGACTTTACATGATCATGATAAAATAACTANTTCAAACGAAAAATAAGCACCTTTTAAGTACTTTTTAAGCACTTAAAAAATATTTTTCAGCACTATATACACTAACAAAATGCAAAATAATTTTCAGAGACTTTACATGATCATGATAAAATAACTAGTTTCTGAGAAAGAACTCTTTTCTAGATTATATTAGCCCTTATAAAATGATCGAGAGATTTTTTGGTTTGATTTCAGAGGGTGGAAAATGAAGTTCGAAATTAAGAACACCTTGCAAAATGCAGCAGAGTTGCACATGAGAAGGCAATAATCTCACTGAACGCAGGTCAGTAGACGCACATACCGACTTGCAAGTATTTCATCAAACATGTAAAATGATTGGCGCTTTCATACGTTGTGGACCAAAGATACACCAAACTGAATTGTGGAAACGTTGAATAGAACAATGTAAAGAGCACGCGCTTGCATAATACGTAGCAAAAACGACATGGTAACGAAAAAAAAGTAATAATCAAATGCGTGATTTGAATTTTGCTTATCTTAATAAAATTACATTTCAAAATATAGAGATTTGAAAGAAGAAAAAAATTTAAAGTTCATAACAATAACTGTAAAAAAAAATGATTGTAATACCTCATGATTTTACGATATAGCCACAAACACTGCGAGCCCAAATTTAAAACAAGTGTGTCTAAAAATTATTACTTAATGCATGATTTGAACTTCGCGTGTAATAATATTAATGTGTAAAATTAAGTGAATTAAGGTACATAAAAATTCTAAATTAAAAATCATACAAAAGAAANTTATTATAATTAAAGAAATAATTTTTTTAAAGAGTTTTTGTGTTTTTTTAGATTTTAGAAATCTCACTTAACTTTTTGAAATCTCACCTTGCTTTTGAGGAAGGGTGAGAAATTCTCACCCATTTTTTTTCTATGATGAAAACACTGCTAGTGTGTCTAAAAATTATTACTTAATGGATGATTTTAACTTCGTGTGTAATAATATTAATGTGTAAAATTAAGTGAATTAAGGTACATAAAAATTCTAAATTAAAAATCATACAAAAGAAATTTTAAGAAAAAGTTCACTATATTAAAAAATATTATATAGGTTCATTAAAACCATAATATTTTGTTACCCCAACTGTATTCTTAAAAACACTTTTTCTAACATTACAATAATTTTAAATCTGATTAAAAAAATTAAAAGTTACACTATGCTTGCTTAGATGACCTGAGATAATATTACTTCATGGCACAAATTCTATTCAATGAATTCTATTTAATGAAAACTTTAAAAAAAAAATTAAATGTAACAATTTCTTTAAAAAAAATAATAAGAAATTACACGGTGCGGAGGGAATTCATACGTCCTGTGAACAGAAAAAGCTCTTGCAAACAGAAAATGAAGTGCTACAGTTTCCGTTCAAGTTATACGCTCTTTACAATGCTGAATTTATTGTATAGGTACATTCCTTCCTTTAAATGAACATATGGCATGAAAAATAAAGATATAAGAAACAGTAAGATGATTTCAAATATTTCATTTCAGTTTACTTTTAATGTTCTATATGTAATAAGTCATTTCTAATTAATTAGAAAAAATAATGAATTAGATAGTAAATATGAAATTAGTTTCTAATTAATCAGTAAACAATAAATTATTCATAATTCTTTAATAAATCAAGGGTTATAACTAAACACATAATAAATTATTAACTTTTAAAAAATTAAATCAATAGCCTAACAAAGAGTTTAACTCTTTCTTTGAAATTTTTTCACTCTTTTTCTAATAATGCTACTACCCAGTTGATACCAATTTGCAAATCATTTTGCTGCAGGATTTAGCACAGATGAACTTTGGGCATTTTTCATTCAATTTCCTAGCAACACCAAAGGTCACAAAAATCATCATTTAAAGATTAATTCAATATAAACTTATAGCAATGTTAAAGTAATTTTAAGTTCCTAGAATAAAATATTTTACTATTACTTAAACGATTTCTATTTCAAACTAGAAAAAAATGTCGAATCTCAATTGAGGGCATTTTCACATGAAATATTGAGAAGTTTAGGAATATTTTCGTAGTGTAATCTGTTCTCTCAACTACAAACGGGGAGATTTCTGTATCGTGATTTATGGCAGAATAATCGCCAAGTCTTGGAAACTACCGGGCAGTGGCCCGTGAGAAACTAAAAAAAATATCACAGAAAGGGAAAACTACATGTTTTCCATCTCCATGTTTGTTTGTTTTTAAATAATTTGCACGTTTAAAATCTGTTTGGCACCTTGGCGATTGTAGTTGGCACGACAGATCACGATACGGAAATATCTCCCTACAACTATCAAGGTGATAGATTTTAAACTTGCAATTTTTTTTTACAAAAATATGAAGAATCCCTTTCTGTGATTTCTTTTCTTTTTCCGCACGACTTGTTCATCACGATACGAAAATCTTCTAAAATTTTCGTTTCCTCTTAACTTTGTATTTTAAATTACTAAATAAAAACAAGTAAAAAAAATTTGCACAATTTCACAGAATGACATAAACCAGACGCTATTATTCACAGCTAAAAAAAAAAAAAAAAAACTACTAACAGGACATTGGTACTTCACTGAAATACTCTGCAATGTTTCAGAATTTTCAATCGTTAAGTCTAAAAATTCACAATTCTGAAATGGATCTAATGAATTGGTATTTTCTACAAAGTTGCCATTAGATGGCTTCTTTAATTTTCTCAACGAAGAAGCCTCTACAAAATGTTTAGAAGGCTTTTTAAAATGCCTTATATCATGAAGAGTTACTTCCTCATCGGAACTATCCAGGTCCAAAAGAGGTTTCTTCTCAAACATTGCGTTTTTGGACTTTCGTTTACTGGATGTAAAACGTTTGTCATATTTGTTGGAAGGGTTCTGACGACGTTTAGAATTGGATGTCATATTTAAAACTAAAACATCATTCATTTCAATCCAGATATCACCGTAAATTATGCATCAACATTGTAATAATAAATCTTGATATTTAAATATACACGTAACAGTCATCAATTAAACTTCATAACAGCAGAGAAAAAAAGTTTGTTGTTCTTTCGATTTTGCACCGTGGTGAGTGTAATGTTGCCACTCGGAAATAAAAACTGACATATGGGACTTACATACATTAACAGGCTTGTGTGTTCAATTTAGGCTTAGAAGCCTTTGTCGATTGATGGACAATACAGAAAAGGACAGCATGATGCAGAGTAACAGCGGTATTCGAATCCGCTACCTCCACGCTTGGCTCAGCATTTGGTGGACCAGGGAGGCCCCAGACCAAATAATATAAAATACACAACATGGGAAAACAGTTAAACTTAAATCAAATAAAAAGATGAGCACAACATGAAGATATGAAGCCTAGAGTTTGTCACCATTAAAAACGCAAATAAAAAATAATTCCAGTTTCCAGTTAAAATATTATTGAATTAAAATCCAAATTAATAACAAAAGTAATTATTATTATAATTTATTTATAACAAGAAATCATTAAATAATTAACGCATTTCGAAATAAATATTACAAATTTGAAAACTGGATCTGCGTTGGATATTAAGTATAAATTGAAATATCTCTCAAGCCTACAATAAACATCCAAATATCCATATCTAAAACATTTCAATAGCTAATATCTAAGAGATATCCAAAATATCCTAGGACTTAAATATGTCTGGATAACTGAACAATATCCAAATATCATTATATCAGATATCCATAAAAATCAGAGACATCGGAAATATCCAAATCCAAGTTAGTAATATATCCGAATATCCACTGGATATTTGAATACGTAACGTTGGTGGAATATTGGAGGCTGCATGAATAAGGGGCTATTGGCGACGGTGAGAAAAATATTCAAGAGAACGATCCGAAGACAAGCCATCACAACTTTGATTCAGCGAGGAGGTGATAGCTCCCCCATTTTAAGGTTCGATGAACTGCATGCGAAGTAGAGCACTTTACGGTAGAGCAAATAAACGAGGACTGATACCACTCACCCGTTCAAAGGATAGAACGTTCACTTTCCAATCAGGTGAACCAGGTTCGAATCCCAATGATGGCTTGTCGGTACGAATTCCGCATTTGGCTTGCACCAACCACAGTGTTGACGTAAAATATTCTCAGTGGTAGACAGATCATGGGTTAAAGTCCCCTTGCCATCGGGTTAATCGTGGGAGGCTTTCGTGGTTTTCCTCTCCTTGTAACGCAAATGCGAGTTAGTTCCATCAAAAAGTCATCTACGAAGACAAATTTCTCCCAACATATGATCCAGGAGTTCACTCGTCTTCAAGATCTAGATTATGTTCAAAGTTACAAGGCCATGGAGTTGAACATAAATAAACGCAAACCCAAAATTGTGTCGGCTGTTCAACGACGGTTAAAAAATAAAATATGATACCACACACCATTGGGATCTTTACAAGCTGATAAAGTGATCACCGGCCACCCGCACATTAACAGCAGTCAGTGATGCTTCCCAAGAAGTGCATTGTTAGACACTGATTAAGATTGATCTACACTGTGAACGCTCGAAGATATCAAAGCATTCGTGTTTAGGTACTTTTTTTCATCGCACTAGAGCAGCACAATGGGCTACTGGTGACGGTCTGGGAAACATCCCTGAGGATAATCCGAAGACATACAGCACAATTTTGATCCTCTGCGGAGGGGATGGCTCCCCTGCTTTTGTAGTTCGACGACTTACGCACGAAGCCGAGTACATTACGGTAGAACAGTTTAACGATGGCTGATGCCGCGCACCCTCTGTCCCTACGCAGACTGATCAAAGTGGTCACCCACCCACTTACTGACCGCAACCAGTGGTACTTGACATCGGTGTTCGGTTGGGAACAGCGTCCTCACTGCGGGACTGAAGCATTTGTGACATTCTGAATACAATATTGTGCAACATCCAACGATAACACGATTCCAAATAAATTATTCCTATTTATTTCACAAATAGCTAATTTAGCGATAAAAAATTCCAAGAAAAATGCATAAAAGACCATAGTAATTCCTGTTTACCGAAAAATACAAAGAGTGAAATTTAAATATCTTTTAAGAATTACTTTTAAACAATGATATATATCGTTAATGCAATATTTTTTTCTCAATATTCCTGTGCATCCTCTTAACTTCCATATGAGAGGTTAATAAGTTCGTAAACTAAACTCTTTAAACGGATGATACTGCTGCTTACTTCGTCCTAGACGTGTGTAGATAGACGAAGACGCCAGTATTGGAATAGCGATAGCAAGAAGCAGCCCAAATGAAATGTTATTAATTATTTTTCTGTGTTGTTTAAAGACTATTTTACTATCGATAGCTATGAAAATAATAATGTATTCATTCAATAAAGCTCACCAAACGCTGGGTAAAGCGTGGAGGTAGCGGGTTCGAATCCTGTTGTTACCCTATCTGCATCTTCGTGCTGTCTTTCTCTGTATTGTGCTATCTGTTTTCTATTTGACAAAGGTTTATAGGCCTAAATTGAGCACACAAGTCAGCAAATGTATGCAATTCCAAAAAAATAAATAAATAAATACAATCAATTAATACTTTGAATTCTTTTTTTCTTATGTTTTATATATTTGATCACCTGAAAGTCCGTGTTGTAGACTTAATCTGTGACATTTTGATATTTTATCAAAATTTTCAGACGCTTTTATTATTGTTTTATTACTAATTGATTTTTTTTCATTTTTAAACTTCGAATGCATTTCTCTTTTGTCACATAATAATATTATTAACTTCGGTCATCTAATGTCTGGCGATCAGTTCACTGTGGGACAAAGAAAGAAAAGAAGAGTAGGAGTAATGCAGGAATAAGAAAGCTAGCTAATAAATTGTCAAAAATATCTAGTTATTAGATAATACATATTTGAAGCTCTTGCTTTCATTTCTGCTAAGTCTTACAGTGGACTGATCGTAAGGACACGGTTCCCAGCAGAACACCGAAGTCAAGCATCACTGGCTGCTGTCAGTAAGCGGGTGGGTGACCACTTTGATCTGCCTGCGTAGGANGCGGGTTCGAATCCTGTTGTTACCCTATCTGCATCTTCGTGCTGTCTTTCTCTGTATTGTGCTATCTGTTTTCTATTTGACAAAGGTTTATAGGCCTAAATTGAGCACACAAGTCAGCAAATGTATGCAATTCCAAAAAAATAAATAAATAAATACAATCAATTAATACTTTGAATTCTTTTTTTCTTATGTTTTATATATTTGATCACCTGAAATTCCGTGTTGTAGACTTAATCTGTGACATTTTGATATCTTATCAAAATTTTCAGACGCTTTTATTATTGTTTTATTTCTAATTGATTTTCTTTATTTTTAAATTTCGAATGCATGCCTCTTATGTCATATAATAATATTATTAACTTCGGTGATCTAATGTCTTGCGATCAGTTCACTGTGGGACAAAGCAAGAAACGAAGAGTAGAAGTAATGCAGGAATAAGAAAGCTAGCTCATAAATTATCAAAAATATTTAGTTATTAGATTATACATATTTGAAGCTCTTGCCTTCATTTCAGCTAAGTCTTACAGTGGACTGATCGTAAGGACACGGTTCCCAGTAGAACACCGAAGTCAAACATCACTGGCTGCTGTCAGTAAGCGGGTGGGTGACCACTTTGATCAGCCTGCGTGGGGATCGAACTGAAATAGCAGCGTAAAAGGCCACATTAAAAGCCCCCTAATCAGCCTCTAATTATTTCCTCTGATAAGGTACATTAGTACCCGTTAATATAATACGTGGTACAGTTTGAATATTATTATTGGTCAATATTAAGGGGAGACACAGGGCCATGTTCTGATACAAAATATTGACTTCGAATTTCCGCATTTTAACGCTATTATACATATTCATACATAAGTAACCTATAGGGCCACATGGTAGGGCTCCTATTAGGCCTATAACTATTTCCTCTCGTAGGGTACACAAGTAGCCGGTAATATAATACTTGGTCTAGTTCAAATATTACGGGTCCCGCAGTGGAGTGATCGCTAAGACACGGTTCCCAGCAGATCACCGAAATCAAGCATCACTGCCTACGGTCAGTGTGCGGGTAGGTGACCACTTGGATCAGTCTGCGTAGGGACAGAGGGTGTGCGGTATTGGTCCTCGTTAAACTGTTCTACAGTAAAGTGCTCGACTTCGCGTGTAGGTCGTCGGGCTACCGAAGCGAGGGTGCCATCCCCTCTGTAGAGGATCAAAATTGTGATGGCATGTCTTCGGATCAGCCTCAGGGGTGTTTCCCAGACCGTCGGCAATGGCCCATCGTGCAGCTCTAGTGCGACGTAAATTAACTACAACAATAACAACATCAAATATTATGGGTCAGTATTAAGGGCAGATATAGGGCCATGTTGTAACACAGAGTGTGGACATCGAATTTCTTCATTTTAACGCTAAACGAACCACTCTATATGATTTGATTTGATTTGTTCTTTTACGTCACACTGGAGCTGCACAATGGGCTATTGGCGACGGTCTGGTAAACACCCCCCCCCCACACTCTATAGGAAACGAAACTGTTACACAGAGGCCTTCTTATCCGATAGGTATCGCCCACCAAACGCTGTGCAAGGCGTGGAGGTGGCGTGTTCGAATCCCGCATGAACCGTGGATGTATTCTTTGTTATGTCCTTCTCTAATTTGTTACATCTCTTCATCCACTTGGTAAAGGTTTATAAGCCTAAATTGAGCAAACAAGCCTGCAAATGTACGTAATTTCTATAAAGCAATAAAACAATTTTTCTTGCACTCCGATGTAATTAAAGGAAGGACGCAAAATCCCAGAAATAAAAAAAAGCATCGCATTTTTCTTTCTTGATTAATTATAAGTAAATACTGCAGATATAAATCTGAGCACAAATATCGGTATGTAATAAGGTTTTGTCAAATTGATCAACAATTAAAAATTAAACATTTTGTTTAATGAATAGATTGGCCAAGAGACCTATGTCACAGGTTCGTGCATTTATATACGATAGGATCCGCAGTGCTTGCAAGCAATCGATGACGTATAAAACTGTAAAGGCTGTTGTTGGAAACTATATTTTACAAGTGGGAAAACAAATAGCGCAAATTAGAGAACCCAAAGACAGCTCTACTAGAGTTATAGCGGGATTTAAACTTTCGACCGCCACGCTGTAGAGTGAAACCCTTCGGGTACAGAAGCCCATTGTTTTTCTGCTAAAATTTTCACTATAACATGTAATAACTGCAACTGCAGAAATTATTTTCAAGTGTTGGCTACCACCTGGTCAGAAACCCTGCTGCAGTGAAAAATCGAAGTATAAAATCGCAATGTTTGGGTTTTAAAATTTTTTCCCTTATCACTTTTTTTTATCTTTTTAAAATGCTCGCAATGAGTGGTGAGGAGTGTTTTCAAAGCGACACAAGTATTTGCACATTTTATCTGCTGTCGTCTTGCACAAAAGGGCGAAAATGTCCTTTTCTACACGATATACCTAATAATATTGGACCAGAATCGTCTGGGCGAAGAGACCCATGCTATTTTTTTCTGAAAGGAAGATGTAATGATGGAGAGTCGTGCCTGCGTTCACACAGTGAACCGCCATCTTTCAATGGGACTATAAAAAAAGTTTGTCTGTACTTTTCTCAAGGTAGATGTGATCGAGGAAAACTTTGCAGCTACAATCATGATCTGCCGTTCTATCATTCGCCGGTGAGTATTATTGTGGACTCCGAATCAAGCAGTTGTCAACCGGAGAATATTAACGTTGTTTCCCCAGTAGTAATAAATACAAGTGATGATGTTCAATCCATGGCAGTCACATCGAAACTTTGCCGTTTTTACCTGCGTGGAATGTGCTTTTTTGGAGAAAACTGTACGAATTTTCACGACAAACCCGAAAAAGAACCTGAAGACTTTATTTCCGATTTGAGGGAGAATGAAGTTTTGAACGAAAAGAAAGCACTTGACGGAGCTGATTCTTTCGAAAAAAGTGGCATGAATTTAAATCTGCCAGTTGAGTCAACTAAAAACGGAGAAATCTATTTCAATGCTTTAGAAGTTGTGCATGGTTGTTCGAATTTAAGTAATCAGCATCAGTCTTGCAAGGATACAAACAGTTCTTCAAAATCGGAAGAATTGCACAATGTCCCTTTCGACGGTTCTCCAAAACCAAATGAATTATTTACAGTTCCGCATTGTCGTTCTGCAAAATCGGGCGAAATAATAGAGGACCCGTGTAGATCTGAGAAACCGACTGAAATCAACGAAGGTCGTGATAGATCAGCAAAATCATTCAAAATTGGCGAAGACCACCGTAAATCTAAGAAATCAACAGATCTGACCGAAAAACTTTGTAGTACCACAAAATCGATCGAACTTACCAAACAACCAAGTAGCTTTGTAAAATCAGCCGATCTGACCAAAGACTTATATAACTCTTCAATATCGGTCGAAACTACCAAATACCCATGTAGCTCTTCAAACTGGTCGGAATTTTCTAGAACCTCAAATACTTCCTCGAACTCAAAATTTTTGAGAGATACTTCTTCAAAATCAAACGAATTTTTCAGAGAATCAAACACTTCCTCAAAGACGAAAGAATTTGTAAAAGGCACACATTTTCTCTCAAAATCAAAAGAATTTGCTAGAAGCACTCATTCTTCGAACTGCAAAGAATTTATCAAATCAAAATCAAAAGAATACTCCAGATCAAAATATAACTGTAGCTATTCGCAGTCAAAAAAATTCTCAAATTCTTCACATAGTTTTACTAAGTCAAAAGAATTTTTGAGAACTCAATATAGTTCAAAACCGAAAGTATTACCCAGTTCCCGCTGTGTAGACAATTCAATCCCTACCGAACATTCTAAAAATGCAGATGTTTCTTTAAAATCAGAAGAATTCACTAGAAATTCAGAAATATTAAAAAGACAGTCGAGAAACTCAAGTTATCCCTTAAAATTAGAACAATGCCGAAAGGAGGCGAATTCTATAAACCCCATTAAACAATCCAAAATCCCAGATGATTTAAAACCAATAAAAGCAAAAGAATATTCTAATATCAAAAATAATCCTTCAAATGAACTATCTAATGCTGCATCGTCTAACTCTACATCAAAAACACAAGTCTCTTTGACTGGTGGTTTTAGCAAGCATACAAAACCCGATAAAATCTGCCATATGACAAGAAAACAAAGTAAATCTCAGCGAAAACTTAAATCTGAAAATACACAATCTCGTATATTTTTCAAAAGATTGTTTTTCAGAACACCTGTTCCTGTTACTCATGTTACTAAAGCGTAATGAGACAATATCTTGGAGCATTGGATTTGCTATTGTTCATTTCAAGAATATTAAGGATATCTTTGTTTTTAGAACTATAACGACGGGAATTCCTAATTCACCTGAAGATTTTTCGCTATTGTTTGACCTTCTGTTAATTATCGCCCACATGAAGCAAAACAAAACTTCGTCTTTTGAAAAATAATGAAAATTAAAAAAACAATTGCCTAAAGAATTGTCGAAACATAAAAGCCATGTCTTCTCAAGATCAGGTGAACGGCCCAAAATTTTGCGTGTTCTAAAGAGGAAACAATTCAGAGTTGTTGAGCTGTTGTGTTTTGAGAACATAACATGAACAGAATATGAAAAAAGTTCAATATCAATTGAAAAAATGAACCTAAAGCTAGCGTCTGAAGTGAAAAATGCCTTGCTGTGTTCTAAATTTTCTTCAGTTTGCACAAAATTTATAGAACAATAATTTTTTAATGTTCTAAATCACGACAATTCAGAGCTGTTGTGTGGTGAGAACATAGCAGAATATGAAAACAGTTCGTTATAAATTGACCTAAAGTTAGTGCTTGATGTGAAAATTGCCTTGCTGTGTTCTAAATTTTCTTCAGTTTGCACAAAAAAAATATAGAACAATAATTTTTTATGTTATGTTTGATATTTTCGTTATAATGCAAAAATTAGTGAAGGAGGGAGGCTAAAATTTTATTCCATTTTAGATCCTTGCTTTTATTAACGACGAGATGATTATTTCATTGCTATATTACAGATGGCTCTTCATAAAGTAAGCTGATTTTGTTAAGTGTTGTTTTATTAACTGTAATATCTTGCTGAAACTTTTAGAATAAGATTATTTACTTGCTATTATTATTATTTACTTAAGATTATTTTATTATAGTAAGATATGGTTTTTGTCTATTTCTGTTATGAAATGAATGTTTCATTTTTGCTGTTAAATGTGTCATAAAATAAAGTTTTATTAATTTTGCAGTTAGTAAATTAAATTTTGATTTCAAATTGCTCTAACATTAAATGATACATTTTAACATTTCGTTTGAAACTCTGAGAAAAAACTAAATTTTTATTCAATTTTCGAACATTGCAAGGTGGTTATTTCTTAGTCATTAAAGGTGATTGCTCACAGAACATAGTGATTGTGTTAAGCATTGAAGTAGTAACTATTTCTCACTGAATTTTACAGTAAGCTTCCTTACGTGGTGGGAAAAATCAATCGTGTTTTTTTTTTCTTTTTCTGTATAGTAGTTTTGTTGACATTAATTCATTAATGTGTGATTTTTACCATTAAATGTAATGAAATAAGATTTTTTTATTTAAAAAAAAAGAAATATTTAGCAATTAAATAAAGTTTTGATTCCATTTTAACCAGGGTTGTAAAAAAAAAAATTTTTTTATTAAACCTTACCAAGTTTTACTACGGTTTGTTGCTTTGATGAAAAGTACATTTTTTTCCGTTTTGAGATTATTTTGAATAAATATTGCAACTTTGCTACAAAAACTGCAAAAAATGTATTGCACTTTCAAGTATATGAATGCAAAGTAAGAAAAGAATAATTTTAATTTTTACCTATTTGTACATCAAAGTGCTTAACTAGTGCTAAACTATGGAAAACTGCAGTTTCATTTATTTTGCAGTTACTATAATAGGTTTTAATTTCCATTTAGCTATGGTTGAAAAAGTTTTCACTTTACCTTCAACAAGCTTACTGAGTTTTCTTATGGTTTGTTGATCTTAGTAAATATGGAGAAATTGATAAAACTGAGAAAACTAAGTTTATATAAAAGTCTATCTTAAGAATGAAAAACTATACATTAATTTAGTGAAACTATGCTATTGTAATTGTGCAATGCCACAATAAAATATGCTCGGATGTATATTTCCCAGGCCGTCGCCAAAAGCCCATAGTGCAGATTTACTGTGACGTAAATAAAGTACAACTACAATCGGCTTTGTTTCTTGAAGATTATTTTTAGTGACTTTGTAATATTCTTACATAACTTTAAAAGAATCATATCAAAAGTCTTTATTATATAAATAAAAAACTATTACGGCATTAAGGCAATTATTGGGGGAACATATTTTAGTGACAATATTTGTTAGTGACAGTGTTACTGGCATCTTCTTTTTTTTTGTTACCGACAATATTTGTGATACGATTATGAACAGCGCTAAACTAGGGCTGTTTCAAAAGCTATGAAAAATGACGAAAATATTAAAGAACATAGAAATTTCTCGCTAAAAATTAAGATTTAGTAACTAAGAACATAAATTGAAAAATTTATTAAATTTAGAAATTTTAATTTTTTAAAATAAGACGCTAATAAATAAATTACAGTATACTCTTGATACTATATCTAAAACCTTGTTATGTCAAAAAAATATTTCCCCCTTGGCATTACTTATCCACTAATGTTAATTTCAATTGCGTCGAAGAGATTGTTATCAAAACCTTGATATGTCAACTTTTTGTTTGAAATAGAAAATGAATTTTTTTCTTCTGAAAAATCACTAAGTAAGTTCATTGCAAACCAATTCTTATCTATTTAAGGCATAATTATTTTTCGTCTTACTTTTAAAAATAGAATTATTATTGTTGTAAATTAGTTCTACAACTTAGGCTTACGGTTTAAAAATGCTAAACAAATATTGTAAAAGTAGAAGATTTTATTTATTTTTTCGAAAGTGCGGGAATGAAGAAAAAAGAAACATTCTTTTAAGTGACACAAAAATGTCTGCATATTTTCTTTGCAGCTGTAGCCTGTTGAGATTAAAAGTTTCTACATCATAGATTTTTATCCCAGAGTTTTTTCATCAAATAAAATGTCCCGCAGTGGAATGATCATAATGATGAACGCCGAAGTCAAGCATCACTGTCTGCTGTCAGTAAGCGGGTGGATGACCACATCGATCAGCCTACGTAGGGACCGAGGGTGCACGGTATAAGACCTCGTTAAACTGTTCAACCGTGAAGGGCTTGACTTCGCGCAGGTCGTTTAGCTACCAAAGCGGAGGAGCCATCCCCTCTGCAGAGGATCGAAATTGTGATAGCATTTCCTCGGATCATTCTGGGGAATGTTTCCCAGACTGTCGCCAATAACCCGTTGTGCAGCTATAATGTCAAGTAAATAAAATACCTACCTATCATCATATAAAATATAGGGTGCTCAGTGATAATTTTAGACACATTGTCAAAAAGGAAATTGAAAGAAAAAAATCTGTGAACATAAAGGATCAGAGATGTGATAAAACACGGACTCGACATTGAGGAAGCAGGTTCATTTAGAGCAAAGGAGGGATAAAAATTAGTAAAAGCAAGTTATCTGGATGGCTGACAGGTAGTTTACAGCAATCGTATTCTGGTCTCATTAGACATAAAAGAATTCTGATAGTTTTCTCTTCTTCGCGCTAGTTAATCGAATTAAAATTTCTTTTTTTTTTTCATACTTCATTAACTCGTTATGTTCATTTTTAGTTTGCTTTTTTGACGATACTATAAAACATATACATTAAGAGCGGCAAAAACTGAACACCCTTTAATATATTTTAAAAAGAGTGTTCAATTATGTATTGAGCGGTTAATAACTTGTATTTTGTTTCGTGGAATATTCTATTCCTATATTTTCAAAGATGTAAAATTTTATGCATTAAAATATATTGTTAAACTTACTCCAGAATTATACATAATCCGGAAAAGTTATATTTTGGTTCAGTTTCAAACTACAGAAAAGCAGCCTACCCCGTCTTTATACATTACGGAGATTTTGAGTAAGGTTTGATTTACGTTAATCACGCTAAACTTATTTTTAATCCTTTCTTGGGACATAGATTTTCAGTTAAATTCTGGCACATGTGCTGCAAAACTAAAATAGCGTTAATTTTAGAGTTACGAAGAACTTCACGTTTTGCAAAATCTCTCCATTTTGTTTTGTATGGGAACAATATAATCAAATGCTCGATATAACGAAGGTAAATATAATGAAGTTAATTAGTTCCAATTTTGTAATGAAAAATTTCAATGAATTATTTTCAATCTTGGTTCTTCAATTATTTTCAATTCAAAGTTGCTTCTTCAAATTCAATCTTCGGAAAACAGAAATTAAAAACTAAAACTAAACTCAGCGGCGCGATAGCCCATAGAGGGCCAAGGCCTACTGTGCCCATCTCAGTTTTCTTGACCTTGGGCTCTGAGGTGCAGGAGCAGATGCTCCGGTCAGGTGGTCAACCGAGCGCGGAACCCCCATTGTTTAGTTCCCAATCATGCTTGGTACTCATTTATCGACACACTAAAGGAATGAAAGGCTGAGTCAACCTTGCCCGGTCCAAGGATCAAACCAGGGACCTGTGGCACGACAGCACGAAACGCTACCGCTCAGCCACCGGGCGTTGAAAACAGAAATTACTCTTTCCAAATGTAAAGCAAATTAATGACCACAATCCCGAAAGTGAAGTCGATTATTTTTCTTCTCAGAATCAAGAATGTACTTTATTACCTGATTGTGAAAACTTTATTCGCTTTAAATACATACAGACATGAAATTTATTTTTGAAGCAAATGAAATTTTAAATCATGTAATATCTTACTACTTCAATTCCTTGGGATTATTTAATGTGCTTTATGTTTTTGTAAACTACAGTCCTAAGAGTTTTATAATTTTCATATGCTAGGGGCCTTCCTATCAGAGCGGTGTATCCCGCCAAACGCTCGTGGAGGTGGCGGGTTCGAATCCCGCCGTAACCCTGGATATATTCTTTGTGATGTTCTTTTCTGTGTTGTGCTATCTGTCCTTCTCCTTGACAAAGGTTTATGAGCCTTAATTGAGCAAACAAGCCTGCAAATGTATGTTGTACCAATAAAACAATTCAAGCAGTTCCATGCCTGTTAAAAACTTTCGCATGCGAAAAAAATGCATTTGATTCCTCTTCTTCGGTTTTGAAACGCTAGTTAATTTTATCAGTGTTTTATAGTATCTGAGTCCTTTGTCATTTCGCAAGGGATTTCCACATTCTTAATCACGTGTAAATATTTCCCCCGGACCCGATTTTCGCTCGCATGCGAGCAAATCGCATTCATACCGTTCGTACTGTGACTCACGCACCTTACGTCCGTCCAGAAAAAAGAAAAGCATGATTGGTTGGCTTTTATTTGCGTCGACTGTGATCAGATTTGCGTAATGCAAGGAGAATGGTTCCTAAGCTTAGGGAGAAAAGCCTAAACCTTGCTTTATGGTTGTCATAACTGTAACGGAATTTGTTATGTATTTGTTTATTTTCTTTTCGAGTTTGATCGAGCATAATGAATTTATCTCAATAAAATCGCAATAATTGTTCTAATTTCTTCAGAAATTGTATGAGAAAATGTCAATTTACAAAGAAGAAAGCGAAAATATTATGGTTTGTCCGTTTTTCTTAAAATCAACTTGCCTTGATGGAGAAAATTGTGAATTCGCTCACACTATGACTAAAATCCTCCCTAAAAACGTTGCTTGCGATTTTTATCAAAGAGGAATGTGCAAATATGGAAAAAAATGTTGGTTCTCTCACAATGATGGTAATGAATCAATGAACGAAATAGTTGATCATAAGAGTGAGGTGGTCAACTCTGATGATACAGGCTCTACAAATCTTAAAAAACGATTTAGTTTTATTTTGAAAGATATTCAGGAAAAAAGAAAGTCCAGCATGCGAGATTGCTTCAATGAATTAGAAATCGCTAAATATTTCCCTGAAATTACTAAACTGGGCATTTCTGGTAATGATGGTGCGAAATTACCTATGGACAGATGCATTCATTACGATCTAGGCCAGTGTCCTTTGAGAGATTGGTGCCCTTGCGTGCATGGTAAGTTGTGTGATTTGTGTCAGAAATATTGCCTAGATCCTTGCGATAGAAATCAACAGCTTAAGCACATCGAAGACTGTGAGAAGGAATTAGAAAGGGACATGGAATTATCGTTTGCTATTCAGTGCAGTAAGGATAAAGTGTGTGGCATCTGCTTAGAGGTGATATTGGACAAAGAGAAAATAGCTCATCGGAGATTTGGAATCCTGGAAAAATGCAACCACGTATTCTGTTTGGAATGCATCAGGGAGTGGCGTCGCAGGGGAAGCATTATGGATTCGGTGCATCCTGACGCTGCGGTTGACCAGCAAGTGATGAGAAAGTGTCCTCAGTGCAGGATTCGTTCGGATTTTATAATACCCAGCAATTTTTGGTTTCATACTGAAGAAGAAAAAATAAATTTGATCGAAAAGTATAAATGTAACTTGAAGTCAAAGCACTGTAAATATTTCAGTAAAGGCGAAGGTGATTGCCCCTTTGGCAATCGTTGTTTTTATTTGCACGCTTTGTCTGATGGCACTGTTGTTGAATTACCTGCACCCACGAGACAAAACCGCCGCAGGCAGAATAGGAATAGAGAAGACCAATTGCTGGAGGAGTTGATATTGTGGAACTATTTAGATCAAAATGAAGATGGCTTGCAATTCTATATTGATGACGTTAGCTTTGATGGAAGTGATATTGTTATACTGTAGTAATTTTTTATATGTACAATTCTTTATCCATATGGCTGTTTTAAATAGATTGTCATTGAAGGGACAATTTGAGATTTTTTTATTTTTAATTTCTTAAATTCTTATATGTGATTTCTCATGCCATGCTTATCAATGAGGTTTAAAGTTTTTTGAGGTTTGAGGCACCAGTAATAATTCACAAATGGAAGAAGAAAAAAAGTGTTTTTGAAAACTCTATGCCAGAAAATATAATAATAAACTTGTATTGATTACTTTGGTTAATTTTGTGTAGTAATGGCATAAAATTTCATTACTCTCTTAAATATTTATGGAGACACGGGTGTAGACATTTTATTTTTTTTTCTTTATATGTGTATATATATATATATATACACATATTTATATATATAAGTTCGAAATGTAGAGAAAACATGGAAAAATTACAGAATAATGAAGAAAAAAAAATAATAATAAAAAAATGCAGAAAAAAAGAAAAAGAATTATCTTTTATTTTGCGGATTTTTATTAATTTTTTCGGAATTTTTTTTTTTTTCTTTTTTTTCTGAAATGTTTTATTATTATTTTTCTTTTTCCCTTTTTTCATTGTTCTGGAATTTTTCCATGTTTTCTCTACATTTTGAATTTATTTTATGAGTTCGATTTACTTGCAACTCATACGCAGTAAATAAAACTTATTGTTTTTCTCAATTTTCTTCATTTCTTTTTGTATTTATCTATTATGCTACATATATATTTCAGGGTTGGCAAGGTTTAGGACAGAATGGATTAATCCACGGTTTAAACCGTCTTGTCTTAAACTGTCCAAAACCCTTTTACTCAAATTATGTCACAATTTTATCAGTACGATATTTAAGAGGTAAAATAAACATGGAACTAATAGCATATTGATCATTAAATCTACTAGAGAATATTTGTTTTTAAAAGTATAATGTTTTATTAATATTGTTTGACTCTTCAGTTTAAACATTAAACAAAGGAAGATTAATCAGTAATCAAGTTCAATTGGTGCTCTCCTTCAATAGTACATAACTGAATTTTGACCTTGCCATACGGGTTCAGCTATTAGGGACTAAGTGCTTGTTTAGTCATAAACAGGTTTATTTATCTGTTCAAGAATAATTTTATTTCATTCATGTTCAATTCATTTAGCATAGTGGTGATACATCACCAGTGTCAGTAACTGAAACTGATATTATGCCCTTCANATAATAATTAAAAAAAATGCTGAAAAAAAAGAAAAAGAATTCTATTTTATTTTACGGATTTTTATAAATTTTTTCGGAATTTTTTTTTCCCTTCTTTTTTTCTGGAATTTTTTATTATTATTTTTCTTTTTCCCTTTTTTCATTGTTCTGGAATTTTTCCATGTTTTCTCTACATTTTGAACTTATATTATGGGTTCGATTTGCTTGCAACTTATGCGCAGTAAATAAAACTTATTGTTTTTCTTAATTTTCTTCATTTCTATTTATATATCTATATATATTTCTATTTATATTAATATATATATATCAGGGTTGGCAAGGTTTAGGACAGAATGGATTAATCCACGGTTTAAATCGTCCTGTCTTAAACTGTCCAAAACCCTTTTACTCAAATTATGTCACAATTTTATCTGAATGATATTTAAGAGGTAAAATAAGCATAGAACTAATAACATATTGATAATTAAATCTACTAGGGAATATTTGTTTTTAAAAGTATAATGTTTTATTAATATTGTTTGATTCTTCAATTTAAACATTAAGCAAAGCAAGATTAATCAGTAATCAAGTTCAATTGGTGCTCTCATTCAATAGTACATAACTGAAGTTTGACCTTGCCATACAGGATCAGCTATTAGGGGTTAGTCATAAACAGGTTCATTTATTTATAGTATTGTTCAAGAATATTTTTATTTCATCAATGTTCAATTCATTTAGCATAGTGGTGATACATCACCAGTGTCAGTAACTGAAACTGATATTATGCCCTTCAAAACTGTTAATACATTTTTCAGTTATTTTATATTTTCAATTTAAACCAATATATTTATATTGAAAAAAAATTTTTTTTTTTTAAATAGATGTCTTTTTTTATCATCCTGTGATGTGAAAACTATGAAATTTTTTAAAAAAAATATTGTGAAAAATAAAAGGTTAATTTTTAAACAAATTTAGTATTTTTATTAAAAAATTATTATTTTTTAATATTGTATTATTTGTCCTTATACAAAAACATTATTTATCAGTATTAAAAGCATATTTATATTTAAAGGATTAGGTATTCACTTTTGTTGTTCAATGAATTGTGGAGCTTCAAAAATTATAAACCTTTTCCTATTATATTATATTATTTTCTTTTAATAAGTTAAAGTAAATTGTATAAAAAATATCAAATATTTATTGATACATGTAACTATTATGTGTACAATGGTTACACCTATCGAATTTTTACCTTTTATTAAAGTTCAAGATTTTGGACACTTTAAGACAGTTTTATCCATTTTAAGTCAGTAAAACCCATGTGTCCTATCCAAAACCAGTTTAGGACGTCCAAAACCCCAACCCTGATAAATATATACATACCTACATATAGGATATGCTATAACTTAAAAAGTATTCAGTAAAATTGAATAAAACTTTTGTAGCATTTTTTAATTAGTGACAAAACTATTCCAAAATTTGAAAACAATTTATGGAAAATTGCACAAGATTTGAAAATTTAAAATAGTTCTTTCATCTTTTTGCATGCACAGAAAACATTTACAAACTTTTTCATAATTTTGTTGTGAATCTTGTTTAATAAATTATGAAAAAGTTTGATTTAAATATATCTTGAAAATTTAAAAAGTTTCTAGTAATTTTTGTACTTTTTTCTAAAAGAAGGGTTTTTTCTGCAAACATTTTGTACTATTATTATACAAATTTATTAAAAATTATCCCCTATAAAAATATGTATTCTTTTATATGTTTTCTTTTTTTATGCAATCAATGGCGTATGTGATTGTCAATTATAGTAAGATATTTGTCATTTATAGTAAGATTCGCTATTAGTAATTAATGTTCAATATTAGGTATCATTATAGTAAGGTTATTATTATTTATTATTAAATTTTATCTTATGATCCAAAATGAAATTTGTAAAATACCTTTTACCATTCAGAGTTTTCTTTCATATCTACAAAAACTACTTAGAAAATTACTTGAAACGTTTTAAATTTTAAACGTTTTAAATTTTTAAACAAGACTTATGTCATTAGTTACCAAATATGATTCTCCAAGAATGCAGAAATGCCAATCGCTCAAATAAGGCTCTGGAGAAATTCAGGCAGCCTTTTTGGGGAATTTTAATTCGGGGTCGGGAGTCTAATTTTAGAGAAAATGGTGGAAAGTTTTTATTGTTAAAAAAAATGTGTCATTTCACAAAATTTTCCCTTTGATAAAATGACTGAAATAAAACCATATTTTTAGCATATTATAACTTAGAAATTAGCGCTGATTTGAGTAGTTACTTCTTGAGGTACTTGATTTGTTCCGATTTCATTGCAAGTCTATGTGGAGTTTCAACCTATGGCAGATATTTCTATGAGCAGGGGAACCTGGAAAGTCATGAGAAATCATGGAAAGTCATGAATTTCGGTACTGAACAAAATTTGTCATGAAATGTCATGATTTTAACTATTTTTTTAAAAAAATCATGGATTTAGAATTTTATGGTGTTTCGAATATCTGACCACTCAGGGTCATATTTTATTAAAATGTAAAATGTTTTTATCATGTTCTTAAAAAATTATGGTGTTCTTTCAAAAATCCATATGGTGATTTTTCAGTTGTTATTGCTATTGATTTTCAACTGTTTCTTTTTTTTCTCATATTTTTTTAAACATAATTTCTTTCATCCTCATATTTCTTATACGTTATTATTACAATATGCAGAATTGAAACAGCGCATTTGAGTCTTCACTTTTTGATACGATGGTTTCATTGTTTTTCGCAAATTTTTTTAGCAGTTTTTTCAATTGACTTTTTTTTCTTTCAAAAGTTTTTATCCTTTTTTTAAATATTATCATATTATTTATTACAATTCACTGTCTAAAATGCACTTATGAGTAATCACATTTGTTTCATGTGATTTTCGTAAATCTTGTTTTGGCATCGATCTCTTTCTCGGTATCTTCTATTCTCGTAATTTCACAATTTTAAAGTCCTGTTCATTTTTTTTTTAAAGAAGCAAAAATGATATCTTTTATATGTTGATAGGAGAGAAAAATTATTAGTTACTAAGTATTTTTTTCTTTCTCTCTTTAAATTTTATGAATGGTATTTTTGTGCTTAAAAAGGATTGTTACTATATTTTAATGTTTTCATCTGTATATAAGCATATAAAACATCTTAGAAAATTGATAGCATGCATAGGTAGAAAGAAAGGTTGTAATTTATGGATGATAAATAAGAATCATTTTTAGCAACTTAAGAATGTTTCTGTGCTTTATTCTTTATCCAATACAAATTAGAATAAGTAACGTTGTAATTTATAGATGATGAATAAGAATAATTTTTAACAACTTGAGAATGTTTCTGTGTTTTATTTTTTATCCAATACAAATAAGAATAAGTAACGTTGTAATTTATAGATGATAAATAAGAATCATTTTAAGCAACTTGAGAATGTTTCTGTGCTTTATTTTTTATCCAATACAAGTTAGACTATTTGATTTCCTAAGACTTAAGGTAAGGAGGCTGAAAAAGTATCATTATCATAATAGTCGACCAGATAGCTCTATGTGTACCTATGCGTTCCTCTGAAGTTTTCTCCATAACCACTTCCGATTTATCTTTGATCTCCAATTCTTTTCATTAATTGCAAGAAAACAGACTCCACCAAATCAGCCCATCTCAACAGCGGCCTTCCCCGCTTTCTTGTTCCAGTGGGTCTAAAAAGCAATAACTTTTTTATTGTATTTTCATCACTCATTCGAATCACATGGGCTACCGAATTCGTTCTATTTATTTTTAATATTATTACTAATATTATCAGGTTTATAAATCTTGTTCAGTTCAAAGTTAAATCTCCTTTTCCAGTCCTGTTTTCATTTACACCACCAAGTGTACTCTGCAAAATCAATGAAAAAGTGTAACATCATTTAAATATTAAAGTGTACGTTTTAAAAAAATATTTTAATGCGTTTTAAAATTTTTTTTTAATTCTTTCAAAAAGTGTAGCATCATTTAAATATTAAAGTGTACATTTTAAAAGTTGATTTTAACATATTTTTTAAAATCCTATCAACTTCTTGTATTAAAAGTAGAAACATTTCTGTTATGGTAGACATCACGCAAATAACTTCATTTGTCGTTTTGCTTGAATTCCATAACTGTTCTTTGCATGATGATGGAAATTTCTGTTATAATATTTAGCGAACAAAAAATTTTAATCAAAATAGGTGTACTTTAAATTGGTTGTTGCTGGCAATTTTTGTCACGACTGTTGCGTAATAAGGAAATCCATCAAGAAATTTAAATAAATAAAATGTCTCAATCATTATAGCGGGTTTCAACTTGTCATTCCACTGTTTGTTGTAGTTGGAAGAAATGGGCTGCGATTTCTTGAATATTTTTTTTATAATTAATCTGAAATTTTTTTTTTTGCTAAAAAAAAGCGATAATGAGTGGAAAAAAGGTTTGTGTTTCTGTTATTTTCTGTGCAATTTATATCAAATACCCCAAACATAGCTGCCAACTCTACTGGATTTTCCAGTAGACTGTTGGATTTTCTGGTTTTTGTCCATTTGAGAAAATTTCCTGAAATTGAGTAAGTTCCTTAAAAAATCCCCATTGAAGTAGAATTTTTGTGCAGATTATTGCTTGCTTGAATATTTAAATAAGTGTCACTAATACATAAGGAAGCGAGCCTCATTTAGGAAATTCCGTTAACTATCTTTGATGAATAAATTACTATTACTGTTCAAAAATATGAGTTTATATAAAACACAACATTTAATGTGAAATCATAACTGGAAAATATTGCAGTTTTTCTATTTTGATGACTATAAAAATCCATTTGTGCAAAATATTTGGTATATTTTGCAACAATTAGCATGAAATGTATGTAATTTCATAAAATCTGAGGGGAATTTTATTATCGACGATGTCAACCTTCATCTATCAAAAGGTACCTCGTGATAGAATCAAGTTAACATGTCTTATATACTAGTGAATTGGTATTTAATATTTATAGTGGTAGTTACGCCACATTACTATCCCCTTCCAGAATTTTATCTGTGATAGAATTCGATGAACTAGTTGATTAATGCTGTTTATTTATTAACTTCAATTGTTGCTCATTATATTTTATTTTTTTCTTCCAAGCATTTCGCTCGTTATTTTTTTTTTTTCTTTATAGCTTTTCGCTATTTTTTCCATCATTTTTTTTTTTATAGCTTTTCGCTATTATTATTTTTTTTTTATAGCATTTCGCGCATTATTATTTATTAACCGGGAGACTTTATATATTACACTGATTTTTTTTTTATATTGACTTTTTTTTTTTTGAGCAGTATATTTTTTTAAGCAAATCAACTGTTTAATGTGGATTCATCCATCAATATTGGCAATTTCTTATCACGTCCGCAGGTCACCAATGAGGGGAATTATATTATCGACTATGTCAACCTTCATCTATCAAAAGGTACCTCGTGATAGAATCAAGTTAACATGTATTATATACTAGTGAATTGGTATTTAATATTTATAGTGGTAGTTACGCCACAAATCTACTGTATTAGCTCCTATCCATGTTTGCAACTATCCCCGGATAATTTTCCCGAAACCACGTAGTCCCACAGTGGACTGATCGTTAAGATGCGGTTCCCAGCAGATCACCGAAGTCAAGCATCACTGGCTGCGGGTGGGTGACCACTTAGATCAGTCTGCGTAGGGACCGAGGGTGTGCGATATTAGTTTTCGTTCTACCGTTCTGTTTTACCGTAAAGTGCTCGACTTCGCGTGCAGGTCGTCGGGCTACCAGGGACCGATCAAGACAAATTCAGGCCCATGGCCCCCCAAATTTTCCGGGCCCCTTACAAAATATTTTGAAATTAAATTTCTGAAGAGTAGTCTTAAAAGAATCTATTGAACTGCATGATTCGAGAGAACTATTCTAAGAAAGTTAGAAAGCAGAGAATTGAAGATTATTTTTCTAAGATAAAGTTTATACGTATCTATAAATTAAAGCAAAATATAAAACAACAAAACAATGTTATGTCGAAATAAAAATAGTTTGGTGGCCACAAAAATATTGAAATCAGTGATTTTTGCTAAAAACCGCTGATTAGCGGAATTATTTTTTTTTATTTAATACCACCACAAACTAGCCCACCTTTCATTAACGTTTTACCAATTTTTGAGGCCCTTCAGCAATTGTGGGCCCTAGGCCCATGCCTATTGGGCCTAGGCGATAGTCAGGGTCTGCGGGCTACCGAAGCGGGGGTGCCACCCCCTCTGCAGAGGATCAAAATTGTGATGGCAGATCATCCTCAGGGATGTTTCCCAGACCATGGCCCATTGTGCAGCTCTAGTGCGACGTAAATAAACTACAACAACAAATAAATACAAACATGTCTAAAATTATAAAAGGCGATGAAAGTTTTATTACCTTTTATAACATGATAAAAGGTGATGAAAAATTGTTTAATCATTTTTAACTACCTTTTAGAAGAAAAAAAAAATTTTATCAGTTTTTCTTTACATTAGAATTTGTTTTTCAATTTTCTTTTCTAAGAACTGTGTTAGCAATGTGTTTTAATTTAAAAAGTTATGAATTAAGCTAATTGAACTGTATTCAAATTACCGATGAATGTAAACAGTAANTCGCTATTTTTTCCCATCATTTTTTTATAGCTTTTCGCTATTATTATTTTTTTTCTAGCATTTCGCTCATTATTATTTATTAACCTGGAGACTTTATTTATTTCACCTGATTTTTTTTTTTATATTTACTTTTTTTTGTTTTTTTGAGCAGTATATTTTTTTTAAGCAAATCAACTGTTTAATGTGGATTCATCCATCAATATTGGCAATTTCTTATCACGTCCGCAGGTCACCAATGAGGGGAATTATATTATCGACTATGTCAACCTTCATCTAACAAAAGGTACCTCGTGATAGAATCAAGTTAACATGTATTATATACTAGTGAATTGGTATTTAATATTTATAGTGGTAGTTACGCCACAAATCTACTGGATTAGTTTCTATCCATGTTTGCAGCTATCCCCGGATAATTTTCCCGAAACCATGTAGTCCCGCATTGGACTGATCGTTAAGATACGGTTCCCAGCAGATCACCAAAGTCAAGCATCACTGGCTGCGGGTGGGTGACCACTTGGATCAGTCTGCGTAGGGATCGAGGGTGTGCGATATTAGTTCTCGTTCTACCGTAAAGTGCTCGACTTCGCGTGCAGGTCGTCGGGCTACCAGGGACCGATCAAGACAAATTCAGGGCCAAGGCCCACCAAATTTTCCGGACCCCTTACAAAATATTTTGAAATTAAATTACTGAAGAGTAGTCTTAACAATGGAAAAAAATCTATTGAACTGCATGATTCAAGAGAACTATTCTAAGAAATATTGAAATCAGTGATTTTTGCTAAAAACCGCTGATTAGCGGAATTATTTTTTTATTTAATACATAAAACAACACAAAGCTAGCCCACCTTTTATTAACGTTTTACCAATTTTTGAGGCCCTTCAGAAATTGTGGGGCCTAGGCGATAATGAGGGTCTGCGGGCCACCGAAGCGGGGGTGCCATCCCTTCTGCAGAGGATCAAAATTGTGATGGCGGATCATCCTCAGGGATGTTTCCCAGACCATCGCCAATGGCCCATTGTGCACCTCTAGTGCGACGTAAATGAACTACAACAACAAATACAAATATGTATAAAATTATAAAAGGCGATGATAGTTTTATTACCTTTTATGACATGATAAAAGGTGATGAAAATTTGTTTAATCATTTTTAACTACCTTTAAGAAAATATTTATTTTGTATTAGTTTTTCTCTGCATTAGAATTTTTTTTTAGGAACTGTGTTAACAATGTGTTTTAATTTAAAAAGTTATGAATTAAGCTAATTGAAATGTTATCAAATTACCGATGAATGTAAACAGTAAATTTTACGTATAAAAAAATTCCATCTGATTCCAGGTACTGGCATGACCGAGATTCGAACTCAGGGCTGCAATTTAAGAACGTTAATTGGACTTAAATCGTTGCGATGTCAGAGACTGAGTTAAATTTTCTGTCGATATTTGGCTCATGAAAATCAATTTTCTTGTAAACCCAAATTCAACTTCTTTACAATTGTCAGTGACGAATAATGGTATAAAGTTATCAGCAGTTTTTAATATTTTATTCCCAAATTGTCTTCAGAATTTTCTTGTGAGAATATGTGTGCGACTTAATATTGTAGCAGGAAAAGGAAAAAAGAGGATAATTTTATTTCGGGAAGATACAATAGAGCAATCGACAGCTGTATGTTCCGTCAGTTAAACTGACTTTCAAAGTCTTGAAGTTATATCGATTTCCCACACACAGATGTTTCATGTTAAAGCATTGTACATAAATATCACATGATATTAAGTAAACAGGTGCAACGCCTACTGACTGGCATTTAATATCAAAATTGATGATCTCACCAGTCATATGATTTAAGCACAAACCTTTTTTATTTTTTACTTCTGATCTTAAATAGTACACCTGTCAGAATGAATAGAGCGAAAATGAAATTAATTGACTCAGAACTATTCGCAAATTGCTTTGGCATTTAAATAGCAAATAGTTCAGAAATGTCAATTAAAAGTGAACCATGTGATCAAGGCAGGGATAGCCTGGTTAGTAGGGCACTGGGCCCATGTCTAAGAGTACGAGAGTTCGATCCCAGGCTCCCCGTGTTGTAAATGGTGACTGATGCGCGTTAAATCTGTCTAGTCTCAAAGTCCTCCATGTTCCCATAACAAATCAATACCTCTGGGGGTACTGATCTAGGAGTTTCCTTGTCTTCTGGATTGGGTTGAAAATTGCAAGGCTACGTAGTTGAACATTAGTAGTCGTAAACTCAAAATTGGGTCGGCTGTTCAACGACGGTTATTTAAAAAAAAAAAAAACATGTGATCAGCGGCAGTCAATTAAAATACGAAAGCACCACAAAGGTCGTAAATTAAGAGTGTCGATCTTTATATTAGTATCCAGGGCTTTAATTTATATAAACAAGATTATATAAATCAAGATTGTGAGTCGAGATGGCTCAGGTGATAGAGCGTTCGCCTTCCAATGAGGTGAACCGGGGTCGAATCCCAATTATGGCTGGTCGATACGAATTCCGCATCCGGCGTGCACCGACCACAGTGGTGACGTGAAATATCCTCAGTGGTAGACAGATCATGGGTGATCAGTCCCCTTGCGGTCAGGCTAACCGTCAGAGGTTCTCCTGGTTTTCCTCTCCATGTAACGAAAATGCGGGTGAGTTCCATCGAGAAGAGACCTACACGAGGGCAAATGCCTCCCCTTACTTGATCCTTGAGTTCCCTTGTCTTCTGGATTGGGTTCAAAATGACAAGGCTGCGATGTTGAACATTAGTAGTCGAAAACCCTAAAAATTGGGTCGGTTGTTCAACGACTGTTATAAAATATAAGGCTAGATTAAAATACACAAATTTCGATCAAGTAAAAGAATAATTTATTCTTAGAATCATAGTATTTTGTGACTTATTCGTAAGTGAGACAATCTATAAGGGGTGTACTGCGGAGAACTGACTGATTTCAAAATAAAAATTCTCCGAAAAGAATTGCTTGAGGAATAAAACAAACGGTATGTTTATTGTGAAAGCCTTTAAAATGTTTGTGTAGAAATTTTGGAAATCGGTTACAAAAGTTGCCAACAGGTGGCTATAACCTAAGGTTGCTACCATGCACTTAACCTATTCAAAACCGTGTGTTGCCGTTTCCAAGAATTTAATATCATTTTCTTACTATCTTTTTTTCTTTCTGTCTTCATTAATTTGCTTTCGTGTGTCTGTAAGGACCACTGAACCACTTGCATTGAGCATTTGACCACTTTCTGATTAGCTAGAGCATGGAAAGTTTTGATCGGCTAAAGAAATTTATTTTTAATTAAAATTCTGACAATTTGTTAAAAGTACAAATTACATAGAACGGTTTCCTAAGTGACGAAGACATAATTTATCATCAATCAAAACTTTCGAGAACTTCCCAACAAAATCAACAGACACAGAACCAAACAGAATAAAATAAAGTTTAAAAAATCAAATCGATAGAAGGAATTTATGGTTAATTAAAATTCCGACAACTTTATAAAAATGCAAATTACAACCGTTTCCCAAATGTTGCAGCGCTATTTTATTTCCCACTTATCATCAATCGAAAATTTCGAGCACTTGCCTACTTTAAATCAACAAGCACAGAACTAAATAAAATAAAATAATAAATAAACTTTAAAAAAATTAACAATTAAATCTGTAAATGGAATTTATTTTTAATTAAAATTCCGACAACTTTATAAAAATGTAAATAACAACCGTTTCCCAAATGCTGCAGCGCTATTTTATTTTCCTCTTATCATCAATCGAAAATTTTGATTGATGATAAGATTAAGTAATTCCTCTTATCATCAATCGAAAATTCGCCTCCTTTAAATCAACAAGCGCAGAACTAAATAAAATAAAATAATAAATAAACTTTAAAAAATTTAACAATTAAATCTCTAAAAGAAATGTATTTTTAATTATAATTCCGACAACTTTATAAAAATGCAAATTTCAACTTTTTCTTATATGTTGCAGCGCTATTTTATATCCCATTTATCATCAATCGAAAATTTCGGGCACTTTCCTTCATAAATCAATAGGCACAGAATTAATGGAATAAAATAATAAATAAACTTAAAAAAAAAAAAAAAATCGGTAAAGAGAATTTATTGTTAATTAAAATTCCGATAACTTTATAAAAATGCAAATTACAACTGTTTCTCAAATGTTGCAGCTATATTTAATTCCCATTATTATATCCTATCAATTCCCATTTATCATTTATCCGATCTATTCCCATTTATCACCAATCGAAAATTTCGGGCATTTTCTTACAAACCAACGGAAATATATAACTAAAAAGAGGAAAATAAAAGATACAGTAGGAGATAAAATGCGTTTTTAAACGGACATAAGTAAATATATATTTTTATCAGTTATATAACGAAAAACGTAAGACACATCACTTTCTTATACGATGCTCTTTTATGTTTTTTGTTATAGGTTTGATTTTTTGACTAAAACTATTTGTGTACTCTTATTAGACCACTTTTTATTTTATTTTAAACTGCTGACGATAAAGCAGTTTGTTAACAGATTATTTTACAGTAGCGGGACTGCGAGAATTTTAAATCTCAATTCAATTGAATTGAGATAAATTTTTTAGAGAATTTTAACTAAATTTTCATATTTGAGTTTCCATTTTGTCAGAAAACCAATTTTTTCCCTTTCAGTTATGATTTAGTATATATTTTTTACTTACTTTTGTACGTATTTCTTTCTTTTTTTTTTTTTTTTTTTTGTCTTAAATATAGCCAATGGTGCCGGCAGCGGGGTGCCTGGCTTTTTTCTTTTTAAAAAAAACAAAGAGATACAGAAAAAAAAATTTGTTATAAAAATTTTTTATAAAAAATATTTTTATTCAAAAACAAATAATTAAGAAATTATTGATACATAACAATTAAAATTTTTTTTTAATCAAACAAGAATTGTAATCGTCTTGTTTGCTGTCCAAATCAGTTTATAACTTTTTCAATAAATTCTGAGTCATCTTTGATTCTTATCTTATGCACACTGAGCATTCACAAACTTGGCAGATATCTAAGCTATATTTTTAAATATCATTTAATAAAATATAAATAATATTATATTTTCTATTAGTTATTTAGTTTAATAAAGGTGTATAACAAAAGCTGACTTCTCACAACTGTAAAACTTCATCAACACAATAAATACCAATGTTAAGCGTGCACAAATACGTTAGTATATGAAACTACTATTTGTAGTTATTTGTGTTTCAAAGTCAGTAGCTATGCCAGCGCCATCAAAATAGTTTATCGTGGCAAAATTTGCAAGTACAAGAAATTCGTACTTTTTTTTAAATATCTTGTTAACAATGAAGAAATGTATCTTGAAAAAAATAAGAGAGGAAAGTATATGTAATTACAAAACAAAATGTAATAACACATTTTTTTTAGGAGGGGGTTGTTAGAGGGTTGCACCCCCTTTTATATTATTCTGCCGGAGCCCTTGAATATAGTATATATTTTAGCTTCTTTTTCTTCGAATGTCTAAACCATTTTATTCGAGCGGGGGAAAAATTCTAATCCTACTAATACAATCGTCGACTTTAAGGAATATTTAATGAAGGTCTGGCGGAATACAAAATAAGAAAAACTTTTTTCGTGATGAGGAGACGAATTTGACACGCCCTCCGAACAATGTGAGAATTTTGTACTTAAGGGCCCTTTCCGGATATTGATGGCCAGATTATGGAAATAAAAAGCAATAACGTGTCACGTGATGTCTCCTAACATCTAACTATGCACATCTCATATTTCCTTTTTGTTTCATTTAGAATCTTTGTTCATAGGTTGTTAAGAGATGCAAGGAATTGATCGAACGAGTAGACAAAAGAAGAAGAAAAAAGGTAATTTATAAAGATTTGGCCCGTCACTTGAAAATATCTAAGAAAACTGGATAAGGTGAATGAAACAAATGCATTACATGCCCCATTATTAAAATTAGCATTTGTGTGGAAATCTGTTTCAAGATATATACAGGAGTTCAGAAGTTCATGAAAATTGGGCAGTTGTAATATGAAATAATGAGAATTTCATCTCGCTAAAATAAGTTCCAAAAACCACTCATGGATAGTGAGCATCAGCCGTCACTAACCCACAGCTTGGCCTCGCAGACCCCCAGACCTAAACCCTTGCGATGCGACTTTTGGTTGCCGGGATACATCAAAAACTTATAAATGGTTTTTTTTAAGATGAAACAAATTTGTTAAATTGCATAAAAATCGTCTAAAATGTTCGATTTATTTAATGAATAAAAAATTAGCTTTTCAAAAAAAGTTAAAAAAAAGAGTAGTCCTCGTAGTCCCGAGTTGACTTTTATAAGGAAAACTATCATCGAATATCTTATTATTTTGACAAATTATTTGAGCATCAGCCGTCACTAACCCACAGCTTGGCCTCGCAGACCCCCAGACCTAAACCCTTGCGATGCAACTTTTGGTTGCCGGGATACTTCAAAAACTTATAAATGGTTTTTTTAAGATGACATGATGAAACAAATTTGTTAAATTGCATAAAAATCATCTAAAATGTTCGATTTATTTAATGAATAAAAAATTAGCTTTTCAAAAAAAGTTTAAAAAAAAAGAGTAGTCCTCGTAGTAGTCCCGAGTTGACTTTTATAAGGAAAACTATCATCGAATATCTTATTATTTTGACTAAATAAATAAAACGCAATTGATTATTTACCTCACATCTGATAAGTATGATGTAATGAAAGTAAAAAATTCAATGATAAGAAAAATATTAAAAAAAATTTTTTTTTAAATTTATTCAGTCATTCCAAACGTAGTGTGTTAATAGATAAATCTCGTGGTTACGATAACAATTCTTAAGTTATACGAAATAGATGAATGAGACATTTCGCTAATATATAAAATCAAATAATATTATGGATACTATGACCATTATATGAAGAAGATATATCATGAATAAATATACACTTAGTTTCACAGTATTGGTATTAAAACTGCTTAGTATTGGTGTAGTTTTATTAATCAACAAATATATTAATATAATACCAATATTAGTATGTTTGGCATTTATTGCATAACTTTTCAACATTTGAATGTTGCACGAAATGCATTTATCACTGGCGGTAAACTAAAACTGAATTCTATTTGCTCTTAAAGCCGAAACTTTAAGAGCGAATAGAATTTTTATAAGATGATAAGGACTTTGAAACATGGAAATTTATCTATCTGACCTTTAATTTACTGTTTAAAATATTTATAAGTAGTAGTGAGGGACAGGATAGCCTGGTCGGTAGGGCGCTGGGCCCACATCCAAGAGGTCGTGGGTTCGATCCTCGCCAGCCGAAGACTCCCCGTGTAGCAAATGGTGACTGATGCACGTTAAATCTGTCGAGTCTCAAAGTCCTCCAAGTTCCCACAACAAATCAATACCTCTGGGGGTACTGATCCAGGAGTTTCCTTGTCTTCTGGATTGGTTCAAAATTACAAGGCTACGGAGTTGAACGTAAGTAGTCGTAAACCCATGAAATTGGGTCGGCTGTTCAACGACGGTTATAAAATAAAATAAAAGTAGTAGTGTGAAAAAAATATCTTTTTAATTCTAATTTATTAAAATATTAATACCTTATTATTTTTTTTAATAAATTAGAATTAGAAAGAACTTTTTTTTAATAAAGAAAATATAAATATTAAATACCTTATATTCGTTCTCTAATTCAGGTGAAAATTACGATCTGTGGATGAATGAATGGATGTATGAATGGGTCCTCCCTATAAACGGGCATGACGTATGGGTGTGGAAGAAGTCGAATTCTTGGCTACAGATGGCGCTACTCAGAAACCAGAGCAATCGCACCCCTCTACCTTAACAGGCATACGAAACGACAACCTTATCTTCGCTACCGCTATTAAAATAGTTTTTGAAACTACGGATAACCTGTTGTAGAACTTTTTTAAAAAAAAAACTGAACCAATTACCATAACACCAGTAGTAGAAATTACCAAAATTAATTTACCGTCATCTATGTTAGGCGATTTTCAGTGTTTTCCTGAAAGAATTTTCCATTAACTTTGCTTTTTAGCACTTATCTTATTTTTTTTTTTTTTTTCAATTTATGCATATTGGAGTTGTGGTGGCTTAGGGCAGTGTTTCCCAAACTTATGACTTTCGTGCAACCATTTCTAAATTTTTCGTAACGCTGTGTATCACTAAAAAAATTAATGTATTTTTTTACTGTAAAAAAAATTGCTCATAAGGTTAAAAATCACAACTAACGGTTGATGCCACTCATTGTTAACTGTTAACTCTGCAAAAAATAACCAATAGAAAAATACTCAATCGTAAATTTTCATGGCTAGTTTTGTTTTTAAATGAAAATTTTTGAAATTTTCGTTTGTTGCAAGATATTTCGCATAAGAACGCGTACCCCCGCTAAACTGTTCCCGTGCCCCTGTGGGTACGCGTACCACACCTTGGGAAACACTGGCTCAGGGGATAGAGCGTTTGCCTTCCAATGCGGTAAACCGGGTTGGAATCCCAGCGATGGCTGATCGATACGAATTCCGCACACGGTTCGCACCGACCACTATGCTGACGTAAAATATCCTCAGTGGTAGACTGATCATGGGTTAGAGTCTCCATGCCGCCAGACTAACCGTGGAAGGTTTAGTGGTTTTCCTTTCCATGTAGGGCAAATGTTAGTTAATTCCATCAAAAATTTTCCGCGAAGGCAAGATTTTTCCCACTACTTTATCCAGGAATTTCCTTGTTTTCCGGATTAGGTTCAAAATTACAAGGTTACGAAGTTCAACATTAATAGTCGTAAACCCAAAATATTGTGTCAACTGTTCAACGATGGTAATAAAATTAAGGAAATTCATAAACTTGATCAAGTCTAGTGAAGGATTTCTCATTATATTTATTATTATTATTATTATTATTATTTTCCGAAATAATAATAACAATAATATTTATTATTATTATTGTTATTATTATTTCAGAAATCGACCCTAGTTGGAGATGGCAGTGGCTTAATGGGCCCTGGTGGCTCTGGGGATAGAGCGCTGGGTGAGGTAACCCGGGTTTGAGTGTCATTGTTGGCTGCTTGATTCGAATTCCTCACCCGGCCAGGGGCAGATCCAGAAATTTTTCCTGGGGGGGTCATAGACACAGATCTCCCCCCCACACACAATAAATTTTTCTTTTATAAAAATTTTTTTTTTAATATTTTTTTTGAAAAAAAAAAAAAAAACTAGGTTTTTAGTGCTAGTCTTCTCATTTATGTTTTCATAATGAACAATGCATAAATGATTCAAGTATTCAAAATCTTTAAATAATAAATGTAATGCGTTTTCTTTAGAAGCTTTGGCAAATCTGTCAATGATTTTTTCAACATCCAAATCAATTTCTCGATGAATGTTTAATAATGCGAGTCCATTTAATCGCTCTTGATTTTGAGTTGCTCTTAAGCCAAGTTTTGAGACGTCGAAGAGTTGAAAAGGAACGTTCTGCTGTTGCTGCACTAACTGGCAGAATTATTAAAATTCTCAACAACGTATGACGAATTTCGTTTTAATCCTATGCATTATGATTCTTGTAACAGTGAAGAACATAATTAGATGGGGAAAAAAAATCGATTTTTCCAACAGGTGTATATGCCCCCTTAAATAATTTTTAAAATATTTTATTTCTTTGGTAAACTATTAAAAAAAATTTATTATTATTCTTTTTTTCAATTTGGGGGGATCCCCCTGCTGGATCCGCTATTGCACCCGGCTCGCACCGACCACAGTGCTGACGTAAAATATCCTCAGTGGCAGGGGTAAGGGCGGATCATGGGTTAGAGTCCCCATGCCGTCAGGCTAACCGTGGGAGGTTTTCGTGGTTTTTCTTTCCATGTAGCGCAAATGCTGGTTAATTCCATCAAAAAGTCCTCTGCGAAGGCAAAATTTTTCCCAATACTTGATTCAGGAGTTTCCTTGTCTTCTGGATTGGGTTCAAAATTACAAGGTTACGGAGTTGAACATTAACAGTCGTGAACCCAAAATAGAGTGGACTGTTCAACGACGGTTATAAAATAAAAATTAATGCAGATTACTATTAATTAAGCATCATTGTCTTCAATAATAGTATTGTAAATTTTTTACTGTTCCTCTAAACGAATAAGAACCTTTATTATATTAATTTTTTCTTTTAGTACATAGCTTATTTCTTTTATTTCAATATGCATATATTACCTAAATTAATTGAGAATCATTGAAGTAAATAAAAGTATGGCGAATTATTTCGTTTCTCTTAAGCTAATAGTACCACTTTCCATTAATTTTGCATTTGCCTTTGAATGCATTACTATAATTTTTATTCCATTTCAATTAGCGTTAATTGTAAATTGTTCACATTTACAGAAACTCATTGTAGTGTGCGGACATCTTCGCCAGAGGGCGCTTCGCACACTCACCTCCGAAAAAGTAATTAATCAGAAAGAGAGAGAAGCATTCTGGGGACTGACTTGCGAAGTCAGACAAGATCATGTCACTAATTTACCTTTTCTTTTTATATTATTTTTACATATGTTAATAATAAACAGTGTTGTCTATATAAGTGATAGTTATTTATGAGAACCAACCACATAATATTCGTGAAGGAATATNTTACGATCTGTGGGTGAATGAATGGATGTATGAATGGGTTCTCTGTATAAACGGGCATGACGTATGGGTGTGGCAGAAGTCGAATTCTTGGCCAGAGATGGCGCTACTAGGAAACCAGAGCAATCGCACCCCTCTACCTTAACAGGCATACCAAACGACAACCTTATCTTTGCTACCGCTATTAAAATAATTTTTGAAACTACGGATAACCTGTTGTAGAATTTTTTTTTAAAAAAACTGAACCAATTACCATAACACCAGTAGTAGAAATTACCAAAATTAATTTACCGTCATCTATGTTAGGCGATTTTCAGTGTTTTCCTGAAACGAATTTTCCATTAACTTTGCTTTTTAGCACTTATCTTTTTTTTTTTCTTTTTCAAGTTATGCATATTGGAGTTGTGGTGGCTTAGGGCAGTGTTTCCCAAACTTATGACTTTTGTGCACCCCTTTCTAAATTTTTTGTAACGCTGTGTACCACTAATAAAAAAAAGGAATGTATTATTTACTGTAAAAAAAGTTGCTCATAAGGTAAAAATCACAACTAGCGGTTGATGCCACTCATTGTTAACTGTTAACTCAGCGAAAATAGCCAATAGAAAAATACGCAATCGTAAATATTCATGGCTAACTTTGTTTTTAAATAAAAAATTTTGAAATTTTCGTTTGTTGCAAGATATTTCGCATAAGAACGCGTACCCCCGCTAAACTGTTCCCGTATCCCTTGGGGTACGCATACCACACTTTGGGAAACACTGGCTTAGGGGATAGAGCGTTTGCCTTCCAATGCGGTAAACCGGGTTGGAATCCCAGCAATGGCTGATCGATACGAATTCCGCACACGGTTCGCACCGACCACAATGCTGACGTAAAATATCCTCAGTGGTAGACTGATCATGGGTTAGAGTCTCCATGCCGTCAGACTAACCGCGGAAGGTTTAGTGGTTTTCCTTTCCATGTAGCGCAAATGTTAGTTAATTCCATCAAAAATTTTCCGAAAAGGCAAAATTTTTCCCACTACTTTATCCAGGAGTTTCCTTGTCTTCTGGATTGGGTTCAAAATTACAAGGTTACGGAGTTGAACATTAGCAGTCGTGAACCCAAAATAGAGTGGGCTGTTCAACGACCGTTATAAAATAAAAATTAATACAGATTACTAATAATTAAGCATCATTGTCTTCAATAATAGTATTGCAAATTTTTTACTGTTCCTCTAAACGAATAAGAACCTTTATTATATTAATTTTTCCTTTTAGTACATAGCTTATTTCTTTTATTTCAATATGCATATATTACCTAAATTAATTGAGAATCATTGGAGTAAATAAAAGTATGGCGAATTTTTACGTTTCTCTTAAGCTAATAGTACCACTTTCCATTAATTTTGCATTTGCCTTTGAATGCATTACTATAATTTTTATTCCATTTCAATTAGCGTTAATTGTAAATTGTTCACATTTAAAGAAACTCATTTTAAAAGTACTACTGTAAACAAAACGAACACTTGGTCTCAGGTAGCGTTAGAAATATTAATTTGTGTGACGTAGTCCACGAATGCTACCACGTCAATGTTGTTTATTGAATTAATCTGACATAGTGAATGAGGTAATTAAATAGTATTAAAGTTCGTGCAATAAACTTTTTTTAATAGAGCTATACGCTAACAAATATCATTGGTTATCATTGATGTTACCTTTAAAATATTTGAAACATTAAATCGTCTATAGTTAAATTTGAAACTAATGGATAACGCTTAACCAATCATACATTTTTCGCTCATCCCGCTCGAACGGTTCGTGGTAGAATGTCTTAATGTCGACAGTGACCAAATTTTATCGCATTCGATCGGATGGCTTATTATGGACGCAAAGCAGACATTAATTTTTATCTACATATATATATACATAAAAAAAAGCCATAGCAACTTAGGAAATGCTAGTCTTTTTTATTCATTCGATTAAGCCAGAAAAAATAGATAAGAAACAACAATACTTCACTCATCTGTATAGCAATATGAGTTGTGTTGATAAATGCTAGTACAAGATTGTATTTTCTGTACACAAAACCCTTATAACTTCTTAAATATTTATCTTAACAATTCCCAGGGACCGATTAAGGCAAATTCAGGCCCAAGGCTCATGAAATTTTCCGGGCCGATAACAAAATATTTTGAAATTAAATTTCTGAAGAGTAGTCCTAACAATAAAAATAATCTATTGAATTGTATGATTCAAGAGAAACATTCTAAAAAAAATTAAAAGCAGACAATGGAAGATTATTTTTCTAAGATAAAGTTTACGCATCTAAATATTAAAGCAAAATATAAAGTGTTGTGTGGAAATAAAAATAGTCTGGTAACCACAAACAAGTGAAATCAGTGATTTTTGCTAAAAGTCACTGATTAGCTGAATTATTTTAAAGATTGTAGCCTTCCATCTACAGCTTTACATATTTTTTAAGAATAAACTTTTAGTTCTTGTTGACACTAATCATGACCTAGCGAATTTGCATTCTCCTTGTATTTGCATAAGCCGTTGGAGTAAAAATTGTACCAACTGAAATTCAGCTGTATTCAGGGCCTGATTATAGCCAAGGCCTAATAGGCATGGGCCTAGGGCCCACAATTTCTGAGGGGCCTCAAAAATTAGTAAAAAGTCTAATTAAAGTTGGGCTATCTATGTGTTGGTTTCAACGTTAATAAAAAATAATTCAGCTAATCAGTGACTTTTAGCAAAAATCACTGATTTCAATTGTTTGTGGTCAACAAACTATTTTTATTTTGACATAACATTGCTTTGTTGTTTTATATTTTGCTTGAATTTATCGATACCTAAGCTTTATCTTAGAAAAATATACTTCAATTGTCTGCTTTCAAAATTTCTTTTCTTGAATCATGCAGTTCAATAGATTCTTTTTCATTATTAGGACTACTCTTCAGTAATTTAATTTCAAAATATCTTGCAAGGGGCCCAGAAAATTTGGTGGGCCTTGGGCCTGAATTTGTCTTGATCGGTCCCTGGCTGTATTTTCGAATTTGATAAGTGCTATGTTTACACGAGTTGGGTTTATCACATGTTTACACGAGTTGTTTACACGAGTTGTTTACACGAGTTGTTTACACTATGTTTACACGAGTTGGGTTATATAAAGAAAATTTGAAATAAAAAAATGCTTTTTTTGAGAAAAACTGTTTCTTTTAATATTTAGAAAAAGGAAATATTGTGGACTTTTTACTAATTTTTGAGGCCCCGCAGAAAGTGTGGGCCCTTGGCCCGTGCCTATTGGGCAAGGCGATAATCAGGCCCTGACAATTCCTGTTTTATTTCAAGCAATTCAGCATAAGAAATTGCTGTTTCATTAAGGTTTATCTTAACAGATAAACCTTAATGGTAGACCATAATGAAGTGACCTTAATGAAGTGACCATTGTGGCAATACTTTAAAAAAAAAAAGCTTTTAAAAATAATGTTCNAAAATTTGAAATAAAAAAATGCTTTTTTTGAGAAAAACTGTTTCTTTTAATATTTAGAAAAAGGTAATATTGTGGACTTTTTACTAGTTTTTGAGGCCCCACAGAAAGTGTGGGTCCTTGGCCCGTGCCTATTGGGCCAGGTGATAATCAGGCCCTGACAATTCCTGTTTTATTTCAAGCAATTCAGCATAAGAAATTCCTGTTTCATTAAGGATTATCTTAACAGATAAACCTTAATGGTAGACCATTATGAAGTGACCTTAATGAAGTGACCATTGTGGCAATACTTTAAAAAAAAAAAAAAAGCTTTTAAAAATAATGTTCAATCCTTTAAGGATGAAAGGTTTGAAACTGCAATATTTTTACTTTATTGAAAAAAGGTTTTTAGTAGAAACATTTTCGGTAGAATAAATAGAAAATTCTGACAGGAGGTTGCCGTAAAGTTACATGCTCTTTGGGCTTAATGTTAATTTTACTTCTTGCTTATTTCGCCCTATATCTATAACTTTTTAACTGAATTGAAATAGTATATAAAAATCTCAAAATAAGAATTTATTTTCGCTTGCGTTGATTTTTTTTTTTAATGCACGACAATACACTTTTAATAATCGAACACAGCACCGCAACGTTATAATTTCTTCTTTTTATTTGCTAGCGAATTTATGTACTAAGTCAATTAATTTTTCTCCCGATTTGGCGAGAAACAATTGGAATCATTCCCCTTTTCTCCTCGCCAACCAACTCCGCTCGTTCGCATGTGCAGAGATAGAATCTAGATCCACTGCCGCAGTCAATGCGTCAACATGGCGGTGGACTGTAAAAAGTTCTACCGATGCTCGCTCGATTCCAACGGTTGTTTACGTTTATCTAATATTTTACAAGCCTTTAGTACATCGCTTAGCGAAGAACAGGCTTGGGCTGTGTGTTTCCAATCCGCTAAATGCATGATAAATGAATGGAATTCGGATAGTTCATCTTGTTATATTTTAAGTGATCCCAACCATGTTTACATACACAAAGATGGATGGATACACAAGAATACTGTCAAAGTATCCGGACAAGGTAAATTATTTTTTATTCTATTTTGATTGAATATCTTTTGATTATTTTCTGAATTTGTTTTTCTTCTGTTGAAATGATCGATAAGTTTTGCTTGATTAATACTTTCTCTTTATTAGTATCAACCATAACAACAGTCTGCATTTTTCAATTACTGAAATATATGTTTTCAAAGTTATTATTATAGATTATTATAGATCATGGATATTATTATAGATCATGGATTTATAGAGATGGGATTAAATTTGAATTTTTTACTCTCTCGAATTAAAGTTTTTGATTTAATATAGTTTAATACTTCTAACCGATGTTTGCTAATTAGTTATTGCAAATTTATTGCTGATTAAATGAAATGATTGTAAAGCCATTTTGTGATGAGCAACCATTTTTATATTATTATTATTATTTAAATACGTTAATTACATATTTTATAAGTTTTAAAAGCACTTCTAGTTAGATAAAAACCTAAGTATGTATTGTTGAATGTTTATTTGCTGCTGCTACAAAATTATGAATTTAAATTACTGTTATGTAACACTATTTTTAAAATAAATCAATGATTATTATTAAAATATATCAAGTCATTTAAATCAAGCTAACCCTGTTTACTTTCGTTTCATTAATTTTGCATCAATCTTGATTATAGCACTGAAAAGGGCTTTTGCAATCTGTGTTTCATTAATAGTTAGTAAATAGTTGCCAGAGTCGGCGATCATTTTCGCCATAAGATCAGTTGAAAGAAAAATCTTAAACTAAGCAATGCGGTCTATTAATTTGATTCTCAGTTTGGATTTTTAGTTTCTGTAGGAACGTGACATCTGCGCACCTGGAAAGTTATAAATTTCGGTATTGAACAAAATTTGTCATGAAATGTCATGATTTTCAACTATTTTTTAAAGAAAATCCTGGAGAGTCATGGATTTAAGTCGTTGAAAAATCTAATTTTTAAGACGGAATTCATTTCCCCCCCCCCTCACAATTTCATGGTGTTTTAATATCTGAATTTGTAACAAAATCCCCACTTACAGTCATATTTTATCAAAATATAAAATGTTTTTATCATGTTCTTTAAAAATAACGGTGTTCTTTCAAAAAATGAAAGAAAAAACATAATTTCTGTAGAGCGAATTATCTTTTAAACTTCTGTGATTTCAGAATTTCTATTATTTATTTTTATTTTATCAATTTAAAATTCTAGCTGAAGCAAGGCGAATTTTTTTTCGGAATTTAAAAAAAAAATTCCTAGGCGAATTTTTTTTTTTAAAATTCCGAAATGAGAACAGAAAAATCAGGAGTATTTCTTTCCTTTCCGATGAGCAAGAAAAGTATCTTTAGAATATAATTCTGCAGAAAAAAAAAGAAAAAAAAAATATTTGCTTTTGTGCTTTTTTTTCCAGCTATTTTATTTGCTTCGACACTTTCTTTACTCTGTTTTTTAAATTTAAAATCTATAATTATAAAGATGCAGAGTATATAACAGTATTGGTTATACCTATCATTTCAATGAATGTTATTATAATGCTTTTTTAAATTTAATGTTGCGTTTTTGTCGGAGAAAATACTAACTTCGTGAAGGCATGCAAAACTCTTGGAATTAGTCATGAAAAGTCATGAATTTGAAAATCTAAAATGTAGCAGGAAGTTTTGATGCTCATATTTGAAGAAGGCTAAGCAATCTGGGCTATTAATTTGATTTTTCAATTTGGATCTTTTCGTTTTTGTTAGAGATTTTATTGTTTGTTATTGTAGATAAATAATGTGGGCTACTAACTTGATTCTCCGTATAGTTCATTTCAGTTTTAGAGGAGAATTTGTTAAAGTTTTGTAGAGATTTCTCAAGAATATATTTTCTGCGTTGGGGATTCTTCGTTTTAACATTGTAAATACGCACTATGCCCGTCAAAGCACATTTAGATTTCTATTTTTTTTTTTTTTTAAATATGCATTTGTAGCTTTTTATCTCGAATTTAAATACAAAAGTTTCTTCAAACCAGGACCCATATTCCAGCATGTTGCGGAGGAATGGACAGCTTTTATTAAATTATGTTTCGACAACTTTGATTTTTAATTTGATACTATCAAAAGAGATACATCTAAAGTTTGAAATACAGTGTTAATACACAAATTATTAGTAAATACAATATATAACGCAATTTAGTATCTGCTCGTATGTTATCTTGAAAAAAAAAATTTTTTTTTTCGAAAAAGGGTTACATTTTACTAAAATAGTGGTTGCCAACTAAAGGGCAAAGTTGAGGGTCACCACAAAGTGACTCAATCTAACCAAAAAAAAAAAAAAAAATCNAAAAAAAAAAAAAAAAAATCGTCTGCCAATCATCATCGGTTTTTTTTTTTTTTTTTTGGTTCTAAAATGTACTACCCTATGTGCATTTAATGAACTTAGTGTAATTTTATTTTTAATAATTTCTAAAAAATTTCACCATTTTTGAAATGATTGTCATATTACATAGTTTGAGAAAATGCCATACATTATCAACTTTTTAACCGTCAAAAATTTATAAATTTTGAAAAAGTGACCACTGTTAAAAGTATTAACAAAATTTCCGAATTTTACACTTTAACGCCAAGTATGGTTCTTACGCTCCACGGCGACTGGAATTCGTTGACTCTGTTACGTCCATTTTTTTTTTTAAAAGCGTAATTTGAGCGTTGTCCGAAATAAATTGTCCACTGATGATGTTTTTCGTCTCTGTCTGTGGTTTGGGTTATGACTTTTTATTGTTTTTCCTGACGAAATTGTCAGAGCAAGCCGTGGTGACGTTCGCCTTCCAATGAGATGAACTGGGTTCGAATCCCAACGATGTCTTGTCAATTCAAATTCCGTACCCGACTCGCACCGACCACAGTGCTGACGTAAAATATCGTCAGTGGTAATCGGACCATGGATAAGAGTATCCTTGCCGTAAGGTTTACCGTGGAAGGTTTTCGTGATTTTCCTCTCAGTGTAACGCAAATGCAGATTAGTTCCATCGTAAAGTCCTCCAGGAAGGCAAATTTCTTCGAATACTTGGATCGGGGTTAAAATGACAAGACTACGGAGTTTAACATTAGTACTCCCCCCCCCCCAAAATTTCTTCTAAACAGACCCCTGTAATAGCTGAACATTCAGCATCAGTCAATTTTTCTGGCCCATTTACAATAATACATAAGTGTCTATCAAGTGTCTCTTGTTTCATCCTCGATCGCAACTCAGTGCAAACAAGATTCATTCTCGAAAATAACCTTTCAACAGTAGCTGTTGACGATTGTATAATAACCGACATTGTAAATAGTTTTAATAAATTAGGAATTAGAATTTTAATAACTTAGTTCATTTACACCCGTCTTTCTTTTTTTTTCCCCTGAGAAGGGTTTATTCAGGGGTCTGTCCAGATATTTTGTGAAAGGTCCGTTTTTTGTAAAATTGTGAAATAATTACTCGTAGTTTGTTAATATAAAATAAACTTAAAGTCACATTCTTTCAACCAGGGTCCGATTTTGTGAATTTGTGCATATAGGATCCGTTTTCATGAAGGCATATAGGGTCCGTTTTCGTGAAGGGTCCGTTAACGGACCCAAATTTCTTCTAAACAGACCCCTGATCATAGAAACTTCTTTCTTTATTTTTTCAATTGGATTATTTTATTTTGTATTGAGAAACTCGAGGAGTTATACTTATTGAATATTTTATCAATACGTAGCATCCTTTTCACAATTTATTCAATATATATTGTAATTATAAACACTATATGTAATTTAAAAAAAAAAACTGACTACTCTTCTTTCTAATGGCATTTTACTTAAACAATTTCATACAAACTATCAAAATGTTAAATAAATTATTGATTACTGATCGGATATAAATACAATTTTTATTGGTTTTTAAGAAATCCTGTCATGGAGCCCTTGGGTTCTGCGGAACATCTTTTGGAGATCACTTTTCTTGACCCTGTGTTCTTAGGTACAATAAGAGTGGGTACTCCTGCTGATCAGAATAATCGTATTTCTGAAGGCTTGATAACTTGATTGATAGAGCACCGGGCCCATGTCCTAGTGGTCGTTGGTTCGATCCCCGCCGGCCGAAGACTCCTTGTGTAGTAAATGGTGACTGATGCACGTTGAATCTGTGGGGACACAAAGTCCTTCATGATCCTATAACAAAGCATACCTCTGGGGGTACTGATCCAGTAGTTTCCTTGTCTTCTGGATAGGGTTCAGAATTACAAGGCTACGAGGTTTAACATTAGTAGTCGCAAACCCAAAATTGGGTGGGCTGTTCAACGACGGATATATATATATATATATATATATCAGGGATATATATATAAACTTTTCTGAAAATAAAAAATAAAAGATCTTCCACTCATTCTTTCTGACATTATTAAATGATTTTGTTTTAGAAAAAGTAATATGAAATAATTTTTTAAACGAAGAAGACAAAAAAATTGTTAAAATAGTTTAAACAAGAGAAAAAATAGTTAAAATTTTCCATTCCGTTATCATTCGTAAGTTCTGTTTCTTGTGTTCCACCATTTGTATGAAAGAAGGAAAAGAAAATGAAAATAAAAGGATTATTTTCTACGCTCCATTGGATCTTTTCTTCTTTTTTTATTGTAATAATATGTAATTTGCATCATAGAAATGATTTATGATACTTTAATGTTTATATTTCAATTATTTAGTTTTGTATCAAATAATTCACATAGTATCTTTTCTGATTTATGTGCGCGTTTAATAATATTTATAGTATCTTTTTTTAAACTTTTTTTTTGGCTCTATAAATTTCAATGACCCCTAAGTTTTTTTTTTTAACTCTTAAAAATAAAACAAAGAAAAAATAAATAAATAAGAAAGGCTAGAGCATATTTTCATTTAAGAAGTTAAGCACACTTGTCAAGCATTAAACCAGTTGTGCAAAAATAGTTCTAAATTAAAAATACCACCTTTTTTAATTATTTTTTTTAAAATATGATATAGAAAACTATTTTTTTAATTACATCTATTCGTTTTTTCAGTAGTTCTGAAACTTCCGATCTCCGCAGTTCCCCTTTATTTATCAGCCTGCCATCGCGGACCCCCCCCCTCCCANGGACCCCCCCCCCCCCAAGCGAACAATCAGGTCCATAGTTTTGACGTTATAGTTGTTTTTTTAATTATAATCAGGGGTCTGTTTAGAAGAA
>NC_092213.1:79482680-79523595 GCF_043381705.1 Parasteatoda tepidariorum | reverse complement strand
TCATTATAATTATTTTATCAATATTTCAAATATTTTTTTCGTAAAAACAAACTATAAACAGCACGAACTAATAATATCCAATTTGCTGTTTTCAGAAATTTTGGAAACATTCTTCAATAGATCACGTTCGACCAGTCAGCCTGAATAACCTTAATCAGATTCTCAATTTCCCAATACATATTTTTAATGAACTTTTATTTTAATGAAAAAAAAAATACTATAAAAATACAGTCTATGCAGTGCTAAAAATGTTTTTAAGAACACATAAAAAAAGTTAGCTATCAAGTAATTTTATTTAGCATTTAATCGTGTATTACATTGCACGCGATTTAAAAAATCTCTATCTTGTTTCGTAATAACGTGATCTAGAATTCCCACTTCTTGATTCGTAATCACGTGATCTAGAATTCCCTCTTCTTGATTCGTAATCACGCTGTTGAATATTCCCGCATCGTGATTCGTATTCACGTGATACGTTGACACGTATTTACGCTAGTTTAAAATCACACATTTTTAAATATTCGCGACATTTAAAAATCTCACATCACGATTAATATTTACGCGATTAAAAAATATTACAAATTTGTTCGTTTTCATGTAATTTAAAAGTCACACATTGCGATTCATATCCACGCGATTTTAAAATCGCTCATCAAGATTCAGAATCGCACTGTTTGAAAATCGAACATCGTGTTTATTTTATTGACGCATTTAAAAGACACAGATTTTGCGATTTATTTTTAAACGTTTATAATACTTATTGTTGGATAAAAGAAAAAAAAAAGTTTTGTTTTCAGTCATCTTATAATTCGAATTATTAATTTTTGTTACATTTATTTTCAATAAATGTAGATATTTATTCTGTAGATAAAACCCTAAATTTTATATAGATAAACCCAAAACAGCATTTTATCAAATTAAACGAGTTGCGAAAAAATTTTTAAGAAAAAAAGTCTGACATTGCAGGGATCTGTTTGGAAGAAATTTGGGTCCGTTAACGAACCCTTCACAAAATATCTTTTCACAAAAACGGACCCTTCACAAAATATTTTAACTTAAACGGACCTTTGACAAAATAATTTATCTTTTAATCGGACCCTTCACAAATTTGTTTATCTTCATTATTGTTTTGTTAATGGAATAAACCCTTCCCAGGAAGGGGGGGGGGAAGGAAGACAAATGTAAACGAACTAAGTTGTCTTCGGCAGACGCTTTTTCCTTTATTCGTCCGAAATGAATATTCTGCGTTCAGCAGTATAAACTAAATACCAAATATTTGTGTGTTACATTTCGAATTTGGTTGCAGCAATTGCTGTTTATTTATAAAAATTTTTTTAATTATAATTTTACAGTGTTGAGCATAATCTTGTATGTCTTTACGATTGAAAAACTCCTTGAAATTTTTTTTTGCAATAACAGGATTCTATTTGCACACATTCACAAAATCAGGACCCTGGTTGAAAGAATGTGACTTAGCGTTTATTTTATATTCACAAATTACGAGTAATTTTTTCGCAATTTTACAAAAACGGACCTTTCACAAAATTTCTGGACAGACCCCTGCTTATTGTTGGATAAAAAAAAAAGTTTTGTCTTTAGTCATTTTATAATTCGAATTATTCATTTTTGTTGCATTTATTTTCAATAAACATAGATATTTATTCTATAAATCAAACCCTAAATTCTATATTCTGTAGATAAACCCAAAGCAGAATTTTATCAAATTAAAGGAGTTGCGAAAAAATTAAAAAAAAAAAAAGTCTGACATTAATGTTGATATTTCTGCAAAAAGTCTGTTCTGTTGAAAGCGAATGAGATTTTTGTTGTTTACTTTTCTCTCATAAATTGATATTGAGTGTTCTTAATTTTTTGCTAAGTGGTCCTTAAAAAGTCCTTAAGAATTGCTAAATTTTGAAGATTTGTATGAACCCTGATATACCGGAAACTAATTCAGAGCTAGACAAGATGTCCTTCGAATTTCAACTGTTTGATGTGAAATTAAATTTTTTTTTAATATTATGTAAAAAATGTCATGCTTCAAATTAACTATTTTCAAAATACAGTCTGACCTCTATTTAACGAAATCTCTAAATCCTGATAGTAAGTTCGTTATATGGAAAATTTCGGTAAATGGAAAAATCACCTTTTGAAATATTTCACCACGAAACAGGTTTTTAAATTAATAAACACTAGACCTAATTAAAATAGCAAGGAATACACCTTTATCTTGTATCTACTATTTATTTTATAAATCTTAACCGTGAAAGAAATTTGCATGGAAAGCAAGGATAGAGCAAAACATTATCCAGTGTTGCACTATCATGCTACATGCATTTTCCACTGAAAAAAGCTGAATTTATGTGTAAAATTATAGCTGTATTAATTATAAAAGTAGCTTTAAGCATACATTACCAAATGCTTTCTTAAGTTTAATTGCTATTGATAAAATCCGTTAATTTTGTTTGAGTTTTTCGTTTGATATGNGCCCCCGAATTTAATTTTCAGGATTATGTCCAAAATAAGGGTGGTCAAAAAAAATTAAAGGGTGGTCATTTGTGGTCAAAAAGTGGTCAAACGAATACAATATAAAAATTTGATTTTTATTCATTTGGCGTGAAAATGCGAAGTTAGCCCCCGAATTTAATTTTCAGGATTATGCCTAAAATAAGGGTGGTCAAAAAAATTTAAAGGGTGGTCATTTGTGGTCAAAAAATGGTCAAACGAATGCAGTTTGAATTTTTGATTTTCCTCATTTTCGGGGGCTATCTTCGCATAGCTTGTTGCATCGCTTATTTAGTAGCTGCATTTGCTTTTTATTTTTTAAAATTTAGTTTTTTTAATTATAATTTTACAGCATTGAGCATAATTTTGTATGTCTTTGCAATTTAGAAACTCCTTGAAAATGTTTTTTTGCAATAACGGACCCTATTTGCACAAATTCACAAAAGCAGTACCCTGGTCGAAAGAATGTGACTTAACGTTTATTATATATTCACAAATTACGAGTAATTTTTTCACAATTTTACAAAAAACGGACCTTTCACAAAATGTCTGGACAGACCCCTGGTTAAATAGAAGTCCGACTGAAATTCGTAGTCTTTCTTCGGTTAAGAACTGTTAATGAAATTAATTTATGAAGTTGGACGATAATTTTATGGAGGAAAAGAAAAATAGAATGAATGCTTTCGACAAATATCGAAAGAAGTGGAGATCGCGAATAATCGAAAGTTTACTGATAATTTCTTTCTAATAATACTTTCCGTCGAATGGATGAATGATAAACTCCCATATTTTTGTCATGGAGAGAGTACAGGATGTTGAACCTTGCTCCATCAGTAGTCTGGAACTAACCTTTAACCATGACGATCAAGGATAAAACCCGCATCCGAAATGGGGGTGGCTATTTTTTTCTCTTCACCCTATTAGCTAATTTTAAGAATCTAGAAACTCTCGCTTTCTTACTTTCTAAAATGAGATTTCAAATTTTGCACATTTAGTATAAATTCACTCCTTGGAGGGATAGTGCAACTTACTAGCATGGTCCGTAGCGTTTTTAAAAAGTGCTTATTTTTCATTTTCGTTTTTTAAAAGCCCTTAAAGGTGCTTTTTTTCATTATTTGTATTTAAAAAGTGCTTAATTTTCCCTTTTCGAAAATGAGATTTTTCTTTCTTTACCATGTCCATTTTCGCCACGTATTATGCAAAAGCCTGCTTTTCACATTTAACTTTTTCACAATTCATTCACAGTAACACGCACTTCATTTACATAATAACCTCATCAGGACTTTTGTTTCATACTTTGCCTAAATAGCATCCGGCATTATATATAATGCCCAGGCAAAGTATGTAATACTTCTCATATTTCATACTTTGCCTAAAAACGTCAGCCATTATATATACTGCCTAGGCATTATATATAACGCCGGCATTTCATACTTTGCCGTTCACATATATAGTGCTTAAAAGGTACTTATTTTTTGTTGGAAAGATGTGGCGACGCACCCTGTACTAGTGTAGGGTCATTTGAAAAAAATAAAAAAATTGTAGAACAATTGAATCAAACAGGAACGTTTTAAAGTGAGAAAAAGAACTAAATTTCAACAAAAAGTTGAGAAGAATAACAAATTATCAATAAACAAATTATTATTGTAGATTAAATTGCTACCGAAAAGTCTCTTGATGCCCCTTATTTTTAAACAAACAGAATTCGAAGTAAAGAACATCATTTCTTGTGCAAACGATTTTATAAATTGTTTTGATTACTCGATTTTCACAAATCTCTAACATCCATTATGGTAATAAAGTCGATATCCTGCTAAAAAAAAAAGGCCGACCAAGATTCCATAGCCGACAAAAATTTGTGAACCGTTGTTCTAGATCTGCGTTTCCCAATTTTTTGTCGGCTTTTATTAATGCAACCCTGACTTCGTTTATGAAGTTTTCTAGCAGCTTAGAATATATCAATCAAATGCAGACTACTAATTATTTTTTAAATATTTATTGTGAAGAATGTGAAATATAGTTTTAAAAGTAATGGATCTAAAATAAGGTTTCCTGTCGAGCAATTAAGTTCACAGGTTTAAAGCGGCATTTGAATGTGTTTTTGGGTTAAAAATGAATAAAGTGAGATAAATTATGCTTTTTGGAAAATATGTTATGAACGTTGATCAAAGAAACATAATTCTTTTCTTGAATTCGGTTATTTTATTTTGGAATTAAATATTTCGATGCAAGATGCTGATAGATTTTTTTTGTTGAATATTTTTTCTTTTCATACCATCCCTGGCCAAATTATTGGACGCACTGTAAGATTCTATGTAAAATCTTAATTATCAGGTGATACTATAACAGCTTTATTGTTTTTATGCTGTTTGCACTTGTTTACGTTCGTGTATCGATTGGTTAACATTGTAATGCATTATTATAATATACTAATCAGGGGTCTGTCCAGACATTTCATGAAAGGTCCGTTTTTCGTGAAATTGTGAAAAAACTACTCACATTCTTTCAACCAGGGTCCGCTTTTATGAATTTGTGCAAATAGGGTCCGTTATTGCAAAAAAAAAACTTTTTCAAGGAGTTTTTAAATTGTAAAGACATACAAGATGATGCTCAACACTGTAAAATTATAATTAAAAAATTTAAATTTTAAAAAATAAACAACAATTGCTGCTTCTAAATTAGAGATGCAACATACAAATATTTGGTATTTAGCCTATACTGCTGAACGCAGAATATTCATTTCGGACGAATAATGGAAGAATCGTCTGCCGAAGACAAAACTTAATTCGTTTACATCCATCTTTCTTGTTTTCTGCCCTGGAAAGGGTTTATTCGATTAACAAAATAATAATGAAGATAAACAAATTTGTGAAGGGTCCGATTAAAAGAAAAATCATTTTGTGAAGGGTCCGTTTTTAAGTTAAAATACTTTGTGAAGGGTCCGTTTTTATGAAAAGATATTTTGTGAAGGGTCCGTTAACGGACCCAAATTTCTTCTAAACAGACCCCTGATTATAATATACTAATATAATACCTGATATAATAAATATTTTATATTTATATAATATATCGTTTAATTTATCCAATCGTCGAATTTATATGATATATCGTCTAGTTTAATCACTTATTACACGAATGTAAACAAATGCAAACAATCGTGTAAAAACAATACAGCTGTATAGAGTTTCACCTGATAATTAAGATGTTACATAGAATCTTAAAGTGCGTCTAATAATTTGGCCAGGGTCTGTATTTTATTTAATACATTGTAAATCAAAAAGAAAAAAATATATATTTTTTTACTATTTCTTATTTCATTGGCGTTTTACATTAATAATTTCATAAAAACAACTTGTCAAAAATAATAATTAAGTTAAGGGTTATTTATTAAAAATAAATATAATTTTCAGATATCCGAAACCATTACTGGTTCAAAAAAAAGAAAAGAAAATGTCTTAACTTACGGAACCCCAGTGACCTCCTCCACCGGGCTCCCCAGGGTTCCTCGAAACGCTTTTTGGGAAAGGAAGAAACCTTTTTTTAAATAAGTTTTCTTCTTTCTTTCTTTCTTTTTTTAATCTGGTGGAATGATTTTATCCAATATCATTGTGTCGTTTCTTTTCTTGTGAACTTTGTCGGCATCTTCAAAACTTGACCATAAACAGAAAATCTACCTCGGGTAGTTTTAAGTACCACCTACATTGTAATACTCCCACACATCACCATGGACCACCCCCCTTTCCCAGAAAGCTGGATTTGATATAAAAGGAGAACATCAGGCAATATAAATAAGATATCCCGCAGTGCAATGGCCTTTTGGCAAATGCTTATCCTGATTTACGATTTAATTAAAAACCATCTTTAAAGAGTTTCACCGCAAAAATATTACCTTTCTTTTTGTTGCTTTCAAATGGCTTTCTTTATTTTTAGTTATCCATCTTTATACCGAGCGAAACAATGAGAATCCATTATTTATTTTTAAATTGGATTTTTTTAATCAAACTTTCGAGGTATTGAAAAATTTTTGCTGTTGTTGTTGTTAAGCTTAAATTGGGTATATCATAATAATCAGATTTGAAGAAATTGCTACAGTTTTGAATCGGATGGTTCTAATATTAGCTCAATGATGGTCAATGTCAATAATAGTTAGCTCAATGATAGATAATTTGATAGGTTTTAATAGATTTTGAGCTGCGATGGCTCAGGGGATAGAGCGTTCGTCTACCAATGAGATAAACCGGGTTCGAATCCCGATGATGGCTGGTCGATTCGAATCCGCATCCGGCCTGCACCGACCACAGTGCTGACGTGCAATATCCTCAGTGGTAGACTGTGCTACCGTGAAGTGCTCGACTTCGCGCGCAGGTCGTCGGGCTACCGAAGCGGGGGTGCCATCCCCTCTGCAGAGGATCAAAATTGTGATGGCATGTCTTCGGATCATCCTCAGGGATGTTTCCCAGACCGTCGCCAATAGCCCATTGTGCAGCTCTAGTGCGACGTAAATGAACAACAACAACCTCAGTGGTAGACGGATCATAGATTAAAGTCCCCTTCCGCCAGGCTAACCGTGAGAGGTTCTCGTGGTCTTCCTGTCCTTGTAACGCAAATACGGGTTAGTACCATCAAAAAAAGACCTTCACGAAGGCATATTTCTCCCACTACTTGATCCAGGAGTTCCCTTGTCTTCTGGATTGGATTCAAAATGACAAGGCTACAGAATTGAACATTAGTAGTCGTAAACCCAAAAATTGGGTCCGATGTTTAACGACGGTTGTAAAATATTAAATTATAAAACGACTTCGTGTTTTTGTATGTCGTGTCGCGAAATTTATACCTTATTTGATCATAGCATTGTTTTCTTGCTTTGTATTTAGTTTTTATGAAAATTATTTGTATTTAGTTTTAAGAAAAATAACTTTCGATTTCGACTGATTGTTTTCAAAATTTCTAAGAACGTTTCTCCTAAACAAAAAAATAAGGGGTAAAAAAAACGTTAAATGAAAGCCTTTAGGCAGGGTTGAAATGTTTTTGACAGTTGGCGGGAAAAACGATCACTCTGAATAACTTTTGATTTAATGATCGGATCTTCACGTTCTAGGACTCAATCTTAATGGTTCGAGGGGATGACCTCAAATATGCTAATTAATAAGCCCGTACGATATTTTAGGTTACGAAATCAGATATCGCCTGCACTGGAGAGAATCAGAGATTCGCTACCTACCCTCTAATGTCCGTGTCCCTGGACCAGTCGTCTATTTCAGACTTTTACAATACAAATTAGTCTCAGCAGAATCAGTGAAAATTGAAAATAGGGTAGGTGTTATACAGTTTAGAACTTTTTGGAAATTTATGATTCCACTTTTTAAAATTCAAATATTTAACTTATTAACAGAAACTATGCCAGAAACCAGGCAAAAATTAATTGCTTTTTGCCATAATTTTTTTTCTGTCTAACTTTCACCCATACATATGTAGGCTACGCAATGAAATGGCTCCTCCAACTCAGATTAAGCCCCATACATCGAACCACATGCAACCATATATAATGTTAAATATGCCATTATAGGGAGGGGGTGAGAATATTAATGCTTCTGTGCCATTTATGGAAATAATATTTATAGCATTAGCAAGTTTCATTCTAATGGGCATGGAATTTAGAAAACTTTCTCCAAAACACGAGTCTGAACTTCCTCTAACTTCAGAGGTTAATCGGGCCTTGCTATTTTCTATGAAACATGATCGAACGTTTTGGTAAGACTTTGTTGACTCTTGGTTAGATTTTACATTCAATCGTAATGGATTTTAAAATTTTTTGTTGAGATAGGCACGCATAAGACGATTAAAAAAAAAAAGCAGATCCCTAGCAGGGGTATGTTTAGAACAAATTTTGGTCCGTTAACGGACCCTTCACAAAATATATTTTCATAAAAACGGACAATTCACAAAATATTTTAACATAAAAACGGACCCTTCACAAAATAATTTATCTTTTAATCGGACCCTTCACAAATTTATTTATCTTCATTATTGTTTTTTTAATCGATTAAACCTTTCCCAGAGGGAAAAACAAGAAAGATGGATGTAAACGAACTAAATTTTGTCTACGGCAGACGCCTCTTCCTTTATTCGTCCGAAATGAATATTCTGTGTCGAGCAGTATAGGCTAAATACCAAATATTTGTATGTTGTATCGCTAATTTCGTAGCTGCAATTATTGTTTATTTTTTAAAATTTAGTTTTTTTTAATTATAATTTTACAGTGTTGAGCATAATCTTGTATGTCTTTACAATTTAAAAACTCCTTGAAATTTTTTTTTTGCAATAACGGGCCCTATTTGCACACATTCTCAAAAGCAGGACCCTGGTTGAAAGAATGTGACTTAACGTTTATTTTATATTCACAAATTACGAGTCATTTTTTCACAATTTTACAAAAACGGACCTTTCACAAAATGTCTGGACAGACCCCTGCCTTGTCCTCCTTGTTTTACATAATCAATGTTTGTTTTTTTTTCTTTCTCGGGGTGCCCAAGTCCAATTCAGACGACATCAAAACCTACTCAGTTTATGTCATAATGAATTCGTTGTTTATTTATTTTGGCCACAACAATTCTCGGAGGCAGACGATAATAATGGTCTCGCGAGAACTTATCTGCGTTTGTGTGTGTTTCATGTGGTGGACTGGCGAAATCGATAAAATAAAAGGGGTGGAGAAGGAAGAGAGGGGCAGAATTCAAGAGCGACGACCTGCGCACTGCTGCCAGAAGTATTATAGAAATAGAGGTCAATCAAAAGCGCTGTCGGCTACAGAAATTCTTCTACTCATTCGATAGACGCATTTGGTTTGTGGGAAATATATATATATATATTGATTGTCCACTTTCATTTACTAGTTTATTCTATTTAGTTCATACAGAAGACGTGGTTTTAATTAGAGCTGGGCGAAATGCTGTGAAGCATCAGTCTTTTAATATACAGTCAAACCCTGTTAAAGTCAGGGGTTTGTTCAGACATTTTGTGAAAGGTCCGTTTTTGTAAAATTGTGAAAAAATGACTCGTAATTTGTGAATATAAAATAAACGTTAAGTCATATTCTTTCAGCCAGGATTCTGAATGTGAATGTGTGCAAATAGGGTCCGTTATTGCAAAAAAAAACTTTTTCAAGGAGTTTTTAAATTGTAAAGATATACAAGATTATGCTCAACACTGTAAAATTATAATTAAAAAAATTAAATTTTAAAAAATAAACAACAATTGCAGCTACTAAATTAGAGATACAACATACAAATATTTGGCATTTAGCCTATACTGCTGAACGCAGAATATTTATTTCGAACGAATAAAGGAAGAAGCGTCTGCCGAAGACAAAATTTAGTTCGTTTACATCTGTCTTTCTTCCCCCCCCCTTTCCTGGGAAAGGTTTATTCGATTAACAAAACAATAATCAGGGGTATGTTTAGAAGAAATTTGGGTCCGTTAACGGACCCTTCACAAAATATCTTTTCATAAAAACGGACCCTTCACAAAATATTTTTACTTAAAAACGGACCCTTCACAAAAATCGGTATTTGTATTTTATGTAGAAATTTCAAAATTATCAAAAAATGAAGAGAAAAAAAAATCAGTCAAAGACAGAAAAAGTTCATAATATCCAATTTCCTCTCTTCTTTTGGTGCACTATATACACAAAAATTAATATTATATGTGTATAGCAAGGAACGGGAGCGAACATTTCGTTCACTATATCCGGGAGTTCACTATAATCCATGTTCACTATAACGGGGCTTGACTGCATATATATCTATTTTTTATTTTAAAATGACGATTCACTCTGTACTCGCTATTCACGGCAAATCGCAAAACTTTTGTCTTAATATAAATATCGCGAATACAAAAAGTATCGTATATACAGTACACATCATTCCTTAAGTACAGTATATTTCGTTTGCAGTACAACTCGACCCTTATGGAATATCGTGAAAGACGTATCTTACTATAAATATCGTGTGATTATGTAATGTATAGTTGATACTCTACGATTTATTTCGATTGCATCGACAATAACTTGAAAAATCGTAATTATCGTCAATGGTGTACTATAAATATTAGTATGATTCACTTGACTGTTTTATAAGTTTTATTAATATTATTAAAAATATTAATTCTATAGTTTTTGTTTGTTCTCTTATTTTCATATTTATTTTACTGTTAGTTTTAATAAATCATATTTCTCTTGTTCATTCCTTCGTATATCTTTTCCCTTCTTACTTTTGCGTAAGTCCTAGTTTTGAGCACCGTTTAGTGTTGTTACCGTGATTTGTCGTAGTCTTGAGTTTGGCGCAGCATGAGCACATCCTATCCTCTAAAAAGAAAGACTACCCCATAAAAATTTTTGGCTATTTTTATTTTTAATGTGGAGCAACAAAGATGAGAAATAGACTTTTAATGGATTACTCCTGACTTTTTGTTCCTTCTTTTGTGAAATCTACTTTTATTTTTTGGAAAAGTTATTTCATTCACAAAGATTTTGTCAAAAACCAGTGTTCTGTTCAGACTATTTGTAAATATTCCTTTTTTTCTTTCCTTTCTCGAAATTGTGAAAAAACTTTTATTCTTGTGGAAGTATTGTCCTATTTTTATTACCCTAGATTTTAAGATAAATTTAAAAAAAAGACCAGTGGTCTGTCTAGACTTTTTGTGAAAAGGTCCTTTTTTGTGAGAAAAAGGAACATGTCTTTCAAATAATTTTAGGTCCATGTGTATAAAAAAATATTGCTTAGGGTCTGTATCCACAATACATAGTTAGTTGCCAACTCTACTGGATTTTGTCAGTTTCTCCTGGTCTACTGGTTTAATTAAAATTCTCCTGGTTTTTGTACATTTTAGAAAGTTCCCTAAAATTGAGTAAGTTTCCTAAAAAAATCTCAATTGAAGTAGGATTTCTGTACATATTATTGCTTGCTTGAATATTTAAATTATAAAGTATTAATATTATATAAAGTATTAGTATTAAATTATAAAGTATTAGTATAAAGTATTACTATAACACAATGAAGCGAACCTCATTTATAGAAATCAGTTTTAAACTATTTTTGTTCTAAAATGTTCAATTCATTTTTATTCAGAACTCTCTTTTTAAATTAATTAAAAATTTTTTTTAAATCTATCTTTGATGAATTAAATGCCTATTAATATTCGAAATTATCAGTAAACATAATACAAGGCATTTCAAGTATGTTTAATGTCAATCATAACTGGAAAATATTGCAGTTTTTTATTTTATTTTGATGACTGTAAAAATCCATAAAATTCCTTAGAATTTCGTACATTATGCAAGTATTATCTTGAAATTTATATTTTGTGAAATCTACTGGATAATCCATGTTGGCATCTATGATTATAAAATATTTTGTAGAGGGTCCATTTTAACGATTGAATAGTTTAACAAGAGTCCATTAAAACAATCCACCACTTTATAAAGGGACGGAAATAAATCACCCCTGGCATTAAGAGGACTCTATACCGCTGGAGAAACTTTTCCAAGGCAAATTCTCTTCTCTGTCTTGCTGTTCAAAATCCAAACAAATTATGACAGGATGAATCAAGTGGGGAAGTTATCTTGAACTATTTTTTTTTTTTCATTTTGAAAACATTCTATCAGCATTTGAAATTTCACTACTTAAACTAGATCAACCCTTTTATACTTTTGAATTACCAATGGTTGGCGAATCAGCTATTAAAAGTTTCTTCCATGGTTTTCTTGGAGTAATGCAGTCTACTCTCGATATCTCAAGGTTGAAGGAACTCTAAAGGATTTTCGAGAAATCGAATTTTTGAGATTAGCAAGTTCTGAACTAAATTAATATGTTTGTTTTAAATCAGTGGTTACCAACTGGCGGCCCGCAACCGGCTCCCCGAACTACGTAGGTGCACATTAAAGTTATTGTAGCCAGAATTTTTTAATATGCAATTAAATATTTTTAAAAATAAACTTCTTATTTTTAATTTGTAATTCAATGTTTTTGTTTTGTACAACTGGATAAATATCTGACAGTAATATTTAATGTTCCTTCAAAACATGAGAGTCCTATATAAAATTTTGATAAAGTTGCGGCCCGCCATTTGACTGGTGTTTTTAATTGCGGCCCCCGGGCCTCATGTAAGATGGAAACCCCTGTTGTAAATTTCAGAAAAATATATTCTAAAAAGTAGAGCCATGAAATATAAGAATAACTACTATTCTATATACACCGAAGAGCCATTACATTATGACCACCTTTAGCCCTCAAAACTGCTAGCACCCGCCGTGGCATAGATTCCACAAGGTGCTGATAGGTAGTCTGAGTTATCTGGTACCAAGCGCTCGCCAACTGGTCCTGTAATTCCCTGACATTGCGAGGGGGTAGCGTGACAGCACGAATTTGTTTTTCCAAGTAGGACCAAAAATGCTCTATTGGATTAAGTAAGGTCAGGTGAATTTTGGGGCCAAGACATGACTTGAAAGTCTCTGGAATGTTCCTCGACGATTCGACCCTTATGGCATGGTGCATAAACACCATCCCCGCAGGAAAAACTGTTGCCATGAATGGGTGAACCTGGTCTGCAACTATGTTCAAGTAGCTTACAGACGTCAGGGATTGTTCTATGAGGGTCCTAATGTGTCCCATGAAAACATTGTTCCTGGGCGAGAAACCATGAAAACCTGGGCGAGCCCATTGTTATAGATGGAGGGTGGTCATAATGTAATGGCTCTTCGGTGTATGTATTGATAGTTGNTTTAACCCAGTTTAGGACAGTTTTACCCAGTTTAAGACAGTAAAACCCACGTGTCCTGTCCAAAACCAGTTTAGGACGTCCAAAATCCCAACCCTGCTCTTCGGTGTATGTATTGATAGTTGACTTTAAGTCTAAATACAACAATGATAATTTTATTTTTAAAAGGTAAGGGCAAAAATAATGACACCTTGAATAGAAAAGAATGGGTTTACAATAAACTTACATTGTGATTTTTCGGAAAAAATTCATTCTCTATTTAGAAAAGAAAAAAAATAATAATAATCGGCACAACAAGGTTTTCGAAGAAACTCTTCGACAAAGGAATTCAAATTAACATTAGGTGGATATATAATGTCAAGGGGGGGGATATTTTTTTGACATAATGAGGTTTTCGAGTTATCGAGAGTATACTGTATTAATCCATGATTACATAATAAGCAAGATCGGTTGATGAAAAGAATGCTTGTTAACATTAGCATTAGAATAAAAGTTATAATCCTTAAATAGGCGAAAGAAGATTCTACTAATTATTGCGAACGCAGGTTATACTTGATAAAAAGAAGAAAAAAAACTCCGAAAATAATAACCTTTTCTGGGCTGTTAATTTTAATGATGAAAAAAAAAATCAGAATTTCCGATTAGCTTAGAATAATGTAAATGTGGAAGGGCAGTGTTTCCGAAACATTAATTCTGTACATAGAACAACGAAACCGTCAAGTTATTCATGCACGAAAATTGTCAGATTTTGTTCGTTAGGCTTTGAAAATGGGAAAAGAATTCAGTGACCGGCATGGTAATTAAAACACCACTCCAAATCCTTTTCTATGAAAAAAAAATACATGAAAAAATGAATAAATCGAGAAGACCCAAAATCAATGTTTTTTTTTAAAAAAAAAAAATCTGATTTTGTAATTCATGCATATAAAAAAATCTAAGTAGCATTTATGCAGGATTAGTATAAAATTAAATAATCAGATTTTAAGTACTACCTTTGAAGCAGTGGTCGGAAGTAGCGCGCTACAGGTAGCGAAACTACTGTAGTCTCTGCTTTTTTTTGTCCCAAGTTTGTAGTATAGTGCGCTACTTTTTAAAAGAAATTAGTGTAGTGAGTAGTGCGATACAAAAAAAAAGAAGCAAAAAAAAAAAGCAGTAGTTTGTAGCGATTTCTGGCAACTACTAGTTAAATAAAGAAACAAAGCTCAAACTCAAAGCATTTTTCGAATCTAATGGGTGCAATTCCTTCCCGAGCCAGTCAACGTACGCTATGAGAATGCCTCTGTGATCGAGCGTTAATGAGATCTACGTCCGATACGCGGAAAAATCGGTGCGAAATCGGTCGAGTTGTTTCTGAGAAATTGAATTATAAATATCTTACTTTTTTTTTAAAAAAAAATTCGGTTTTACGTGAACTATAAGGTACGTTTTTGTGTCTGATTTCGTAACTTAAAATATCGTCTGCATTAATTGATTAGCATATTTGCGGTCATCCCCTCAAACCATTAAGATTGAGTCCTAGAACTTGAAGATCCGATCATTAGATCAAAAGTTTTTCAGGGTGGTTCGATTTTTCGTTTTTCACACTGTTCTTTATCTCCTGAAGTATATAAAAAAAAGGCATTTATAAAATCCACAACAAATCAGATATTCAAACATAAACCAATTGAGACTCCAAAACTTCGGAGTCCCGCAGTGGACTGACGCAGTGGAACTCCGAAGCCAAGCATCACTGGCTGTTGTCAGTAAGCGGGTGGGTGACCACTTTGATCAGCCCGCGTTGGGACCGAGGGAGCGCGGTATGGGTCCTCGTTAAACTGTTCTACAGTAAAGTGCTCAACTTCGCGCTGGTCGTCGGATTGTCAAAGCAGGGGAGCCATCCCCTCTGCGGAGGATCAAAATGGCGGTGGCATGTCTTCGGATCCCCCTCAGCAGTGGTCTGTTTAGAAGAAATTTGGGTCCGTTAACGGACGCTTCACAAAATATCTTTCATAAAAACGGACCCTTCACAAAATGATTTTTCTTTTAATCGGACTCTTCACATATTTGTTTATCTTCATTATTGTTTTGTTAATCGAATAAACCCTTTCCAGGGCGAGAAAACAAGAAAGATGGATGTAAACGAATTAAGTTGTGTCTTCGGCAGACGATTCTTCCATTATTAGTCCGAAATGAATATTCTGCTTGCAGCAGTATAGGCTAAATACCAAATATTTGAATGTTACATCTCTAATTTAGAAGCAGCAATTGCTGTTTATTTATGAAAATTTAATTTTTTTATTATAATTTTACAGTGCCGAGCATAATTTTGTATCTATTTACAATTTAAAAACTCCTTTAAAAAGTTCTTTGCATTAACCGGACCCTATTTGCGCAAATACATAAAAGCTGGACCCTGGTTGAAAGAATGTGAGTGATTTTTTCACAATTTCACAAAAAACGGACCTTTTACAAAATGTCTGGACAGACCCCTGCTCAGGCATGTTTCCCAGACCGTCGCCATTAGCGCATTGTGCAGCTCTAGTGCGACGTAAATAAACTACCTACCAACCAAAACTTCGGAATCTATTAATACTGATCAATATGGGTATTAAAATGACAATATCTGGCAACAAGTTGATTTTCATGAAGAAATATTCTAGAGAAGGTGATGATGTTGATTTTTGTGCCTTTAATTTAGATTTACTCGCGTTGTTACTGGTAACACAGTGTATGCCCTATCCCCATGGACGTAAAACTGAAAATAAATAAAATAAAAATTTCTTGATCTTCGTTTTTGAAGTTGACTCAATCAGAAAAAAAAATTATTTTATTATTGTTTGACCCCAAAGGAAAACGTTGGTCGCAGAACATTCGTGATTAACTTTCATCAGCCCCGAAAGTTTTGTGAAGTTGATGCTCTTCAACTACTTGATTTGCTTTCGAACCCAATTAAATTAATCGGGAGAATAGTTTCCCTATTCTTTAAAAATGCAGAGAATTTTGAATTTTTCTGTGGAAACTGGGAAAATACAGGGAATTTAATTTCCTATTTTCTTCTTTTAAAAAACGGTGACCACTCAAGGCGTAATCTATGGGATATTTGAGGATGATATTTCAGTAATACCAGCGGTCTGTCCAGACATTTTGTGAAAGTTCCGTTTTCGTAAAATTGTGAAAAAATGACTCGTAATTTGTGAATATAAAATAAACGTTAAGTCATATCCTTTCAACCAGGGTCCGCTTTTGTGAATTTGTGCAAATAGGGTCCGTTATTGCAAAAAAACATTTTCAAGGAGTTTTTAAATTGTAAAGACATACAAGATTATGCTCAACACTGTAAAATTATAATTAAAAAATTAAATTTTAAAAAATAAACACCAATTGCTGCTATCAAATTCAAGATGCAACATACAAATATTTGGTATTTTAGCCTACACTGCTGAAACCAGAATATTAATTTCAGACGAATAAAGGAAGAAGCGTCTGCCGAAGACAAAATTTAGTTCGTTTACATCTGTCTTTCTGCGCCTCCCCCCACCTTTCTGAAAAGGGTTTATTCGATTAACAGAACAATAATAAAGATAAACAAATTTGTGAAGGGTCTGATTAAAAGATAAATCATTTTGTAAAGGGTCAGTTTCTAAGTTAAAATATTTTGCGAAGGGTCCGTTTTTATGTAAAGATATTTTGTGAAGGGTCCGTTAACGGACCCAAATTTCTTCAAAACAGACCCCTGAATACTAAACTATTACATTTACTATAGCATTATTTAAGTATGTTCAACTGTTCCTATTTTCTTTCAATTAAAATTAGAATAGTTAACCGAATATAGCTGACACAAGAGCACAATAATTGTGTTTCCCCTGTATAATTCGTCCAGGGGAATTCCTTTTTTCAGATTTGGCAACCCTGTTAATAATTTTCTTCTTTGGCGTGAAAACGTGATTTTTTTTTTTTTTTTAAATTGCATGCTTAAATATTCAATTTTTATATCTTTAGATGTCATTAATAAATATTTGGAAGTTGTTAAACATAACTGTTTGTTGTATACAAAGAAAAACGGGGGGGGGGGCAGTTTTCATAACGGGTAAAATGAAGTATTTTGATTGTTTAACTAGTATTGACTTACTTTGTAACTTACATTGTTTTTTGCACGTTATTTTTGGAACTAATTTAAAATACAACTGTTACGTTATAAGTAACGGGTGCGGTAACACTTCCGCGTAAATATTAACCTCCAACACACATTGGGAGGGAGGTAAAAAATGTAAACAGTCATTTACAACTATCGAAATCTTAAGTTAGGTAACCGCAACCAGTGAAACTGGTTCCCCTCAGTTTTATTTTTTTTTTCTTCTTTCGTTCGTAATTTCTTACGAACATATTTGATTCCCTTCTGGGCTTAGTCCGTCTGACTATGAATGAACTTTGTCCGAAACACTTCCCGTTTCGCCGACCCGTGTTCACAATTCTCCCCTTGACCTTCTAGACGACTACCCCCTGGCCCGATAGTTGTAGTATTTACTCCTCCGCTTACGTCCCTCTGGGTCAGCTTGCTCTTGAGAAAATAAAAGGAGAAATTACTTTTCACAGAGTATCTATCTGCGCACCTGGAAAGTCATGAGAAATCATGGGAAGTCATGAATTTTGGTATAGAACAAAATTTGTCACGAAATGTCATAATTTTAACTATTTTTTTAAAAAAAATCCTGGAGAGTCATGGATTTAGGTCGTTGAAAAATCTAATTTTTAAAAAGGAATTCCTTCCCCCCCCCTCAATTTCATGGTGTTTTAATATTTGAGTTTGTAACAAAATCCCCACTCACTGTCATATTTTATTAAAATATAAAATGTTTTTTATCGTGTTCTTTAAAAAAAAAAGATTCTAGAGTGAATTATCTTTTAAACTTCTGTGATTTCCAGAATTTTTGTTATTATTTATTTTTTTTATTTTTATTTTATCAATTTAAAATTCTAGCTGAAGCAAGCCAGTCATTGGCGAANGCAATTTGAATCGCGCATTTAAATATTTAATTTTTAGCAAATTATATCGATTTTTCACCAGTTATAGGCAGCTATTAATTCAGGCATAATTTTTAAAATCCGATATTTTTTTGATACGATATTATTTATTACAACAACTGAATCTCAAAACTACACGAGTATTTGAGTAACCCCTTTTTGAAGGAATTTCGTTGCTGATCTTTATTTCGGTAGCTGCGAATTTCACGATTTTTTTTTTTTTTAATGTGATGATGATTCACAGAATTTATATTTTACATATATTTTGAGCATTCCACAAAGCGACCTTGCATACCGTGACTATATATGTATTTTTGTATTTAAATCATAGTTTATTTGAAACTAAATTAAAGAATATTCTTACTACCTACAGGGTATCTGTGCACCTGAAAAGTCATGAATTTCGGTATTGAGCAAAATTTGTCATGAAATATTATAATTTTAAATATTTTTTTAAACAAAATCGCGCAAAGTCATAGATTTAGATCTCCGAAAAATCTAATTTTTAAACTAGAATTACCCCCTCCCCCAATTTAATGGTGTTCCGAATACCTGAATTTGTAACAAAACCCCCACTCACAGTCATGTTTTATTAAAATATAAAATGTTTTATGTTCGTTGAAAATTATGGTGTTCTTTCTAAAAATGAAAGAAAAAACATCATTTCTAGAGCGAATTATCTTTTAAACTTCTGAGATTTCAGAATTTTTGTTATTATTTCTTTTTTATTTTATCAATTTCAAATTCTACCTGAAGCAAGCCAGTCATTGGCCAATTTTTTTAAAATTCGGAAATGAGAACAGAAAAATCAGGAGTATTTCTTTCCTTTCCGATGAGCAAGAAAAGTATCTTTAGAATATAATTCTGCAGAAAAAAAAAGAAAAAAAAAATATTTGCTTTTGTGCTTTTTTTTCCAGCTATTTTATTTGCTTCGACACTTTCTTTACTCTGTTTTTTAAATTTAAAATCTATAATTATAAAGATGCAGAGTATATAACAGTATTGGTTATACCTATCATTTCAATGAATGTTATTATAATGCTTTTTTAAATTTAATGTTGCGTTTTTGTCGGAGAAAATACTAACTTCGTGAAGGCATGCAAAACTCTTGGAATTAGTCATGAAAAGTCATGAATTTGAAAATCTAAAATGTTGCAGGAAGTTTTGATGCTCATATTTGAAGAAGGCTAAGCAATCTGGGCTATTAATTTGATTTTTCAATTTGGATCTTTTCTTTTTTGTTAGAGATTTTATTGTTTGTTATTGTAGATAAATAATGTGGGCAACAAACTTGATTCTCCGTAAAGTTCATTTCAGTTTTAGAGGAGAATTTGTTAAAGTTTTGTAGAGATTTCCTAAGAAATATTTTCTACTTTGGGGGATTCTTCGTTTTAACATTGAAAATACGCACTATGCCCGTCAAAGCACATTTAGATTTCTATTTAAAAAAAACAAAAAAAAAAAAACATGCATTTGTAGCTTTTCAATCTCGAATTTAAATACAAAAGTTTCTTCAAACCAGGACCCATTTTCCAGCATGTTGCGGAGGAATGGACAGCTTTTATTAAATTATTTTTAGACAACTTTGATTTTTAATTTGATACTATCAGATAAGATACATCAAAAGTTTGAAATACAATGTTAATACACAAATAATTAGTAAATACAATATAATAACGCAATTTAGAATCTGCTCGTATGTTATCTTGAAAAAGAAAATTATTTTTTTCGAAAATATATATATATACAGTACAGAACCCGTTATCCGGAAATCAGAAAACCGGAAAACCAAAAAACCGCAACGAAATTCGATAAATTTTGCCGCCATTTTTTTGAAAAAAATGTTTTTTTCCTCATAAGATTTTAGGATTTTTCTTTCTTTTTGAAAGATGTTTACCTAACCATTATTTTGGAAATAATCATTAGTGTATTACTTCATCGTTTTTTCTTCTTTTTAAGATTATTTCCAAATATATTTTTTTAATTAGGTTTAACTATAAAAAAACGGCTTTTTGTAGCGATTCAGAAAACCGGAAAAATCAGTTATCCGGAATAGCGATGGTCCCGATCATTCCGGATAATCGGTTCCCTGCTGTATTTTTTTTTTGAAAAAGGGTTACATTTTACTAAAATAATGGTTGCCAACTAAAGAGCAAAGTTGAGGGTCGCCACAGGGCGACTAAATCTAACCAAAAAAAAAAAAAAAAATCGTCNTTTTTTTTTTTTTTTTTTTTTTTTTTTTTTTTTTTTTTTTTTTTTTTTTTTTTGCTTCTAAAATGTACTACCCTATGTGCATTTAATGAAATTAGTGTAATTTCATTTTTAATAATTTCTAAAAAATTTCACCCGTTTTTGAAATGAAACTTGTCATGTTTACCATAGTTTGAGAAAATGCCTTACATTATCAACTTTTTAACCGTCTAAAATTTATAAATTTTGAAAAAGTGACCACTGTTAAAAATATTAGCAAAATTTCCGAATTTTACACTTTAACGCCAACTATGATTTTTACGCTCCACGGCGACTGGAATTTGTAGACTCTGTTACGTCCATTTTTTTTTATTTAAACGCGTAATTTGCGCGTTGTCCGAAATAATTTGTCCACTGATGTTGTTTTTCGTCTCTATCAGTGGTTTGGGTTATGACTTTTTATTGTTTTTCCTGACGAAATTGTCAGAGCAAGCCGTGGTGACGTTCGCCTTCCAATGAGATGAACTGGGTTCGAATCCCAGAGATGGCTGGTCAATTCGAATTCTGTACCCGACTCGCGCCGACCACAGTGCTGACGTAAAATATCGTCAGTGGTAAACGAACCATGGATAAGAGTATCCTTGCCGTAAGGTTTACCGTGGAAGGTTTTCGTGGTTTTCCTCTCAGTGTAACGCAAATGCAGATTAGTTCCATCAAAAAGTCCTCCAGGTAGGCTAATTTCTTCGAATATTTGGATCGAGTTAAAAATGACAAGACTACGGAGTTTAACATTAGTACTCGTACTCCCTCCCCCCCCCCAAAAAAAAGAAAAACATTGTTCGGCTGTTTAACGACTGTTATAAAATAAAATTGTCTGAGCTACTTTTCATTTGGACGTTTCAATGACGTCGCAATAGTCGACCGTTGTTATCTCTGTTACATAAAATAAGACGCCGACGGCGAAAAAAATTCTGTTTTCTTAATATAAATTCCATTTAATACCTGCTGATATCGAAGCATGTGACTGTGCGTCTCTCCGCCTGAAAAACAGACCCACGGTCAAGGTTGAAAAAAATCATCCAACCCAACTGGATTCTTATTTCGTTTTTAAAAGAATGTTTTCTTCTATGTCTTCCATATATCATTTGATTTGTCTTCTTCATCAATAACACCTTGTGCCCGTATTTTATATAAAATGAAGAGTTCTTTGTCGTTATGTAATGTCTTTTTCGTTATCTTTATTAAACCGTGGTAAGGGAAAATGAACTTAATAATTTTTTTAAAGAGTTTATTGAGTTAGGCTATTAAGGGTCTGTCCAGACATTTTGTGAAATTTCCGTTTTTCGCGAAATTGTGAAAAAATTACTCACATTCTTTCAACCAGGGTCTGCTTTTGTGAATTTGTGCAAATAGGGTCCATTATTGCAAAAAANGCAAAAAAAAAAAAAAAAAACCTTTTCAAGCAGTTTTTAAATTGTAAAGACATACATGCTCAACACTGTAAAATTATAATTAAAAAAATTCAATTTTAAAAAATAAACAACAATTGCTGCTTCTAAATTAGAGATGCAACATACAAATATTTGGTATTTAGCCTATACTGCTAGACGCAGAATATTAATTTCGGACGAATAATGGAAGAATCGTCTGCCGAAGACAAAACTTAATTCGCTTACATCCATCTTTCTTGTTTTCTGCCCTGGAAAGGTTTATTCGATTAACAAAATAATAATGAAGATAAATAAATTTGTGAAGGATCCGATTAAAAGAAAAATCATTTAAGTTAAAATATTTTGTGAAGGGTCCGTTTTTAAGTTAAAATATTTTGTGAAGGGTCCGTTAACGGACCCTAATTCCGTCTAAACAGACCCTGAAACTATTACATTTACTATAGCATTATTTAAGTATGTTCAGCTGTTCCTATTTTCTTTCAATTAAAATTAGAATAGTTAACCCAATATAGCTGACACAAGAGCACAATAATTGTGTTACCCCTCTATAATTTGTACGGGGGAATTTCTTTTCCCAGATTTGAGTGGCAACCCTGTTAATAATTTTCTTCTTTGGCAGATCACGTTTTCAGGTAGGCACCTGAAAAACGTGATTTTTTTTTAAAATTGCGTGCTAAAATATTACATTTTTATATCTTTAAATGTCATTAACAACTATTTGGAAGTTGTTAAACATAACTGTTTGTTGTACACAAAGAGTAACGGGGGGGGGGNTACCCCCGCTAAGGGGGGCAGTTTTTATAACGGATAAAATGCAGTATTTTGATTGTTTAACTATTTTGACTTACTTTGTAGCACATTTCACTATCTTTTGCACGTTATTTTTGGAACTGATTTAAAATACAACTGTTACGTTATAAGTAACGGGTGCGGTAACACTTCCGCGTAAATATTAACCTCCAACACACATTGGGAGGGAGGTAAAAAATGTAAACAGTCATTTACAACTATCGAAATCTTAAGTTAGGTAACCGCAACCAGTGAAACTGGTTCCCCTCAGTTTTATTTATTTTTTTTCTTCTTTCGTTCGTAATTTCTTACGAACATATTTGATTCCCTTCTGGGCTTAGTCCGTCTGACTATGAATGAACTTTGTCCGAAACACTTCCCGTTTCGCCGACCCGTGTTCACAATTCTCCCCTTGACCTTCTAGACGACTACCCCCTGGCCCGATAGTTGTAGTATTTACTCCTCCGCTTACGTCCCTCTGGGTCAGCTTGCTCTTGAGAAAATAAAAGGAGAAATTACTTTTCACAGAGTATCTATCTGCGCACCTGGAAAGTCATGAGAAATCATGGGAAGTCATGAATTTTGGTATAGAACAAAATTTGTCACGAAATGTCATAATTTTAACTATTTTTTTAAAAAAAATCCTGGAGAGTCATGGATTTAGGTCGTTGAAAAATCTAATTTTTAAAAAGGAATTCCTTCCCCCCCCCTCAATTTCATGGTGTTTTAATATTTGAGTTTGTAACAAAATCCCCACTCACTGTCATATTTTATTAAAATATAAAATGTTTTTTATCGTGTTCTTTAAAAAAAAAAAATTCTAGAGTGAATTATCTTTTAAACTTCTGTGATTTCCAGAATTTTTGTTATTATTTATTTTTTTTATTTTTATTTTATCAATTTCAAATTGGCGAATTTTGTTTAATTCCGAAATGAGAACAGAAAAATCAGGAGTAATTTCTTTCCCTTCCGATGAACAAGAAAAGTATTTTTAGAATATAATTCTGTAGAAAAAAAATTTGCTGTTGTGTTTCTTCGAGCTATTTTATTGCTTCAACTCTTTCTTTACTCTGTTTTTAAATTTAAAATCTATAAATATGAAGATACCGAGTATAACAGTTTTGGTTATATCTATCGTATCAATCAATGCTATTATAATGCTTTAATAAATTAATTGTTACCCTGCATTTATATTTTTACAAATCTTTTAGAGTATGGTATATCCCGAAAACCCCACCCACATTTCCCTCCCTCGACCGAAGTCGTCATCGGTGAAAAACTAGGACCACTAATACCATCTATTAGGAAAATAGTGAATTAAGTATCCTTAAGTAGAAACCAGGGACTAATATAATCTGCCTTTATATCTGTGGTAGAAACGAACTCAGATCGGGCTTCACAAAATAGAAACGCTGATTTTTCTCTTGCCAGAAGTCAGTTCGGGCAAAGCCTCCTAGATAGGGTGAACTCCTAGACACCCTATCTAGGAGGCTTTGGTTCGGGCATCACATGTACTGCACGCAGTAGTTGCCCGAACTGGATTCGGGCAACGCAGGCAAGGGGTTAAAGATAAATGCATGAAAATTATTCGTTGGTGTGTTTAAGCTTAGGCAAAATATTTATATAAAAAAATGCATTTATTCACAGTTTAATTTATATTTTAACAATCACCTCGGAAAATCATTTTTGGAAAGAGTTAAAGTTAACACGTTTTATCTTGTTAAAATACTTAAGTTTTTTTTGAATTTTTGTCTATAATAGACTTTCTCTATCAACGCATTGTCTTTTTTAAATTCAAAAATAAGAAGAAGAAAAATTACTTCGCCACGATGGCGAGGAAAAGGCGTCAGAAGGACAAATTTTATGCAGTCTTTTTTAGGAATAAAATTATTTATATCCAGGGCTGATTGTGCTGCGGAAAAAATCCGGATTTCCGGAATTTTCGCTAACAGTGATCCGGAAGTTTCCGGAGATCGACGGTCCAGACGTTTAAAAAAATCATTGATCACAGAAGTTTCCGGAAATCAAATTTTCAAAGGTGGAACTTAAAAACAAAGTTTATTTTATTTGTTTGTAAGGGAGAGCCAGAGAGATACATTTTTTATCAGTAAATAGTTGTTATAATCATAAANAATCATTGATCACAGAAGTTTCCGGAAATCAAATTTTCAAAGGTGGAACTTAAAAACAAAGTTTATTTTATTTGTTTGTAAGGGAGAGGCAGAGAGATACTTCATAAGCTCATATTCATGATTAATTTTCATTTTTTATCAGTAAATAGTAGTTGTTATAATCATTAACTCAAGAAAGAAAGACATAATTGTAAATTTTAATTACTTCTCCAGGTATGTGTAAATGGTATAGGTATGTGTAAAATTTTAAATATTTTTAAGTGAACTAAGAAATATTGAGACAAAGGAAAAAAACCTTGTTTAAATTTTTTTCTAATTTTTCAATTAAATTGTTCTTTTTTTTTTTTAACTCAATGAATTTTACGGAATTTTGACTTGGTCTCAAAATCACCCCTTGGGCATAGATTTGGGAAATATTTGACAAACATATTCATTAATTTCTTGCGTGACAAAGTGTTTGGGAAGCTAAATTGCAAATGTAAAAAAATATTGTTAAAAATATGATTATTCTTTGATTCGCCGAAATCACAAGAAGAAAAGTACACACAAATAAAAAAGACTCTCACGAAACAGCGCAGACGAAACTCGTGTAAACGATACAATTCTCGTGCAGACTAAATGTTTGCCTCTAGAAACGACACACATCTTTTAAATATATGTTACGGCGCGAAAGCCGTTAATATGCCGATTAACTAGGTTAATCCGTTAAAGTACGGAATTGAAGAGATTAGGTGTTGTTACCAATGGGCAGTTAGGGACATGGGAGGAGATCCAAGATTGGCGATCAATAGAAATATAACATAGCCAAAAATAAAGCCAACTACTCTGTTATCAATATTAAATTTGAAAATAATTTGGAGAAAGCCAATGGCCAAAAAGAAATGTGAGAATTAGTATACTACTACTAACGTTCAACTCCGTAACCTTGTAATTTTGAACCTAATCCAGAAGATCAAGGGAACTCCTGGATCAAGGATTGGGATAAATTTACCTTCGTTGAGGACTTTTTGATGGAACTAACCCGCATTTGCGTTACATGGACAGGAATACCACGAAAACCTTCTACGGTTAACCTGACGGCAAGGGGACTCTAACCCATGATCCGTCGACCACTGATGATATTTTTTTACTTCAGCACTGTGCTCAGTGCGAGCTGAGTGCTGAATTCAAATCGACCAGCCATCGCTGGGATTCGAACCCAGCTCACCTCATTGGAAGGCAAACGCTCTTTCCCCTGTCATATTTTATATCCGTCGTTGAACAGCCGATCCAATTTCGGGTTACGAATACTAATGTTCAACTTCGTAACCTTGTAATTTTGAACCTATCCAGAAGACAAGGAGACTCCTAGATTAGTACCCCTAGAGCAGTGTTTCCAAAACTTATGACTTTTGTATACCCTTTCTAAATTTTTCGCAACGCTGTGTAGCACTAATAAAAAAAATTTATAAATATGTTTTTCTTTTAAATATGTTTTTCTTTTTCGGTACAAACTTTTGATTATAAATTTATTTGCATCAGTGAGAAAGATGATATTGTTTTTGCTGTGATATAAAAAATTGCGCAAAAATTAAAAATCACCACTGGCTGTTGACGCCACTAATTATTAACTCTAAAAAATAGCCAGTAGAAAAATAGAAAATCGTAAATTTTCATGGCTAGCTTTGTTTTTAAATAAATTTTTTTGAAATTTTCGTTTGTTGCAAGATCTTTCGCATAGGAACGCGTACCCCCGCTAAGCTGTTCCCGTACCCCTGGGGGTACGCGTACCACACTTTGGAAAACACTGCCCTAGAGGTATTGATTTGTTATGGAAACATGGAAGACGTTGAGACTCGACAGATTTAACGTGCATTAGTCACCAATTACTACACGGGGAGTCTTCGGCCGGCCTAGGATCGAACGCACGATCTCTTGGGCATGGGCCCAGTGCCCTAGCAACCAGGCTATCCCGGACCCCCTGTGATATTTGTTATGATTGATAAATAATTTTTATTCTCAAGTGACGTCATATGTTTACTAAAACTCTGTTTATCTGTAGCTATATACATTCCCCGCCAAAATTATTAAATGTGATGCCTATGCATTATTACAAAATGTCCACTCCTTTATTTACGATGCTATTATACTAAATCTTCCCGAATGATTAATTCATCTATTTTTTTTCTAAGAGAGATAACAGGCTCGCGTAGTTCGTCTTTTTTTCTTCTCTTGCTAACTTCGTAGAGTGTGAATCATTATTATTTGGCTGAGATTTATGGGATATTTATTAAAATGAAATCGCCAAAGCGTATTATTCCTTTCAGCGGCGTGATCGTTTTTTGGTTTTTAACTACTAAAGTTGCTTCTGTAGTGTGTCTGATGTGATTATCTTTTAAAATCAACGGAAGGTTAGTTTCTGATATTTGTTATCATCTGCTTATCTCTGCAACCATGATTCCTTTTTTTTTTTTTTTTAAATAAATAAATGGAAAAAATGCATGTACTCATAATTTTGCTAAAATTAAGCCTTGTTTTTGTAAATTTGTTAAAAAAAAAAGAAAAAAAAAAAGAAAGAAATTAAAAAAAAAAATTATTTTTAAAAACCACGTTTTTGTAGTGGAGAATAATAATTTAAAAAAAAATTGAAAAACGAAAAACGTGGGGCGCATGAAATGCATAACAGTAATGTTATATTAGTGTGTGTATTGAGAATATGTGTATGTATATCTGTAATTGTAATTGTATCTGAATGTGGATGTGGAATATGTTTGTGTATTGGCATATGTATGTGGCTGTGCATGTGTATGAGTATGAGTAAGAAAATGTGTATATGTACTGTTATGTATTTCATGCGCCCCACGTCTTTCGTTTTTCAATTTTTATTTATTTATTATTCTCCACTACAAAAACGTGATTTTTAAAAATATTATTTTTTATTTTGAATTTTTTTATTTTGATATTTTCTATTTTAAATTATAATTTTTTTAATTTTCATTTTATATTTTTTAAAAATTACTAATTTTCAATTATTATTCTTCACTGCAAAAAACGTGGTTTTTAAAAATATATATTTTTATTTAGATTATTTTTCTTAGTCAAGAGTAGTCAAGACTACTACAAGACCACTACTAAAATAATAGAACTTTCATTTTAAATTAGGGATACAAAAATCTTTATAGAAAAACCATACCTTTNCATATATTCTGCCTATGTACGAGTTTCAAGGCGTCACAAAATACTTTTCTTTCTCAGCATTCATGTTTATATTGAAGTCACCGTCAAGTCAGTAATTGTACGTTAATAATAAAAAGAATATAAAATTCAATTTTCGAACAGAACAACAGAATTCGTTAACGAACCCAAAGATCTCCTAAACATGCTCCTGATTATATAAGATTTTTATTGTGATTTGAAAAAAGAAAAGAAAAAAAAAATCAAAATTTTTTATTGCTTTTTGATTTTACAAAAAGAAAGAACATGGATCTACATATTGTATGGATTTGGCATTTATAATGAATTTAGATATCACTTTTTTTCATTAAAAAAAAGTAATCCAAATCATTTATCTGTATTGTAAAATAATTAATTTTTTAGTTAGGAGTAGAGTTCTACGTCCCATAATTGAAAATAGTTCTTAGTCTTGTCTTTAATATCCTTGTGTTTAAAAGGTTAGTTCACGTTTCGATGCGAAAAAGAAGTATATTTTGGAGGAAAAATTTCAATAGAACAGTGGAACAGATAAAAATATACTTCAATTGTAGAAATTTTTCTTCTTCTAAATGACGCAATAAAGGCGCGTTAAAAAATTGTGAACCTCCCAAATAAAATGTGATTAGAAAATTATTTATTACGAAAAATTGTGCAATGAAATGAATCCCATTCAGAGCCGTGATGGCGATGGCTCAGGGTATAGAGCGTTCGACTTCCAATGAGGTGAACTGGGTTCGAATCCCAGTGATGACTGGGCGATACGAATTCCGCATCCAGCTTGTACCGACCACAGTGCTGACGTAAAATATCCTCAGTGGTAGACAGATCATGGGTTAGAGTCCCCTTGCCGTCATTCTAACCGTGGAAGGATTTCGTGGTATTCCTGTCCATGTAACGCAAATGCTGGTTAGTTCCATCAAAAAGTCCTCTACGAAGGTAAATTTATCCCAATACTTGATCCAGGAGTTCCCTTGATCTTCTGGATTAGGTTCAAATTTACAAGGCTACGGAGTTGAACATTACTAGTACTATACTAATTCTCACATTTCATTTTGGTCATTCGCTTTCTCCAAATTATTTTCAAATTTAATATTGATTACAGGGCAGTTGGCTTTATTTTTGGCTACGTTATATTTCGATAAATCGCCAATCTTGGATCTCTTCCCATGTCCCTAACTGTCCGTTGGTTACAATTCTCTTTTAATTTCGAATCATTGCCGATTGGACTAGGGGGCATCGGTCTCTCAGTCCCAACCATTGCATTTATATATCTTTACAGAAATTCTGGATGACATGAGAATCCCTTCTTTCTTTTATAATTTTGGAATGTGACCATGTTCATTATAATAAGATTTTCATAATAAATAAATTTTTTCTAAACGAATTTATTTATCTTTCTTGGATAAACATCCCTTCATAACAAAATTAGAATGTATCTCACACGGTTAAAAAATATTACTTAAATTCTGCGAAGAAACTACAAACAGTAAAGAATTTGGACTGAACTGCTATGAAAGCTATTTAAATCAAATTTTTCCTTCTGGAAGTGTTTTTCAGTTGACTTGAATAATTTGAGAGCTTGATGAAATAATAAAGTTAATTAATTCCTTTGATGAACTGACACCTTTTTTTTTGCATTCCTTCTCTGTTAAACGGTCAAGCAGAGTTGTCCGCCTCTTATAAACAGGCGACGATGCATTAATCTTAAACATGAAATCATTGAAGCTTTGCTTTTTCTTTAACTCCTTTTTTTTTATCATAGTTGTTTACATTTTCGTCGGTAGATATTCCGACCTGATAGAACGGTGTTTCGGTGAAAAAAACATTATATTCTGCCAGCGTGTTCTTAAACAGTGATTGGGTTGAGTTATATTTTTGCTATGCGAGTAAACATGAGTTGGAAAAAAAGTTAATTTTTTTTTATAAGAAAGTCTTATTTAAATAGTGTGTGAACAAAAATATTACTCCAATGGACATTATTATTCAAATTACCACAAAATGAATTTATTAGCATTCATTAATTTTTTAATGAAGTACTTTTAATACTAATTGAACATAGAAAAAAAAACAAACTATGTTATGTACATGGTGTGTGGCGTTTTTAAAAAGTGCTTATTTTTGATTTTCGTGTTTTTAAAAGCCCTTAAAGGTGCTTTCTTCATTAGGTGTTTTTAAAAAGTGATTAATTTCTCCTTTTCGAAAATATAATGGCTAATACAATCAGGAGAAGAATTGAAAATTATTTTATATTTTGTTAATGTATATAGTGCTTAAAAAGTACTTTAAGGGTGCTTATTTTTTGTTGAGAGAGTTGGCTACGCACCCTGATGTAAAATTAACATTTACTAATAGCATTAATTCTTTCTTAGGAATTGATGAAAATTAATTGAGTTCTCAGAGAATTTCTACTTTTTCCGTACCGATTAGAGTTAAAAATGATTATTTGAAATTTTATTCTTTTTCCTTCAAAATCGTGACAGAACAGTAGAAGGAATAAATTTTTAAAAGTCGGACTTCTGTTTAACTAACTTCCATTTTGCGAATTTTTTTCGAGGAACCAAGAACATTTTCGAAATTTCTTCGTAAGATAATTTCCAAATACCGAAGTGAATTTTCTATTTAACGAACATTTCTTTGAGATCCACTTTTCCTATTTCCCGAAATATGACGGAACATTTCAAACTTGTTAACACATTTCATGGGGAAAATGGGCTTGAATTGATTTTCGAAGCCATTTAACTTTTAGAGAAAGCCCTAAATTCCCTTTCCCTTTTTGTTTGCATTTCAAACGAAAAACTCAAACAAAATTAACGGATTTTATCAGTAGCAATTAAATTTAAGAACGCATGTTGCAATGTATGGTCAACCCATGTAGTATGTTTAAAATTACTTTTATAATAAATCCAGATATAATTTTATACATAAATTTAACTTATTTTGGTTGAAAATGTATGTAGTATGGTAGTGTAACACCGGATAATGTTTTGCTCTATTCTTGCTTTCCATGCAGATTTCTTTCACGGTTAAGAAAAATAAAGTAAAAAGTAGATACTAGTTTGCTAGATAAAGGTGTATCAATTGCTATTTTAATCATGTCTAGCGTTTCTGAATTTAAAACCTGTTCTGTGTTGTTTAAGTATTTCAAAAGGTGATATTCTTATTAACGAATTTTCTATATAACGAACTTATTATCGGGATCTTGCGACTTCGTGAAATAGAGGTCCGACTGACTTGTTTATCGTATTTAAATTATGCAAACCCATTAATGTAGAAGATATTAACTAGATAACAGTATTTTATTATTGCAAGAATATTCTTTTGCGAATATTCGTGAATTAGAGAACTATAACAAATTATTAATCCAAGTTATTTGCATTATCTTAAAATTAACTTTTCAACTGAAGGTAAATATATTTGATTTTGGATATAACGAACGAAATGATCATTTATTATTATAAATTTTTCAATAGTTTCAATAATTTTCTGCGTTCTTTTTTTAATCAATCTAACATAGGCTCTAAAACATTCAAATGTGATAAATTATGGTTAAAATGACAGCCACACTATTGATTTGAGTAATGTTTTTGTACCCAAACTTAATATTTTTGTTAATAAAACTTTCAAATCCTTTTAATGATTTAATTTTTTTTAAATCAGTAATTTGAAAGTTTTGAAAAATTAAATCCACATTTGCTACTAAACGGGAACGAGAATAAAGATTCTCTTAACCAATGATGATGTCATAAATCCTTTATCTCTCCTCATATTGCTTAATGATTTCTTCTTAGAAGAAGATGATTGACCAATAATCCCACCTATATTATCGTCTGCTTCAGAAGCATAAACAATGCGTTGTTTTTCCTCAATTGTTACGGAAGCAGCGATTGTCTGCCGTATGTTGTAGACATGTGTGCCAGGGAAGCGGACTTTCGTAATACAAATCGATGGATGCGCCCCCAGAAGCCCCTGCGCCAGAAATGTGACGTCAAAGTGATTTATGGCTGAATCGAAAATAGGGTGTGTCTTTGTGTACTTCTATATATAAAATGTATGCCATTTATAGCTCCTGAGAAAAATCGTCTGCTTTTAGTGACAATTGGTTTCCAGTTTGTATAGTTTTAAAGCGTGAAAATATGTTCTGTAACTAATTAATTGGTTGAATTTCTCCCCATCTTGAATTATAAGTTTATAGCTCCTCCGGGTTATACTTAGTACATGTTTATTTGAATACTTCATTATTCTCAAAAGTAACTAGTTCGTAGTTAAGTTTCTTTAATAATCAATTAATTCGAAAAATATATCAGACGATTTTGTAGTAACAAGTAGGCTGCATAATGTGACATATTTTTTTTGCTTGCATGGCAACACGAACATTTGGTTTACTATTTTTTTTTCTTCTCTGTTTTATTGTACTTAACACTATGAACTATAGAATAAATATATTTCGTTCGATTTTCAATCTTTAATATGATTGTTAGAATCCTTTTTTCCTCTTTAAAATTTGATAAACCTTTGACATTTCGCATTTTTTCACTATTTTTCACAGTGTTATAGACTTTTCCTGGAGAATTTCCTTAATTAGTATTTTATAAATTGGTTGTTCCACGACATTTAATATTGATATACGTAATGAATATAAATATTTACGTTTCTATAATAATAGTATACGGCAATAATTATTATAGAAATCCAAATATGCACGTATAAAAGTCCATGACATTTAATATTAATATACATAATATTATAATACAATAACAAATTCATAGCACAATCATATCAATATATAACATATGCTCATAATAAACAATTCGATGGCCTTTAATATTTATATAAATTTTTTTATTATAATACATTGATAACTGTAATAATATTAATTGTTTGAACTATTTGATAACTGTAATTGCATATAACGACCTTTATTTATAGTGTTAATGAGTTGAATAATTAAACTATATTGATTCATGTGCAGACTCTTTTTCACGTGGTATACTTTATTTGTTTTTATTTTATATTTATTTTGTTTCTTTAGTTGTCATTGAGCACACAACCTCTTCGAATTGACAACAGTCGGAAATCCCACGCGCATCATGCAAATGATCCCATCGAAATTCTAATCACGATTTTTCAACGTCCTCTTTTTTTTTTTCTTGAAATATTTTTTTGAAGGTTTTTTCTTTATTTTTTAGTTATTTTGACACGAAATTATTCAATCCGACTCTCTTAACAATTTTCTCGCCATCGAAATTTTTTTTTTAAAAAATCTGAAACCAAAACCGAAGTATTATTTACAATGTATTCAACAAAAGTATGGCTTCTCTGCCGGAAGCTCAGATCAAATTTTTTAAACACTGCCCCCTACCGTTAAAGCTATGAAACACGATCGATTGGCATTATGTAACCATAAAAAATTTAGTTGTTAACTTTGTCCCAGTTATTCTTGTTTACCTGTACATGCAAGCTGTAGAAAATTGTAATAGTATTAACAACACACTTGTCTTGTTTTTACGTAGTTTTTTCTTCTGCATATTTTAACATGGTTCAATTTATAATTTCAAACGTGAACAGCTATTTAACATTATGATATAAATCATTCAAAATCATTTACACAATTATGTTTTTTTTTTTTTTTTTTTTTTTTTTTTTTTTTTTAAACTCTATATTCCCTTTATTTGTAAAGTTATTTTTTTTTTTAAAATTTTAGTAGAAGTTTATCGCGTGTGTTTCATTCTTTGATCCTGGTCACTGAATAGAGAGTAAAGGGACGCGTGGTCAATCAAGGACAAACTATTTAACTTTCATCAAAGACCAGAAGCTGGAAGAAAACGATATTATTTATTCGATTTCTTTCAGAGAAATCGAAACATGGCTTTTCAGTATTTCAATTTAAAGAATCGTTTGGTTTCTGGACATCGCAGAATTGGAAGAGTTGTTATCGAGGCAAATGCTCCTAATTTTAATCGTATCTACGTCATTAAAAGTAATCAATAGAAATTGGAACAATATTTTTCTTTTTTTTCTTCTGGAAATTTGTCTTCTCCCGAAACAGTAAAATTAAAAAAAATGAAAGGGTGAAGGAATTAGATTTTGCACCTTGGTTAATAAGGAATGAAACAATATATCGATATTATATGAAATAATATCGATATTGTATGACTATGTATCCACGCTCATTTTTCCTTAAGATGACCTTCTTCTAACGACCGAACTTAACTGTCTAAGGGGTGGAGACGGGGAGGGAAAATTCTAAATAAGTTTTAATCCTTTTTATTTAATTTTCACAAATAAACGGCTAATGGATATTTACTCAATTTGTCAGTATCTTCCGATACGTATAAGGCCGTCACCCAATCAGAATTTGAGATATAAAACATGCTGTATTTTATATTCTCTATTAATTTCTTCTCACAAAATTATGTCCGTACAATGGGATGCCTGCAAGTGACGTATGTGGGTTTATCGATCTCGATTGGTTGTTGTAACGTGGCAACGTTAGCAACTGTTCTTTCCATTCCGTTCTATTTCGCCAAACCCGTCAAGTATGAATTATCTTTAAATGATACATTCTATATTCTTTCACAAAGATTTCAATTCTTTCACTATATATATCTTAACACAAAGACAGGCATGAAGCCACAAACTAATTGTACATCGAAATTGCCGGGTAGACTATGCAAAAATATGTCAGTGTTACAATAAAATATGTAAACAAATAATAAATATTAGTTAGGTAAAATAAGTAGACGATAAAGAATTATATTTCAACGTATGCGATACGGCGCTGTATTTAATCAACTTAACGTTAATTAGCGTTTTGACTTATGCGGAGAAACTTATCTGAACTTAAACACGTCTAATTTGCTTACAAACGATCAGCTGGAGCTGACGTCATCGGTCACGTGTTTGGGTATTGTGATCTTCTTCTTGAGGTACAAGTATCCAATTCTGCAATCCTCAGTTTTTGAAATATAATTAAATAGTAAAAAATTTTTTTTTTTATGATAAGTATCTTTATTTTTGTGCAATTAACGTTTTATTGTAAATTCTTAGCGTCATCCAAATCATCAATAAGTTCAGATTTAAGAAAACTATAAAAAACTGTGCTGTTGCTTACTCAAAACCACTTATCTCTTACTTCTTTGAAGGTTTAAGGAAAAATTCATATTTTGTCTAAAAATACTATATCTTCAAAAGTTTGTTGAGAGCCGCGATCGCTCAGGGGCAAGAGCGTTCGCCTTCCAATTAGGCGAACCGTGTTCGAATCCTAGTCGATACGAATTCCGCATCGGGCTTGCACCGACCACAGTGCTGACGTGAAATATCCTCAGTGGTAGACGGATCATGGGTTAGAGTCCCTTTGCAGTCAGGCTAACCGTGGGAGGTTCTCGTGGTCTTCCTCTCCATGTAACGAAATGCGGGTTAGCTCCATCAAAAAGTCCTTCAAACTTCTCCCAATACTTGATCCAGGAGTTCCCTTCTCTTCTGGATTGGGATCAAAATAACAAGGCTACGGAGTTGAACATTAGTAGTCGTAAACCCATAAAAATGTGTCGGCTGTTCAACGACGGTGATGAAATTATAAAAATAAAAAGTTTGTTAAGTACAAAAACAAAACAAAAAATCATAAAAAACATTAAATATTTAACCTAGAATCCAAGATGGTGGAGACCTCTTAAGCGGATGGTATATCGCGGGATAAATATTTTATGGCGAATTCTCTTTCACCTCCTATGATATTTTATAGTTAAGAGAAAAAGCGCGGTCGGATAAGTCCTAGTGAAATAAAACATCGAAATTGTAAATAGCAAAAATTTCTATACTAACAACTGAAACTTTCACTAACCTAGAATCCGCAGACGATAAATTCTCACAAAACATAAATGAAAGTCCGAAGAAAAGAATAGAACACAATAAAAAAAAATATTAATTGAATGGAACTGAAATGAAGTCAGAACTTATTTAGTAAATTTTACGCCGGATTATACAAAACAGGTAATCAACTGTTAATGATAACGAGAGCTACCCAGAAACGATTTCCTTACTTTCTGATACAGTTGTTCTGTTGACGAAGAAAAGGAAAACGATCCTTATCGACGTGAGAAATGTATCACAAAAGAAGAATTGCACTAATCAATTAGGAAAGAATAAAAGATATGTAGGTGAAAACAAATTCCCAGATATTCTATAATGTTGTCAACAATGAAAAAAGTTTACATTAAAATGGATACTAAGCATATTGCAGATTTAAAATGTTCAACATTGTTTTATACAAATCAGGTAAACTAATTAGGCAGTAAACCAAATTGCGGTAAGTAGTAGTACCCGCGATATAAGGGACGGAAGTGACGTCATCATGGAAAGTCTGGGGGTGCTTATTTCTGCCCGGGTGAGAAATGATAACTTTTGGTTGAGGCAGAAACAAGCAATTTCCGGTAGGGCAGAAATAAGCACCCTTTGACTTTCCTTGATGACGTCATTTCCGTCCCTTATATCGTGGGTAGGACTGGGCTATAAATCGATATATCGCGACATATCGATTTAACGCCATTCTATTTAGTTNTAGTTTCGTCTATGATTCAAAAGAATCTTACGATCTTTCAAATGATAAACAACTTTCCTCTTTTTACCTGAGGAAGAAGCCGTTGAATAATAGGAAACTCGATTAGATTAATCGATTTAGCAAGAAATTAAGAAGCTTCGCCATTTCGGGAAAAGATATCGTTTGGGCGAGATATCAGTCATTAGAATGCCAATGGCTAGAGGAGGTATAAAAAAAAAATGTGCCAGAATTGGGGCAAAAAAACATAGTTATGATGTATAGGGAAGGTTCGAAGGTGAAGCTTATTTTCTCCTTGTCATTGGGACACAAAAAAGGAAGACTTCTGTTTGTTGGGAATCTGTCACGAAATGGCTTTTATTACGATGAAGACGTTCTTTAAAGCGCTGGGTGTTTGGGAGATGGATCGATTGGCTATTTTTAAAACTTTTATTTGCTACTTGACCGAAATATTTTAAACCTCAATACCATACTTTATTTATTTTTTTTCTTTCTTTTTTTTTTTCCTTTTTTTTTGTGGATGAAGGAGGAAGGGCTTCCTTGGCGTATTTGTCTCCGTTTAGGGGTTAAGAAAAGGCTGCCGAGAGGGCTTGATTATTACAAAATTATATCTATATGTATATAAATTGATTCTCTCAAAAAAGTTGTATTAGAAAGATGATAATGAATAATATGATAAATAATTAATGATAAATAATAAAAATGAACCTGGGTGGCTCAGAAGATAAACCGTTTACCTTCCAACGGAACCGGGTTCGAATTCCAACAATGGCTGGTTAATATGAATTTCGCACCTGGCTTGCACCGAGCACAGGTTTGACGCAAAATGTTCTCAGTGGTAGACGGGTCATGTGTTAGAGTACCATTTGCCGTCGGGCTAACCGTAGGAGGTTTTCGTGATTTTCCTCCCCATGTAACGCTAACGCGGGTTAGTTTCATCAAAAAGTCCTCCACGAGGGCAAATTGCTCACAATACTTGATCCGTGAGTTTCTTTGTTTTCTGGATTGGGTTCAAAACTACAAGACTACGGAGTTGACAATTAGTAGTCGTAAACCCAAAAATTTGGATCGACTATTCAACTACAGTTATAAAATAAAATAATACACAATAGTAACTAAAAGCATTATGCAAACCACATGCTGTTAATAAGATTAAAAGAAACTGTAAAAGCAGTCTTCAAAATAATCTTAATAATAATTGAGAATATCATCCATTCTGTTTCTTCCTGAAAGAATAATTCGAAAAGATCATTCCATTTCTTTCTGAAATCATCATTTGTTCCATTCCTTTATAACTGACTGGAAGTTTGCATTGACAGTTCAAAGGATCGTGCATTACACACGCTGTTAATGAGATAAAAATGATAAGACTTTTCAAAATTATCTTAATAATAGTTGAGCATTAAGCGATATTCAAATTCAGTAGTATGCATCATTCAATCAGTTTCTGCATTAATAATTGGAAGCATCACATGGCATTCATTTTTGTTCCTGTTTTAATAACTGAAAGCATCGTACAGCACACATTTTGTTTCTGTATGAAAGACTGGAAGAACTATGTAACATTCGTTTTGTTCTTGTTATAGGTAATTAACAACATTCTGTTCTTGTAATAATGAACTGGAAAGCATCATACAGCATTTATTCTGCTCCTGTGTTACTACAGGGTGCGTAGCGTTTTTTAAAAGTGCTTATTTTCGATTTTCGTTTTTTAAAAGGCCTTAAAGGTGCTTTTTTCATTGGGTGTTTTTAAAAAGTGCTTAATTTTTCCCTTTTTCAAAATGAAAATTTTCCTTTACCTTGTTGATTTTCGCTACGAATTATGTAAAAAGACACAGTTCATATTGTTCTATTCAACGTTTTCACAATTATTTCAACCCTAATCTATTTCGGCGTATTGTCAGTCCGTAGCGAATGAAAACGCTATTCGTTTTACACGATTCAAAATTTCATAATTTTTGACAATTGTCAAAAATAGTGCCAATTTTTTTTCTTTCGATATGGCGGTTAAAACAACAAAAAAAAAAAAACGTCAATTGTCAAAAACTTACCAGCTCTGCGTAATTATGATATTTTTTTAAAGTGCTTAAAAATATATATTGAGTACTTGAAAAGTGCTTAAAAGGTGCTTATTTTTTGGTGAATAATTTGGCTATGCACCCTGTACTAGTTGGAAGTATTAAGCAATATTTCATTATGTCCTTCTCCTTACATTACTAACTAGTAGCATTATGCAACATTCATTTTTTTTCTTGTATTGATAATTTAAAGCATCAATTATTTATTCTGTTTTTGTATTTGTTACTATGAATGACAGAAATCGGTGGTTTTTGACTTCCACCGATGAATGTTGACAATCACATAGTCGCTTTGGTAAATGTCCGAAATATTATACTAGGTCTAGTTATGTGCCACTGCCCGGTGTACATTTGCCCGGTATGCCCTACATCAATGTTTTTTAAGGACCAGTACCACTGTCCAGTATGCATTTAATCAGTACTCCGTACACTGATGTTTCTCCTAATCTATCCACAGCAGATATTAAAATATCGAATAAATATAATAATTTAAAATCGGATATAACAAATGTTTCGGACATTCACCAAAGCGACTGCGTGATTGTTGACATTCATTGGTGAAAGTCGACATTCTCTTGATTTCATTCATTTACGATTACATATTAATAACTGGAAGCATCATGCAACATTTATGTTGTGCTTGTATTAATAATCGAAAGCATTGTGCTGTTTTTAGTGTGGTGTTTATCAAAAAATCCTAGGATTTCGCATTAACACCGTTAAACGAAAGTTAAACGAGGATACGGTTTAATTTTTCTTCTTCTTTCTCTTGTTTAGATCCACTCTGCGGTAGCATAAAATACATTACCAGCCGATTAGACTCTGCGCATTGGCGAACGGAAAACAGGCGGGGAGGAGAATTGCGAAAAAGTCTGTTCCAAAAAAAAAAAAANAAAAAAAAAAAAAAAAAAAAAAAAAAAAAAAAAAAAAAAGTTCTTGAAACTATTGCTATAAAATTATTTATTTTGAACTCCTTTAAAAATTAAATGGCAAAAATATTGCCTATATTTTAACATTTCGGACTGTCAAATCAGCGCATTATACAATGCAATATAATGCACAAATAAACTTGACTGAAAAACTCAATTACTTCGTTTACATCAATTTTGATCTGTAAGAGAATAAAATATTCACAATTATTTATTTATTTTTTAGCATAATTTTTTTTATTTTTTAAAGGACAAATAAATTTTGACTGAGCGAAATGCGTCGAAAAAATGTCTAAAAGTTTTTTTCCTCTTTGAAATTAATATTTGAAACGCAATCAAAGCGGCTTCATTTATAGTTTTATGTTAAAGGTGTGAAAAGAAAATTGTGTTTTATTATTAATAAAAATATCAAATGCTATAATTTTTTTCTATCCTAACATTCTTAATTCCAATTTCAACCAGTTTCCTATAAATTTAATCTATTTTTTTTGGATAAAATGTATGTTAGCATTAGATAAAAAATATTTTTTGAGTGCTTTCGTCCATAAATCGAACTTTATTTGGTATTTAGGAGTTTTATTATGTAATTAATGCTCGTGACAATTTTTTCCTACCCTATTTTATAATTTTCTTCTTTTTAGCCTGTCAGACCACAACACTGTGGGCCAAAAGACCATAATCTTTGGCCAAAAGTCGAAAATTACATTTTCAACTAGAATATGTGTAGGCAGTTTTAATATAGCCCAAATTAAGCATTCCAAACAGTATAATTTACTTTTTGAACCGACGAGAGTACAATGTAATGAAAAATATGTAAAATTTTTTTATTTTTAATTTAACTTTTGAATTTTTATTTCAGAAATATAGATAGGAATTTCACCTTACTGTTACATTTTTATCAGAGTAATTAGTCTGAAATTATAGTACAATTTTTCAATTTGTTGGATTAGTTAATACTCTTGACTAACTTACAGTTTATATCTCATCATTTGACATTTTACAATGTTTGAATGACTTTCGGAACTTAGTTCCAAAAAGTTCCACGAGGTAATTAGCTAAACTTTTTTTTGTTGTCTTCTTTGATGTTTCTTCTTTCGAAAAAACCTGCCCCATTTTGCCCGTATTGCAAAGATGGATTAAATATACCGAAAAACGGAAATTATGTTTTTTTTTTTCTTCATGTTTTCGCGTTATTTTGTAATTAATTCTCGTTATACTTCGGAAATATAATTTGCTTTTCATTTTTAATATAAAATTACGAAAATTATTATATTTTCATTGCTATATTTAATTATTTAAACGCACCATATTATTTTGAAAACTG
>NC_092213.1:79398835-79482655 GCF_043381705.1 Parasteatoda tepidariorum | reverse complement strand
TATTTTCAGAATATTACTTCGGAAATATAATTTGCTTTTCATTTTTAATATAAAATTACGAAAATTATTATATTTTCATTGCTATATTTAATTATTTAAAAGTACTAGATTATTTTTCTTATTTTTGCTCGCCATATTTCAGCCGCCATTTTTTGTGTGGGTATTTTTAGTGCATTTCAAAATTTTAACTTTGAATTCAATTCATAAAAACCCCCAAATTTTGAAACAAATTTTATCGAAATACTAATTTTGACCACGAAACCTTGGATACTGACCCACTGTGCATAAGCCTTACCATTTTTGAAACTATTTGTTTTGGCATCAGGCGAAAAGTGATCGAAATTTCGAAACTCTTTTCGTAGATAATGTGGCATTACATTCTGCTTGTAGTAATAATAATAATAAAAATTTTGAATTTATATTGCAATCAGGAACAGAGCTCTAGAGATATGAAGACATGAGTTCTGAAGTGATTGAAATTTCTATCGCAAGATTCAACCCTCACAAAAACGCAACAAAAAACGTATTATTTTATAACCGTCGTTGAACAGCCGACCCAATTGTTTGGGTTTACGTCTTCTAATGTTCAACCCCGTAGCCTTGTATTTTTTGAACCCAATCCAGAACCTGGATCAAGCCTTGGGAGAAATTTGCCTTCGTGGAGGACTTTTTTCGATGGAAATAACCCGCATTTGCGTTACATGGAGAGGAAAACCGCGAAGACCTCGCACGGTTAGTCTGACGGCAAGAGGACTCTAATTCATGATCCGTCTACTACTGAGGATATATTACGTCAGCACTATGGTCGGTGCAAGACAGGTGGGGAATTTGAATCGTCCAGTCATCGCTGGGATTCGGATTCGAACCCGGTACACCTTATCGGAAGACAAACGGCCTGAGCCTCCAAAAAAAAAAAAGCAGTATTATAATTGTTTAGATAAAATTTCATTTGCTTCCGAAGAAATAGTAGTAATAAAAGACAATAAGACGATATATTCTCTGAGTCCTCCCTCTAAAATAGGCGCCCAAATTTAGAATTCAGAAACAGAAAACATTAAGTTGCTAACGAAAAAAGGGAAACAAAGGTGAAAAATAAAACTAGAAAAAAATCGCTGTAGCCTAGGGTGAAACAGACGATTAAAAACAATAAATAAGGGTGAAAAAACAATATTCCAAAAATTGCAATGGCTGAAAGAAGCAAATCTGGGCAACATGCATTTTTATAGGCGGAGAGAGACCCTTTAAATGAATGTAACAATATTCAGAGGGGGGCGGGGGATATGATATACAGGAGTAGTAATTAATTTTTTTTAAATCGTGATATTGTCGAGTATTCGATTGTCGAGTATTTGATGCCGCCACGCCACACTGACCTGTTGTGTGAAATGATCGTTCACCTTGCTGATACACTCCTTTTATGAATTTTATTACCTTTTAACTGATTTTTCTCATGCCCTCAATTTATTTCTGATTTTTTTTTATTCTTCCCTTGAGTAGATGTAAATGTTATAGATACACATTTGAAACGGAAAGACAACCTTTGACATTTAGAGATCGTGAGAAATTTTCTAAAAATGGTTCCTCGAAAAGAAGCATTTCCTTATTTAAAAGTTTCTGTGACTTTCGTTATTGAAAATGTAAACACATCTTGACCTTGTTTTTATTGTGGCTGAGCCTTTTTTTTTGGGGGGGGCCTANTTGGTTTAAAAAAAATTTCATAAAAAAAAAATCGAAATGTCAAGGGGGAAATTTTATTTAGTCATCTTGAAAATCTTTGATTACATTTTGAAATATTAATATTATGACATCAGTGTTTACTCTAAATTAATTAAAGTAAGTGGTCATCCATGAATGTATTTTTTCATTATTTTTGACCCCTCCTCACTTTAGTAACAAAGTGTCACACACCACAATGCACCACTATTACGTCCCCTCTGGGCACAACCTAAACTCATACTTACTTCTTTATTTGTTTTTTTGGATAAATAAGCATTACTACTTATTCTTTTTAATTCTATTCATTTGATTAAAAATGTTATTTAAATAGATGTATTTAGAAACATTATAGAATTTCAAGTCATTAGTTAATTTACATTTAAATTGTCACTTTTATCGTATAAATCAACAAAGCAGTTATTTTCTTGTTTCTTAATACCTAAATCCAATAAAATTTTGATTTATATTATCATATCATAATTATGAAGCTAGATTAATTCCTCGGGGTGAATATCATTCAACGAAACTGTATAATCTTGAAAATTAAAGATAGTTAAATCGTCAGTAAATCTAAAAACAAATTTAATATTAAGAGTATATATTTTTTTACATAATAGTGTAAAAAAAAAAGTTAGCTAAGAGAGATTCATAATAGTGTTAAAAAAAAAAGTTAAAATTTTTCATCTCTCTTAGCTGACTTAAGCGCTATTTATCCAAATGTTATAGAGCGAACCCTTTATTTCCACTTTTTTTAAAGGTAAATGCACTTTTAAATAATAATAATAATAATACGTTATCAAAAGTTAGTTAAGTAGAAAGAATTATCTAGAAAACTGAAAATTAATCAATTTTGTGTGAGATCTTTCTCTGGTGCCGCTTACAAAGGTGACCTTTTTTACACGATTCAAACATTTTATCTAAAATTACTCTAAAAAATATGCTCAAGACGCCTAATACTATAAAATTTGATGACTTTGTCCATATTAGATTGTTTTTTTTTTTGTATATAGATTCACGATTAAAAAATTTAAAAAAAATTCTCCATTTATCATTCATTCTAATTGGGGAAAATAATTTCCGGCGAATTTTCTTTTTGAAGTCTGTCTTCACGTGCTTTTGTTATTGTCTTGAAATTTAGTTGCTAAGATTTTAATAAATTAAGCCATCTATTAATCATGGTGCGTGACGTTTTTAAAAAGTACTTAAAGGTGCTTATTTTCGAATTTCGTTATTTAAAAGCCCTTACAGATGCTTTTTTCATGGGGTGTTTTTAAAAAGTGCTTAATTTTCCCTTTTCAAAAATGAGATTTTTTTTCGTTACCGTGTCGATTTGCGCCACGTATTATGCCATAGCGTGCTTTTCACATTGTTCTACGCAACGTTTTCACAATTCATTTCGGTCCATAGCGTATGAAAGCGCCAATCATTTTACATGTTTGATGAAATACTTGGGAGCCCAGATGTGTGTCCACTGAGCTGGGTTAGGTGAGATTATTGCACTCTCATGAGCAATTCTGCTGCACTTTGCAAGATATTCTCCATTTCTGACTTCATTTTTCCACCCTCTGAAATTGAACCGAAAAATCTCGATCTTTTTATTGTGGCTAAATACAATCAGGAAAAGAATTCTTTGTCAGACACTAGTTATAGTTATTTTATCATGTGAAAGCTATTTTACATTTTGTTAATGTATACAGTGCTTAAAAATGACTTTAAAGGTGCTTATTTTTTGTTGAGAGATCTTGCTACGCTCCCGGCACTGGTATTACTCATTCTACTACTTTTAAACACTTCCTTTATAATATATATTACTTGATTTTTAATTAAAAATCATAATTATTTAGTTTTGGACACATCACATAGATTAAGCCTTTAATTATTTATCAAGCTATTAAGTCTACTCTAAACGAATTGCCAGTTTTCAGCTCTTTACTAAAGACATTCACTTGTTCATAATATCCCGGGTTTGATTAAAGCGGGGTTAGACTATATTATGAGAAACAAAAATATTTCATGACATTTCTTTTTCAAGGTAAGAGGTCAGTTCTAAGAGATGAGGGATTGTTTTATGACCTCAGTTTGCCATATTTATGATGATAGTCCTCACCGTTAACATTGACCATCAAATCCTACAAAGCGGGGATGGTAAACAACGGTCACGGAAAGTGCAAGACGTGAGAAGGTGTATTACGATCTTCTTTTTTAACCAACCTGTTTTTTGCTTATTTATTCTTTTGTTTACTAGGGTGTTCCTGCCGCCCTCCTGTTCCTCGCATAATAAGCAACGAGTAAACAAAAGCACTTTTTAATATTTGGGCCAAGTTCTTGTTTATTACGTTTTTTAGATTTTTCATTTTAGGAGAGCAATTTACAAGAATGAAAGAGCTGATGATGCTCCTCTACAATTTTTTCCCGTTAATAGCTGAATTTTGGCAAAGCTGACAAAAGCTCTTATTTGAAATGTAAATTGCTTCGTGCCAGAAGTACACATTAACAGACCTTACTTGGGCTTTTTTTTTCTCGATTTTTTATTTTTGTTCGAACTCATACATTAGCGATGGTTAGTTAATGGTTAAGAGGCGGTTCTGATAGTTAGTTGAAAGTATTTTCCTGCTCCAGAAGGCTTTGACCTGATTCGTATTGACTATTTCGCTGAATTACGTTGAGTTATATTTAGTTATTTAATATATTGTTGTCTGAAAAAATATTTGAATATTATCGTAATTTAATGGAAAACAATCGGATTTGTTTTTGCCTGTTCTTATTGAACCAAAGTATTAGATAATTTGATTGGTGTTATTTTATTTTATTACCGTCGTTGAACAGCAGACCCAGTTTTTTGGGTTTACGACTACTAATAACTAGCTTAACCCGGCCCCGCCCCCCTATGGGGGCATCCGGGGGCACTCCGAAAGTTCGAAGTGCGCGCAACAGTTCAATCACATAGGCAAACATATTCAAAATTTTCAAATTAGAGTTTTAACAAATAGGTAGAATATTAAATATGAAATCCAGAAAACAGCGTTGCTTAGAAATGAACTAAATACAAACAAACATTGCAAAGAAAATAAACAGTATAAATCAGAAGATATATTGATGTCGCATCTTCAGTAGGGGTGCAAAGTTAATAAAGGGAAACAATTTCACATGGTTAAATATAAGATGTTTGTAACTCAGTATAATTACAGCTGGCACAACAGTACTTAAGGTATCAAACTGGATCAAAGAGTGGGAGAAATTTGCCTTCGTGGTGGACTTTTTGATGTAACTAACCCGCATTTGCCTTACATGCTGAGGAAAAGCACGAAATCCTGCCACGGTTAGCCTATCGGCAAGAGGATTCTAACCCATGATCCGTCCGCCACTGGGGTTATTTTACGTCAGTGCCAGGTGCGGTATTAGCATCGACCAGCCGTCGCTGGGATTCGAACCCGGTTCACTATCGTTGAAAGGCGAATGCTCTGTCTCATAAAAAATTGTGTATATTTCTATATTTTTGGATAGTTTATCAAAATTTCACCTACTTTCTGACAAGCTTAATTGGCTACATGTAAATTAGTTAGTTCCGGTATAATTATAATGCACATTTTAATAGCTTCTGAAACAGTGCAAGCAAATTTATCGCCAATCAAAATTTTTTTATCACTGCTACTAAAAAACAGGCTCAACACTAAAAAAAAAATTGAATAAAATGTATTTTATTAACGATTGAAACTTTGAAGAAGATATATATATAGGGAGAGTGTGAACTAATAGTAGGAATGGAATAAAGAATTCAAAACTACATAGAATACGAAATGGTAGTTGGATTCTCAGAACTACGTTTTTCCAAGTACACCAAAAATGAAAAATAAATAAATGAAGACCTAAAACGAAAAACATTGCTTCGTTATTAACTTCAAAATGTCTTTGAAAAGTGACGTTTTCTTCAAAGTCTGTCAAAATTTGTTTTTTAGTTAATTCGAAAAATATTTATGAAATATTAAACTAATAGTTTAGCATATTTAAATTTATATTTCAGTAATTAAGTCGCCTAATTTTTGCATGACATCTGTATATATGTATGACCCCTCTAAATATTTATGGAAGCATTATTTTAATAATTCTGTGGTGTTAAGTCTCTCAGCGATTTCACGTTATTTCTATAATTTTCCGCAACCGGAAGTGGAACACGTCCTTGCTTCCGGTTCTTTAGATCCGCAAACTTTCTCCCCCACACCCTTTGTGTTAGCATTCTACCTGAAAAATAGGGACACAGTATAGAAAATCGTGGGAGGGTTATATTTTGTGGTTTCCCCTATTGTCGACAGCTCTTTTAATTGAACCCTATGTTTGCTGGCATTAAGAATTTACATGGTGCGTAGCATTTTTAAAGAGTGCTTAAAGGTGCTTATTTTCGATTTTCGTTTTTTAAAAACCCTCAAAGGTGCTTTTTTCATTGGGTGTTTTTAAAAAGTGCTTAATTTTCCCTTTTTCAAAATGAGATTTTTCCTTTACTACAGTGTTTCCCAAACTTACGACTTTTGTGTACCCTTTCAAAAATTTTCGTAACGCTGTGTACCACTAATTAAAAAAAAATGAATGTATTTTTTAAAAAATATGTTTATTTTTCTTTTTTGGTACAAAATTTTGTAAATTCTATCCAGCGATCCGTATTCTATGTTAAAGATAAAAATTATATTTTATAAAAATAATCAAAATAAGTGTAATTTATTACGAAACATTACTGTAAAAATATTGCACAAAAGTTAAAAATCACACCTGACAGTTGACACCACTCATTATTAACTGTTAACCCTGTAAAAAAAAGCCAATAGAAAAATATGCAATCGTAAATTTTCATGCCTAGCTTTGTTATTAAATAAAAAGTTTTGAAATTTTCGTTTGTTGCAAGATATTTCGCATAGGAATGCGTACCCCCCACTGAACTGTTTCCGTACCCCTGGGGGTACGCGTACCACGCTTTGGGAAACACTTCTTTACTATGTTTATTTTTGCTTTGAATTATGCAAAAAGACACAGTTCACATTGTTCTATTCAAAGTTTTCACAATTAATTCAACCCCGATCTATATCAGTTTACCGTCGGACCATAGCTTATGAAAACGCCATTCGTTTTACATGATTCAAAATTTCATGATTTTTGANTTTTTTTTTTTTTTTTTTTTTTTTTTTTTTTTTTTTTTTTTTTTTTTTTTTTTACATGACGGTTAGAACAATATAAAACCGCCAATTGTCAAAAACTTTCCAACCCTGCCTAATTATATTTTTTTAAAGTGCTTGAAAATATTTTTTGAGTGCTTGAAAGGTGCTTATTTTTTGTTGAATATTTTGGCTACGCACCCTGATTTAATAATTGCCAATAATAATGGGTGAGCTGTAATGGCTCAGGGGATAGAGCGTTCGCCTTCCAATGAGGTGAACCCGGTTTCGAATCCCAACGATGGTTGGTCGATACGAATTGCGCTTCCGGCTTGCACCGACCGCAGTGCTGACTGGAAATATCCTCAGTGGTAGACGGATCATGGGTTAGAGTCCCCTTGCCGTCAGGCTAACCATGGGAGGTTCTCGTGCTCTTCCTCTCCATGCAACGCAAATGCGGGTTAGTTCCATCGAAATGTCTTCCACGAAGGCACATTTGCAGAGATGCCAACTTGCTCCGGACAGCAAATACATATTTTAAAGTGGTAGTTTATCACTTGTGATTCTTGGTTTAACAAATTCAATTTAGTAGATATTTATCCACCACTATTTCTAAATAATTCGAAGGCTTATATAATTTGCTACTTTAACGTGACTTTGATAAACTACCACTTAAAATACATATTTGCTGTCCGGAGCAAGTTGGCATATCTGCATTTATCCCAATACTTGATCCAGGAGTTCTCTTGTCTTCTGGATTGGGTTCAAAATGACATGGCTACGGAGTTAAATATGAAAAGTCGACAAACTGGAAAAATGGGATCGGCTGTTCAACGACGGTTATTAAATAAAAATTAATTAGTAAGGATGATATTTTACGTTGAGATACCAGGCACTAAAAAGAACTTTCGCAGAGTAAATATATATATATATATAATATTTTCTTCCGATTTGAAATGGTGAACCTTAAAATTTGGAGAGAAGCCGCAATCTGGAAAATATGATTCCTATAACTTGGTCAGGTCGAACCCCTTTAAAATGACTTTGCTTTAAATTAAAGACATCGCGATATATATTTTTGGTTTAATTAACTTCAGAACAAAAGCAAGAAATGCGTAATTTGCCCGATGAAAAACGTGTTCTTGAAATCGAGGTATTTGTTCCCTTATTTGTTCACCTTTTCTCATTTCCTTCCGGTGTTTGCTTTCCTCACCTGGACAGCTGCATCATTCACACAGATTTGTGTGCACACTCTTTTTACGATTTATTTATATTTCTACAGAATGTTTTTTTTATTTTTAGAAGCATAAATGTGTTTAGCTAACACAAAATGCTATGTGAAGGGCGGAAGCTGATTATTGTATAAATGTAACCACTGATTCGATTCGTACCTTTTATTTATCGGAATTATTCATACAGACATTATCTATTTTAATTCCTACTATTAGTTTCATACTCTCCCCATATATATTTATTAATCTTGTTCAAATTTTTCAATCGTTAATAAAATACTTTTTATTCATTCACTCTAGTTCAAAATACATTTTTTTAAACTTGTAGTGGATGATGTTAATACAGTTTCTTCAAATATTAATTAATTCATTAAATAGGCATGAGAGAAATGAAATTTTCTGATGGGTTAAGCGTTAGTCGTTGTTTTAAATTTTATTATAAGCGATTCAATTGTTCGCATATTTTAAAGATAACATCAGTGATCATTTCTAGCTTATAGCTTTATTTGAACAGCAAAAAAAATAGTTTATTGCGCACATTTAAATAATATTTAACTGGGTATAATATGAAAAAAACACAACTACTTCCACTTCGAAAATTTTACTAGGAATAACATTTACCTTTTAGTTTAATTAATAATCTGAGTTTCAAATATGTTTACTAAATTCATAAACTTAGATAAAACAACAAAATAAATTATTTCAAAAGGAACTAGACTAATACAATTCCAACCTGCCGAATAGCGACTTATAACAACACACTTCATTTAATGTTTACTTGTTGCTGGAAATCAGGTTCGCAGAAAATGCTGTTTACTAGTTAAATTTAGTAGGAATAACACGACCTGTGACGTAGGCTATAGTATACCCAATTGTAAACTTAATGATGATAATCTTTTAATTTTACAGGGACGTTTGCAGTTCTCAAGCGATGACGTGAAAACAAAACATCCTGTACTACTTCCTTCTAATGATAAATTTGTTGAATTGGTTATATTAGATGCTCATGTTAAAATGGGTCATTTAGGTGTAGATTCTGCTTTAACTCACTTAAGGGAACAATATTGGATAGTCAAAGGTAAACAATTTGTCAAAAAGGTTTTGAGAAACTGTTTAATATGCAGACGTTATAAGGTAAAACCTGGTACTCAAGTGGTAGCTCCGTTACCACCTGACAGAATTAAAGAACAACCTCCTTTTGATATTTCTGGTGTAGATTTTGCNATAAATTCGCGAAAAAAAGCGCTTTCGACAAAATACTAAAATAGAGATCTATCGACAAAGACTACTCACTTCTGCCTAGCTTAATAGTATGAGATTGCCGCAGCTGAATTGTTATTTCAGTTTCCGTTTTTAAAAGCGCTATATGGTTGAGCCACTTCAGCTAGATTTGGCATGTGACATTTTTAGCGGCAATCATTGGTCGATTTTCTAGCGTTGCCATTCGGGGAGTTGTAATGAGGCTTTTTTTTTGTCGCCGTGTAAGAGAAATATATATATATAGATTCGCTGTCTCAGATAAGTTCAATAAAGAACATTACGTGGTAGCATGTTTGGTCCAAATATCTTCAAATCCACGTTTCTTCAAATATTAATTCATTAAATAAATTTAATTCATTAATTTTAGTTTTATGTGGGAGAAGAAATTGTAATTATTTAATACAAAGTAACTAAAATAAAGATTTCTTTTCTGACCTCAGTAGGAACTGACTTGAAAAATTTCTTTTGTATAATATATGTTTTTATTGGATATTTTTCTTATTTTTTTCTTTTTGATCCCCAAATTTGAGTTATACATGAATATCTGTATTCCGCCCTTCTATGTTATCTAGACACTCTCCATTTCACTTAGGGCGCGGTTCTCTGAAATTAGAGATCATTTTTTTTTTCTTACCTAGATGCGTATTTTCGTACAAAAAAGTAGGTTATATTTCCCGTTTGCGGAGGATGCATACATAATTAGTATTCTCGTATACATAATCAAATAAGCAGTCTGTGCCGCTGCTATTGCATTAATAATCATAGCAGTCTCTATTTAATGATTTTTTTCTTCGAATTAAATATAAATCGATCGCCTTTTCCTTCAATGCTACTAAATGCGTTAAAATGTTCCATGAAATCCATATGAAGTATGCAAAAATATGTTAATTACTACGGGATTTTATTAATTGATACAAATTTTATTTTCCCGCTATCGGGGTTTGCGGAAATGTGTTACTGAATTATTCTGTATAATTTTTTTTATTTGTCAGAGCTTTTTATTTTATGGTAATTTTTTTCTCTCTCGTTATTTTATAGTTAATGAGCAATTTTATATGTTTTAAATAATGCGTATGAAATTTGGGAGACTAATTTGTCAGGAAAATTGAACTGGAAGCAATTATTTTTAGATTGCAAAGTGTTGTTTTGTTTTTGGAAAAGTTTCCTAATTAAGGAAGTTAGTTCTTGTTGCAGTAACGAACAAAATTCCGATTTCTTATTTGTTTTTTTAAAAAAATTTGCTCTTTATTTTCTGGCATTGTTTTTTTTTGAATTCTTATTATTTTTTTTCTCCCGCATTTTTTGAAAAACCTTAAGCCTAGTGGCAAATTTTATCTATTTGAATTTTTACGAGATAAACACTAGCACCCATTTTAGGTAAACAGATTTTTTTCCCCTAAGTGTCATCCTTTTATTCTATATTGTACACACTTCTAGTGAATGTGCATATAAAACATGGTGCGTAGTGTTTTTAAAAAGTGCTTATAGGTGCTTATTTCCGACTTCCGTTTTTTAAAAGCCCTTAAAAGTGCTTTTTTCATTGAGTGTTTTTAAAATCAGAAACGGAAAACGGAAGCGCAAGTTCAGGTAAAAGCGTAGATTGAGGGTTTTGTTTTACAGCGCGTTCTTACTGCAGTACTGAAGCACGTTTGATTTGTTAGTTACCAACGATGGGCCCGAAAATGGATGTGAGCATATTTATTTTATATAAATAATATGCTCTATTTTCGCTTTATGTTTTCATATTTTGTAATCCGGCAATTTTATTACGAAAATATTTTGAATCATTCTTGAAAATTTTTCCCGTTCATGTAAGTTCATATTTTGTTTCAAAAATTTTTTGAGTGTATTGATATATTTTGCTTTGGCTATATTGATATTACATAAGAAAGCACTCATTTTTTTCTGATGTAATCGTGTGAGCTGATGATTTTTATTGAAATTTATTTTAATAATTTTCTTCTTATCTTTTCATTATTCTAAAATATATATATCAGTCGGACTTCTATTTAACCAACTTCCATTTTGCGAATTTTTCTATTTTGTGATTTTTTTTCGAGGAACCAAGAACATTTTGGAAATTTGTTCTTAAAATAACTTCCAAATAGCGAAGTGAATTTCTATTTAACGAAATTTTCTTTTAAGATCTACTTCCTCAACTTCCCAAAATATTTCAGAACATTTCAAGCTTGTTAACGCATTTTAAGCGGAGAATGACCGTGAATTGATTTTCGAAGCCACCTAAGTTTTAGAGAAAGCAATAAAATCCCCTTCCCTTTTTATTTGCATTTCAAANTGCATATCAAACGAAAAACTCAAACAAAATTAACGGATTTTATCACAAGCAATTAAACTTAAGAACACATGTGGTGTAATGTATGTTTAAAATTACTTTGCAGTTATAATTTTATACAGCAAATAAATGCAGCTAAATTTAGCTTTTTTTTGAGTTGGAAATGTATCTAGCATTATAGTGTAACACAAGTGTGAAGTAATTTATAAATGTATAGCATTGTAGTGGATAATGTTTTGCTCTATTCTTGCTTTCCATGCAGATTTCTTTGATGGCTAAGATTTATAAAATAAATAGTAGATACTAGTTTACTAGATAAAGGTGTATCAATTGACGAATTTTCCTTTCCATATAAATATCAGGGGTCTGTCCAGACATTCTGTAAATGATCAGTTTTTGTGAAATTGAGAAAAAATTACTCGTAATTTGTGAATATGAAATAAACGTTAAGTCACATTCTTTCAACCAGGGAGCTGCTTTTGTGAATTTGTGCAAGTAAGGTCCTGTTATTGCAAAGAGATACAAGATTATGCTCAACACTGTAAAATTATATCTAAAAAAATTAAATTTTCAAAAATAACAGCTATTGCTGCTACTAAATTAGCGATGCAACATACAAATATTTGGTATTTAGCCTATACTGCACAACACAGAATACTCATTCGCTATACTCACTCGAATAAAGGAAGAAGCGTCTGCCGAAGACAAAACTTAGTTCGTTTACATCTTTCTTTCCCCTCTTTCCTGGGAAGGGTTTATTCGATTAACAAAACAATAATGAAGATAAACAAATTTGTGAAGGGTCTGATTGAAAGATACATTATTTTGTGAAGGGTCCGTTAACGGACTCAAATTTCTTCTAAACAGACCCCTGTATATACACTCTTTAACAAAAAAAATCGACGCACCAAGAAGCAATCATCCGATTGCTTTGAAATTTCGTATGCATGAATGTTTTGAACAGATATGGCTGGAATGATGCCGACTGGGGACGTATGGTCTTTAGCGACGAATCCCGCTTCCAACTGTGTCCTGACGATCATCGAAGACGTGTTTGGAGACGCACAAGGCAGAGGGGGGATCCTGCCTTCACTATTGCACACCACACCGGCCCCCAACAAGGCATTATTGTCTGGGGTGCCATTTCCTTTGACAGTCGGACTCCTTTGGTCGTCATTAGAGGTACATTTACTGCACAGCGGTACGTCGACGACATCCTAAGACCTGTTTTGCTACAGCTCCTTTTGCAGTACCCTGGGCTGGTTTTTCAGCAGGACAATGCCAGACCACATACGGCACGTGTTGTTATGAACTGCCTGCAAGCTTGTCAAACTCTTCCTTGGCCTGCCAGATCACCAGATCTCTCTCCCATCTAGCATGTCTGGGATATGATGGGAAGGCGATTGCATCTGGCACGGAATGTTGATGACCTCGTTCGACAATTGGATCGAATTTGGCAGGAAATACCACAAGCGACCATCCAGGAGCTTTATCGGTCTATGCCAAGCCGTGTGACAGTTTGCATCCAGGCTAGAGGCGAGTCAACATCATATTGAACTTGTTACTGTAACTCTGCAATAATTTATTCAATTGTTCTGAAATTTTAATCATTTACTATTCTGTACATTGTCTATTCCTATCCACCAATTTTCGTTTCAATAGGACAACTCCTTCTTGGTGCGTCGATCTTTTTGTTATAGAGTGTATATATTAAAGATGGGAATAAATATTTTAGGGAAACGTATTTTCAAAGTAAATCATTTATAATATCACGCTTGACAGCAAAAACCAATGATAAATTAAAAATATCAGAATGAAAAGTTTAACTTATAATTGGGTACCCGGATATTTACTCAAGTTGCAGACAAAGCAAACATGGGTTCGTAAACTTTTTAAGCCTTTAGGGAGAGATTAATATCTTGCGTAACTAGAAAAACGGTTTATTACGTAACAATGATATTAAATAAAATGTAAATATTTTGCTAAGAATTTAAAAGAAATTGGATTTTATACTTTTTGTTTAGAGTTTACATAATTTCTGAATATGTTTACTCTCTTGATTAAAAATTTCTTTCATTTATATTTTATTCAATATTCTTCTCTTAACTGTGTCTTTATTTCGGAGGATTAATAATAGTTGGCATTGTTTTTAATACATTTTCTTGTAACTGGAAATATTTTCACCCTAACATTAAGTTTCTTATTTTATATTATTAACTTATATTATTAATTCATATTTTAAAAATTTTTATTCTTGATTAATTTTTTAACGCTACTTTAAAGGCAAAAAATTTATTTTGAAGAATTAATAACAATAGCTGCTATAGTAGTCAAATTTAAAAATTTTAACATACGTCATTATGAACTACATTGTTAAAAATTTTGGATAAATCTACGGTAAAAAGTACTGGCATCCTGGGTTAATCTGTAAAATTCATTTTACCGTAAAACTTTATACTGTAATTTTTTACAGTAATATTTNCTATCAGTCATGGTGTGGGGTGCATTTTCGTGGCATAGAATGGGCCCCCTGGTCGTTCTGGATGCCACATTGACTGGTCAGCGGTATCCTCAGCTGCTTGGAGACCATCCCCACCCTTTTGTCGTGTTTCAACACCCTGATGACATTGCTGTGTTTCAAGATGACAACGCAGCCCCACATCGCGCCAATATCGTCCGTGCTTGGTTCGACGAGCATGCATGTGAGTTCCAATGACTGAATTGGCCACCTCGAAGTCCTGATATGAACCCCATTGAACATATCTGGGATGCCCCCGACGTCAGGCTCAGGGCATTGAATCCTTAACCCACGAACAGGCCACAATTGGCTGCTGCTCGTCAGGATGTGTGGTGCCAACTACCTCCGGACGTGTTCCAGAGCCTTGCAAACTCACGTCCATGCCGTATCGCTGCACCCCGCAGGGCCAGAGGGGCCCGACCAGAGATTAGGTGGGTATCCCATGAGTTTTGCTCAGTCAGTGTATATATATATATATATATATATGTCTACTTGGACGCCGTTTTTTTATTTTAATCAATGTTTAAAAAAAATACAAATTGACAACCTTCAAGAAATAAATATTATATCTATCAATAAATGGTTGTTTTTAAGCGAACTCATAATCATTCATTTAGCCTTAATAAAACAAAAAACCTCTATTTAATTGATCTTTCAAGGTGGTTATTTGGAGGAAAAAAGCCGCAGGTGGAGCGACACTTTCACTGTTGGTTAGTGTATTCGAAACCTAATTGCCTAATGGGGTCATGTTATGATGTGTTTACGATACAAAATAAATAAAAATAGCTTTTGTTTCGAAATAACAAATTCATTTTTACGCTTTATAGCTAGATTTTTCCTTGTATTGATGGTTATTATGTTCTCACAGCCAATTTGAAATGAGGAAGAATGAAGAACCCTGAAAGACCGGGAATGTAGACTTTCACCGGTTAATGTCGCTTTGACGGGTCTCTGAAATATTTGTCATGTCCGATTTGATATTAATTTACAGTCTCTCTCCATATTATTAGGCGCACTATAAGATTCTATGTAAAATTATAATTATTAGGTGATACTATACACAGGGTGCGTAGCTTTTTTAAAAAGTGCTTATTTTCGATTTTCGTTTGTTAAAAGCCCTTAAAGGTGCTTTTTTCATTGTTTTTTTTTTTTTTTTAAAAAGTACTTAGTTTTTCCTTTTCCGAAATGTGATATTTTTCTTTACCATGTTGATTTTCGCCACAAATTATGCAAAAAGACATTGTTCTATTCAACGTTTTCACAATTATTTCAAACCCAAGCTATTTCGGCTTACCGCGGTCTGTAGTGTACGAAGACACCATTTGTTTTCCACGTTTGATGAAATACTTGCGGGTCCGCACTTGCGTATACTGAGCTGGATTCAGCGGTAAGGATTTTTGACATGTGCAACCCTGCTGCATTTTGCAAGATATTCTCAATTTCAGACTTCATTCCCTCTGTAATAGAATCGAAAAATCTCTCGAATTTTTGCTGATTACGGGGACCAACTAAACATTGCCAATTTTTTTTCTCTGTTAGTGATAGAAAATTGCATTTCTCTTGTCAAATTCATTGTTTGTGACGCGCCATCGTCTTCGTCACTGTAAATAAAGCCGGATAAAACCATCAATTGTCAAAAATCCCTGTCTAATTATGAGATTTTTTAAAGTGCTTAAAAATATTTTTTGAGTGCTTGAAAAGTGCTTTTTTTTTTTGAAAAATTTCGCTACGCACCCTCTATACAGCTTTGTTGTTATTATTCGGATGTATTTGTTTTCGCTCCTGTATCCATTGGTTAACATTGTAATGCAATACGTTAAAGATAAATACAAATAGGAAGTATATAAAAAAATCTCCTGAATAAAAACCCATTACATGTATGAAAATAAATTATAAGTAGTATCAATATAAAAGCACTATATATTTTGAAGAAATATGTAGACAATATTCTAAACATAATGTAATTGTATACTATTATTGCTGTGGGAAAGTACATTATCGGGGTACTTGGACTTCAAGAAGAAGACCACCGATACCCACACATGTGATCTATGACTTCAGCGCCAGCCAATTTTTATCATCAACGAAAAGAATTTTAGAGAAGGAATCTTTTTGAAAGAGTTTAGAATGTGTAAGAGAATTGATACTTGACGGGCTTGGCTTTTTCGAAATAGAATGGAAAGAACAGTTGCTAACGTAAACAAATGCCACGTTCCAACAACCAATCAGGAACGAGATACACACACTACGTCACTTAAGGTATCCCATAGGAAAATTTATATATAAACGGTTTCAAAAATTCTCTTAATTAGGAACAGACTAATATTAACTGGCATCATATCAGGGGTCTGTCCAGACATTTTGTGAAAGATCCTGTTTTTGTGAAATTGTGAAAAAATGACTTGTAATTTGTGAATATAAAATAAACGATAAGTCATATTCTTTCAACCAGGGTCCTGCTTTTCTGATTTTGTGCAAATATTGTCCAGTTATTACAAAAAACTTTTTCAATGAGTTTTTAAATTGTAAAGAGATACAAGATTATGCTCAACATTGTAAAATTATAATAAAAAAAATTAAATTTTCAAAAATAACCGGCAATTTCTGCTTTTTATTTAGAGATGCAACATACAAATATTTGATATTTTGCCTATACTGCTGAACACAGAATATTCATTTCGGACGAATAAAGGAAGAAGCGTCTGCCGAAGACAAAACTTAGTTCGTTTACATCTTTCTTCCTCGCCCCCCCGGGACGGGTTTATTTGATTAACAAAACAATAATGAAGATAAACAAATTTGTGAAGGGTCCGATTAAAAGACATTATTTTGTGAAGGGTCCGTTAACGGACCAAAATTTCTTCCAAACAGACCCCTGCATATGTTTTAATGATATATTTAGATAAGATTAAACATAATATAATTGCGTAATATTATTATTGTGGAACAGTACATAATCAGAGAAGATATTTTACGTCTAGATTCTATATTATGTTATTCTATACTATTTCAATTATTTTTATCGTAAGCTATTTTTTCACCTCAACTAATTGACCTTATAATCAGAACCATTCAATCTTTCAATTCACAATTGAATTTCATAAAAAAAATGTATCACCTTGGTATTTTCTTCTTTTTTTAAAGTTAACCGCATTGATTGTTGTTCTTCAATGCCGTGACGTCAACTCACCTGACAGTTTTGCACGATATCCGATACGATGTCTTCGATCGCTTCAATTTTGCTAACCAAACATTACCTACCAACTTATCGCGGATGACCTTACCTTTAGCGTCATAAATCAGGAGTTTTTCTTCTTTCGCTTCCGACATGTTGCGCGATCACGATCTCTTAAAATAATCTCTTTCTCCATTCGGCAACGGTAAATTGATCAATCCAGATTTGCAAACGATCTCAAAATATGATTAATGCCGTTCCTGCGTTAGAGAGTATTTTTTGTTTCTCAGACGATTATTACAGTGGCCAGATAATATTGTCGAATTTGATGCTTCACGCTGTGGTAGAATTTCACTTTCTCAGCCTCGTCTTGTTCATTCGCTGCTGAGTTGCCCCTGTGACACCGGGAAGCATTTGTCCAGTGACTGCTCTTTACGCTTCGCTGGAAGCATAAAAACGAATGAACGCAATAAAATGTTCATCTGTAGCTAAAAAAAAATTAAATATGCTTTTATTGTTAGAATAGTTTGTTTGCAACTTGATATTTTGAAAACATTTGAAACTTCATGCTGCTCTCTAAGTTGACTCCGACTTCGTTGATTGTAATTTTTTATGCAGGAGAAAAAGATTGGTTAATCCCAATTTTCATAATTATTATCAATTATTAATTTTGAAAACATTTGAAACTTCATACTGCTCTCTAAGTTGACTCCGATTTCGCTGATTGTAATTTTTTATGCAGGAGAAAGAGAATGGTTTATCCCAATTTTCATAATTATTATTAATTATTAATTTTGAAAACATATGAAACTTCTTGCTGCTCTCTAAGTTGACTCCGATTTCGTTGATTGTAATTTTTTATGCGGGAGAAAGAGAATGGTTAATCCTAAGGGATAGCAACAAAGTTGAAGGGTTATAAATTAAGAGGAAGAAAAAGGGTTNATTATTATTAATTATTAATTTTGAAAACATTTGAAACTTCATGCTCCTCTCTAAGTTGACTCCGATTTCGTTGGTTGTAATTTTTTATGCAGGAGAAAGAGAATGGTTAATCCCAAGGGATAGCAACAAAGTTGAGGGGATATAAATTAAGAGGAAGGAAAAGGGTTGTAACAATTGGTATAGTGCGGGAAAAAAACGTATCACTCTGAATAGCTTCTGATCTAATGATCGGATTTTCGCGTTCAAGAATTTAATCTTACCCATTCAAAGATTAATTTGGATGAATCTTAATGATAATGGTATTATCGTCTTATTAAAGAATGTAATTTTATAAGGCAAAATCCAAAATTTCAACTGAATCGGTCGAATATAATTCCTGAGAAATTGAATTTTAAATTTACGACTTCTGTAAAATTTCTATTTCTATTTCTGATAAACTATTTCACCAATTTCTTCAAATTTTGCATTTGGCCAAGAAAATTGCATTCTTTAAACCGATGTAAAAATTTTTATACTTATAACATAATTTTTTCGACTATCATTAAATACAAAATAATAAATAATCATTAAAATTATTTTTCGCTTGGAATTATTTTTGGATAAACGAATTTTATTATGTAAAAAAATATTTTTAATTCGCTACAGTAGTTCTGGAGATTTGTGTCTTTGCATGTTCATATGGTATTGTCGTGAATGTATTCTTTAAATGTTTAGTACAATATACACGCTAATTATCTCAATGGCGTCTTTGATGGATAAAAAATATAAAATTAGTAACTTTATCAAAATCAATCTGCGCTTTTATTTTCTATTGTTAATTGTGCTGCACGATCCAAATTTGTGCTCTCGTTCTCGAGCTATTAGCGAACATACATCCTTTCTGTTTTATACTCTGTCCGGCCAAAAGTATCCGGACACCCGGTTGATATGGTGGTGTGGGGGTGTTTCTAGTGGTTTGGCCTGTGTCCGTTAGTTCCTGTGGTTGGAACTCTGAGATGTGTATGTGGACAATACTGCATTCCCAACTCTATGGCAATATTTCAGCCCATTTCTCTTCATTCACACATTGAGGCTTACACAGTTGGACGATATGGGTGTTCAAAAACTGGACTGGCCTTCTCAGATCCCCATAAAACACCTTTGGGACGGAATTAGAGCGCAGATTACGTAGCCACTGCAATCACTCACTTCAGCTGTGATGGAAGTCAATTTCTATCAAAAAACTGTTGGAAAGTGTGCAAGCTGTCATAGATGGAAAAGGGGTAACCAACATCCTATTAATATGTGCCTCTAAGTACATACCCCACTGGGTGACCGGTTACTCTTGGCCTGATAGTGTATGTTGAAGTTTATAATTGGGCTTCCTTTTTTTTTTTTTAATATATCGAGAGAAAAAAAACACAAACTTACCTCTGATGGTATGCTAATTTATTTTATCTGAAGAAACCTTAAATGAGCATAAATCAGAATTATAATTCTGTTAGTTTCTTCCTTTAAAATGAAAAGAAAGATATAATTTAAGCACTATCAACTGCAAGTTAAACTTTTCTCTCTGATTTCTTTATTAGTCGTAGTATGAGCATTTTTTGTTCTTCCTTCTAGTATCGTTGCATTAAATTTAAAGATCAAAGTTTTTAAGTACATTTTTGTTATTTTTAATATATTGCAAAATATTCTAAATATATATGCTACATAAAAATTAATTTTTGCTATTCTCTGTCGTTGCTGACAAATTTGAATATTTAGAGTTACAAATTATCTTTCTGAAATGGTTATTTGTTTTCCTTTTCAGGGGCGTTTTAAATTAGCAAAATATTAACTATACATGATACTATTATTCAATCCGGATTATTAAAATAAAATTTACGACAATTTTTTCGATGAATTTGTGCCTAACTTCAATTTTATTTTGTTAATTCCTGTTCATAATTTAGATTTATAGAAACAGGCCCTAAAAGCTTAAATATTCTACAAAAACGATTTCATATACTTTTCAAAATTCTAATACCTTGAGTTCACAAAATTATCCATATTCATTTTACTTGTGCCATCTCTACATTAAAATTAAAACTAAAAGATAAATTAATAATCGAAAGCGTGTTATAAACTCCCACTGAAACTCATTTTTGATTCAGTGGAGCTGTAAGTTTGCGATTCTCTTATGTTTTACGATATTAATGCAAAACTTGGGGATTTTCATGTGTGGACCGCTATATAAACTAAACTGTGGTGAGTGCTGTACTATCAAACGTATGAATACAAAATTCGACGCGAATCGAATTGTGGATTTGTATAAGCAAGGGTGAACTTGATTGCAACCGTCTGTATTTTTTATTTGTCGTAGCATTTGAATGCTTGTGATCCAGAGAGGGCTGCCATCATAACTCATCGTTTACCCTACATTACATATAAATTTAGACTTGCAATGTACTCTAGTTTCCTTGGCAACAAAAGAATTAAGACCAATTATTATTATAAATTTAATTTTGTGAAGTTTTGACTGTTTGAGATGTTTTCTTGTGGTGTAAATTGCTACTATTTCGATTTTAAAACTGTGCGTTCTAAATGTACGATTAATTTTGTTTCGTCTATCAAGTAACATGAATTTTACGTTGCGTATTTGATTCAAAATCTTAAACTCGAAAGTTGTAAACGTTGCATAATAGTAAATTTAAGCAAACGTTTTAGATAAATGTACTTGAGATCAGATTTTTCTTTTTAAAAATAAACTTCATAGCTTTAATTATAGTTCGAGAAATGCCTCACATTAATTATATGAATAGTTTTTTTGGTACTTCGGGAATATCCCGTATTTTTCGCCAAATCCGATATTATCGCCAAAAGGTAGCTTCTGCGCCAATAACCGCACATTTCATCACTTTGTTTTATCATTTTTTATTTTCAGGGGTCTGTCTAGGTTTTTCTGAGAGGTACCAATTTTGTGAAAATTTAGACATAATTTGTGAAAATTAAAAATTATTTTAAAAAATCAACACAAAAATATAATAAAAATATGAATTTATCGTTTCTTACGGGATACAAAAATAAAATTTTAAGAAAAAGTGTTTTGTGAAATTGTTTCCTAAAGTTGAATTTGTGAAGGTACCGCTAAACGGTAGTAAATTTGGCCTGGACAGACTCCTGTTTTGTTTTATCAAATTTTATAATTTTTTTACTTCGTTTTAATTCTTTTTATTACATATTTTTACACTTGTAATTTTTTTGTTATTATTATTTTATTATTATTATTTGATAAATGTGTTTAGAATGTTTATTTCGGAAATTGGCTTTCGTTATGAGGGCGCCAAGCCAAGGGATTTTCGGGAGCGTTGGACAGTTCAACTGGATAATCTCGAAATTCCGTTTTTTTTTTTTTTAGTAACTTAGAAATTTTAATTTTAGAACAAAAAAAAGTAACCACATCAGGCCAATTATTAAATGACCGATAATAAAATGTCCTAACTCTTTATAGGTGTAAAAAACTAATTTAAAATATCAGTCTTAGGGTATGAGAGGTTTAACTCGTCATGGCATCTACCGATTACGTTTGCTTAATTAAAGATGCGCTTTTAAGTAGTTACAACAATGGAATGAATTAGCTGACAAAAATGATTCGAAAATACATTCTCGAGAAATCATTGACATCCCTTATTACTGGACAAGGGTTCATTTATGATTCAAATTTGATGATTCTTCCGGGCAGAGTTCACTTTTTTGGTTCATTGCGCAGCGGGAGTAATCGTTCAGAATTTCACTTGTGATTGTCCGATAACGCGCTTCTTTAATGTGTGACGACCACTCGGACGTAATTACTTCAAGCGCCATTGTTCTTCAAGAACATGCATGTCGTGCTGAAAGAGATAGTGTTTGAAATTAATTTGGATTATTCTAAGAAAACCAATTTTTAGATTTGAAATGAACGCGATTATGTTTTCGAATTTGGATCATTAAAAAAGATCGCTTGATTCAATAAGGTTTTCGAAGATAATGTTCGCTTATTAATCCCGATTCTGATGTGTTCTTATTTTTCGTGAAAAGAGAAACAAGAGATAAGGAATTTATCGTAATAAAATATTCACTTTTTATAATTTAAAAAATCTGATTAATCATAGTGCGTAGCGTTTTTAAAAAAAATGCTTAGTGGTGCTTATTTTCGATTTTTGTTTTTTTAAAAGCCTTTAAAGGTGCTTTTTTCATTGGGTGAAAAAAGTGCTTAATTTTCCCTTTTCGAAAATGAGATTTTTTCCTTTACTATGTCGATTTTTGCCACGTATTATGCAAAAGCGTGCTTTTCACATTGTTCTATTCAATATTTTCACAATTTATTCTACCGCAATCCATTTCGGAGCACCGTCGATCCATAGCGTATGAAAACGACTATCATTTTACATTTTTGATGAAATATTGGCGAGTTCACATGTGCGCTTACTGAGCTGGGTTCGGCGAGATTCTTGCACTCTCATGTGCAACTCAACTGCATTTTGCAATTTCAGGCTTCATTTTCCACTCTCTGATATCGAACCGAAAAACCTCTTGATCTTTTTATAACGGCTAATATAATCAAGAAAAGAGTTCTTTGTCAGAAACTGGTTATTTTATCATGATCATGTAAAGTCTTTGAAAATTATTTTCCATTTTGTAAATGTATGTAGTGCTTAAAATTATTTTTTGAGTGCTTAAAAAGTACTTAAAAGGTGCTTATTTTTGGTTGAAAGATTTGACTACGCACCCTATTAATGCAAGTATTATTTCTAATCAGCATTATAAAAATAGCTTTGAAACGCGTAATGGATTGTGAAATGATTTATAAGCAAAAAGGTTTTTGTTATTTATTTCTTTTTATTAAACATTGCTTTTTTAGAAAATAATATAGTCCTTTTCTCTCTTTTTTGGTAAAATAAGGCTTATAAAATCAGGAATAAAAATAAGATACCTTGTATCTTTATAAATTATTCTGCAATTTTAAATCTTCATCGCAATTCATACATTTATTTATTTTGGAAAAAAATGAATGGCGAGTTTTTTCCATTCTTGCGAACATTAAAAAAGCCTTTATGAACCAATTACGAACACTAATAGGCATAGTGTTACGCCTATAATCGTTTTCTTCATTTACTTTATTATTGTTTTTAGCTCGTAGCAGACGATTTTTTTTTACTTAACTTTCTTTTATTCCGTTGAAGATCTGAACGCGCCTTTGTTTACGGTTGTGTAATTTGAAGGTGCTGTGATCGCTGGGGCGTTTAATTCTATCACTTTTTTTGTCTTCTCGAGTTTAAGCACGCGTAATTGTTTCTATATTTGAGAAAGTGTTGCCGTTAAAATACAATAGCTTGTGCTTCGAAAAGGGTTATTTTACCACATCCTTTCTTTTTTGTCTTTATTTTCTCTATGCTTCAGTTAAAGATCATGAGAGATGTTATTTTGGTGATAGTGAACTTCATCACTAAATTAGTCGTCTGCTTTTTTTTTATGTGGAATAAAAAAAAAGTTTAGTTTTTGAATTTCCTGTGACGAAAAGCTCTAAGGGCTATAATTCTCTTTTTACGATTGCTAGAGGTCTCCGCCCCCTGCTCGCTATCGTCGCCGATTCCCGCAATTGTTTGCGCATCTCTGTTTAGATCGCTTCGCTATCTGAAATGGTTACTGTTGCTCTTCTTTCTCAGCGGCACAAAATCGCAAACATTTAAATTGAAAAATAATTTCTTACAAATGAAATAAAGGACAAAAAAATATCATGATGTCACAGGGTTGCCACTCCACAGTGAGTACAGGGAAAACGAATTTTGAGTTTTTCTTTAGAAACTGGAAAAATACTGGGAATTTAGTTTCTTATTTCCGGCTTTTAAAAAAATGGTAACCTCTCAAAGTGCAGTGTATAGGATATTTCAGCTATATTAAACTAGTTCATTTACTAAAGCATTATTTGTTATAAGCAGGCGTCTCACCAGACATTTTGTGAAAGGTCCTGTTTTTGTAAAATTGTGAAAAAACTATTCATAATTTGTGAATATAAAATAACCGCTAGGTCGCATTCTTTCAACCAGGGTCCTGATTTTGTGAATTTATGCAAATAGGGTCCTGTCATTGCAAAAATTGCTGAAAACCTTTTCAAGAAGTTTTTACATTGTAAATAGTTACAAGATTCTACTCAACAATTGCTGCTACTAATTTAGAAATGTAACATACAAATATTTGTTATTTAGCCTATACTGCTCAACACAGAATATTCATTTCGGACGAATAATGGAAACAAAATCACATTTTTTATAATTTCAATTGACATATTTTAACTAACACAACTTAGTAATGTATCACTTTTAATGTGTTACGCATTAAGTAAATTTAAGCAATTCTTTATTTAAAAAATTACCAGAAATTAATTTTTATTTACATAATATTCTATTAATTAATTTTATGAATAAATATATATTGATCGATTATTTATTTACAAACAAAAAATGATCTAATATTAATAAGAATGCGCACACGATGTTTGTAAAAGTAGAAATATTTTCTTGGAATACTACATTTTAATTTGAACTTAGGGAAACTTAGTCTCGAACTGTCTTTCTCCCCCTCCCCTCCCCCGTGAAAGGTTTATTCGATTAACAAAGCAATAATGAAGATAAGCAAATTTGTGAAGGGTCCGATTAGAAGATAAATTATTTTGTGAAGGGTCTTTTAACGGACCTAAATTTCTTCTAAACAGACCTCTGATAAGTATGTTCAGCTGTTCCTTTTTTTCTCTAAGTTTTTTTTCCAGCAATTATAACTAGTATATAGTTATCCCAATACACCCCATACAAGAGCACAGTGCTAGTGTTATTCCTCTTAATATATTGTGTATAACATGTACAGGGGAAACACTGGGAATTTTTTTTCCAGATATAAGTAGCTACCCTGTGTCACATAGGCGTGGGGGGGGGGTGCGATCATGGAGGCATACGCAGAATCGGAGAACTCGTTATATTCGATAATATAAATATTAATATCGAGCTCTCTAATTAAAATAATCAAAGAAATACATCTTTAAAGTTGAAGGAGAATGTATTTGATTTTGGTTGTTAAAGAAAGGGGGGAAATATATATGCATTCATTGTATCTAAACTTTTCGGGACAGTTAAAAAAAAAAAAAAAACACCGAAATTTTAAAAATTAATTCAAAATTTTGAAAACGATCTAAAGTTTTTGCTTTCTTTTTATCAGCAGTCATAAGAGTTTGTGGCTGCAAAAAAATTATAATTTGGATATAATTAGTTTTTCTTTACACGGAAAAATAAAAAAAATAGTCATTATTAACTATTTAAAAAGAATTAGTTTAATCAAAGGATCGAAACTATGCAAAACCATTCTAGGAAAACTCACACAATATCCTATAGCAAGAAGATTCTTAAGTGAGCGAATGAATGCTAATGAACCAGTATGTCTTCTTGAATTTTTATGTTTCATTTTTTTTTTTTGATGCACTTTTTATAATAGCACTTTTACTGTATGTAGAAGTGACCATACTAGTTAACTTGTCGATGAGTGCTTGTGTCGTGTCCTGGTTATTCCATGGGAATAACTCAGTTGCAGCTGTGTAGGTAAACTGAACGGTCAGTTCTGTGTCTTTAAAATGTTCAAATTTAACAAATCGCCCCCCACGCACGAAANCCCCCCCCCCCCCCCACGCACGAGATAGGTTCATTCAGTGACGCGTTTTTAGTCGGCAAAAAAACCTGTCTGCTGCATACATTCGCTGGCAGATTTGTAAAGTTACGATTTGTGAAGTAGCAAAATTCCCTGCTATGCTGACAGAAAATTTTGCTACTCTATGACAATGACTCTCTACGCAGCTCAGATCTCCAGCTTTATTGGACTCTTTTGGTTGGGAAGTTTTTGACCTATCCTCCCTACAGCACTGACCTTGCTCTGAGTGATTTTTATCTTTTCCGATATTTCAAACATCATTTTGGCGGCAATCACTACAACGATGACGATTACGCGTAAACGGCCGTGACCTCTTGGTTAAAAAAGCAGGCGGCAAGTTTGTATGAAGAGGGTATTCTAAATCTAGTTGTGAGGTATGATAAGTGTTCAAACAAACTCTGCAACCATGCTTGAAAAAAAGAGAAACGTTTGTAGAATCTGAAAATAAATTCACCTTATGAATATTTTTCTTTCGCCGCGTTTTTATTGTCAAACAACCCCTTTGTTCGGAGCTGTGTTCGGAATACCAGTTAAATGCGTACTGGGCAGGGGCACTAATCCTTAAAAATACAATGGTATACCGGGCAAATGCATACCGGGCAGCCGGGCAGTGGCACTTAACTGGACCTAGTACATATTTCGGACATTCACCAAAGCTACTATGTGATTGTCAACATTCACCGGTGGATGTCAACAACAACCCATTTCGAACTATTTAGAGCGGTTTTTATTTTTTTTTATTTTTAAATAAAGATTTTAGAGGCAGTTTTTTTTTATTTCACGAAATTTGTTTTTTACAAGTTTTTTTTCTTCTTTTAATTGGGTCATTTTTTTATACTATTTTATAAAAGTATTTTTATATTGTAATTCTCAATAGCAACTTTATGCACCCTCTTTCTTACTTTCCAGTTTGTTCTATATTTATTTACATCACGTCCATACCTGAAATATAATTTTGGGGCCATTAAGTATCCTAGACTTTTATTCTAGGCGTGGAACATTAGTCTAGCAGACGATATCTGAAGAACTAAAAAAGGGCCATTAGTATAAATTCCGATTGATAATCGCACTAATTCCTTAAATTTGCCTCTTTTTATTGCATCATACCTGTCACGCAAACCTGTATTCAGGGCTGGACTAAAACTAATATTTTAATTGGTTTTCGTTTGATTTTTCTTGTTGTAACATTTGAGTGAAGCACTTTAGTTAATTGATGTTAATCTTTCTAGCAAACAGAGGTGGTATAAAAGGCAATTTCTGAAACAATGGGTTACAAAGTCTGAATTTTAGAGAATGTTTGTTATATAATATCAGGGCCCGCGCTAAGCATTCGCCGCCTTGCCAAATGTGATGAAATCGTTAGTTCAGCATTGTGTTATGGCTAAAAGTATGAGCCCAGACAGAATTTTTTGGAGCTATTTGCGACAAAGCTCTCTAGCATTAATATTTTGCGACAAGATACTAACAATAATAACAAACATTACAGTAATATTTCCATTAGATGCTTCGTATTAACCAATTACATTAAGTTCAGATAATGTAAGTAACAAGAGAGATAATGTAAGCATGAGACGAATTACAGTAAATGACAGATTATCGCATCCGTTGTCGGATAACGCGATAATTGCTTGACAATTTTCCCCCCTACAGTTTGTGTCACTAAAAGAGATTGTGTGGTAACATGCTGCAAATTATTATCCAAATATTTTTGTAGAAAATATGTCTTCTTGTAACAATAACACACATAGTAATGTGACAATAACATATAACATAACATATACATATAATGTGACAATAACGTGACGATAGCATGATGTTGCCTAAGGCTTATCCTTATAATTACTGCTTTCATCTAAGAAGTTATCAAAAATTAACCCCAAACTGTTTCTATTTCTTTTGCCTTTAAAGACGATAAAACAACACTCATAGATTTGAATTTGCATTTCATAAAATAATTCCATTTATAGTAAATCTGTGTTTTTATTTGAAGTTTTCTATGTTAAAAAAAATCAATCGTAAGAAATTTTTAAGATTTGGCTTTGGCTATGAATTTTGAAAGTTGACTAATACTTTTGAGATTTGGCTAATTTACTGGCTTGTCATTTAGAAGTCCTTAGCGCGGGTCCAGTATATGAAAAGTGACATTGATAAAGGATTTTATAAAACTCAGATGATAGAATTTTTCAATTCTTCGCATAATTAAGATTGCAAAATTTGTGATTTTTCGCTTCCAACTACGTTTCTTTCCCTTCTGTTTCTTCTGTAATTTTAAAGTTAAAAATTTTTAATTTAAAAATTAAAAATTTGTTTTTACGAAATTTAGATTTTAATGTTATTTGTTTTCAGCTATAGTTTTCGATTGTTAATTGTAGATTTAAAAATTTTTTTATTCTTTATTATTCACTCTGTAGCATTGATGCATTTTGCAAATGTTTTAAAAGTATTCTATCGAGTTGTTACTGTTTGAGCGAGCAATTTCAAATACTATATTAGTAAAGCAACTTAATAGCTATAAATGCCAAGCTTATAGTGGTTATTTAGGATTGCTTTGTTTACATCTTCCCAACATATAGTGCATAAGATGGTCGTACATCATGCAATCACGCCTTTGGAGTAATTATAAACAATCGCATAATTATTTCATGAAAAACATCCTCATCAGAATTGTTTTCCGCACACTTAAGAAGTATTCCGGAATAATTAGATCCAATTACCACACATCTTTGCTAATTATCTTGAGTGAGTTGTCGACGCGTAGGAGACCCTGTTTTGACAATAGCTACGCTATCTCGCGTCCCAGTCACGATTTTGGCGGGAAAAAGAACTTCCATTCCATTAGATCTCATTAAAACTTTTGGCTTCGATTTTGCTTATGAGCGAGCGGATGTCTCATCTTTAACTGATTGTGTGTGTGATACCTTTTGTTACGACGAGGCGACCAAAATAACTCCCCATCTTTATAAGTTGGCGACTTCTTCTTTATCGTTTAGATTTTCGGTCTGATTCTCGGTGATTGTTGCGTGATTTCGATTTACGGTGTTTTATCGTCCAGCTGATGGCATGTCTTTTTCGATCCTTTTGTGGCAATCGCCAGGGTTTATCTTCCATTGTGCCGTCCAATTATTGTTAAGAGAACGATTTTCAGCAGGAAGAAGCGCCATTTTGCTGGTTCTTTTTACTAACTAGCTCACCCCGAGCAATTAATGATCCTCAACATTTTAATGATTTAATTGTTCTAGATGTTTCCAATTCAGAGTTATGTCGTTCTTTAAATCGGGTACTTGCACTTCAAGGAGAAGACATCCCATAACCACACATATGATATATGACGTCAGTAAATGACGTATTAAAGTTCAGCTAAGTTTCTCTATATAAGTTAGAATCAGGGTTCGTGATTTTTTTTGTTTTTTTTTTCTTCATTTAAATCTGATTTTTTTTTATTTAAATCGTTTTTTTTTTATTTTTATTCAAATACATTGTAAAAATTTTGATTTATGACTAAAAAAACTTCTTAAATCAGGGTGCGTAGCGTTTTTAAAGTGCTTAAAGGTGCTTATTTCCGATTTTCGTCTTTTAGATGCCCTTAAAGGTGCTTTTTTTTATTGGGTGTTTTTAAAAAATGCTTAATTTTCCTTTTTTCAAAATGAGAATTTTCCTTTACCATGTTGATTTTCGCTACGAATTATGCAAAAAGATACCGTACACATTGTTCTATTCAACGTTTTCACAATTAATTCAAACCCAATCAATCTACTTCGGCGTATTGTCAGTCCGTAGCGTATGAAAACGCCATTAGTTTTAAATGATTCAAAACTTCATGATTTTTGAGAAAATAGTCAAAAACAATGTCAAAAGGGTTTTTTTTCCACCATGTAGGTTAAAACAAGATAAAACGTCAATTGTCAAAAACTTTCCAACCTTACCTAGTTATGATATTTTTTAAAGTGCTTAAAATATTTGAGTGCTTGAAAAATGCTTAAAAGGTGCTTATTTTTTGTTGAGTAATTTCGCTACGCTCCCTGTAAATGTTTAATCAAAATTAAATTAATATTAAAACTATATTATAAGAGTATTTTAGAAGATCTAACTGGCTAATATAATTTTTCATTATAATACATAGCTTTGCAATGCATAGCAACCATTTTGAAACAAATGCATGGTTGAAATTTGAAGACTAGATGAAATAGAGAACTTATAGAATACTTTAACTATTAAAACAAAATTTCAATTGCCAATCCATAATTTTAATTAAAAAATGTAATTTTTTTTTTCTTCTCTTTCTTGATTTTTAAAATGACAAACAAAATGTAACAGATTGTGTTTATAAATGTAGTCATTCATCAAAAAATAAATCAATATTTAATCTATATATTTTTATATTAAAATATTCATTTTTAATCGTATATCAAAATAGATAAGTTAAAAAAATTTAAAAAAAAATCTATGTACTTATTGAAATTTTTTTTCTCACAGAATTTCTTTATAGAAAATCTGATAATGCCAAAGATACTGTAAATATATTATGAGAAAAAAATACTTAAATGTTTACTTTAATCTGTACTTTCCACCTCAAGAATCGAAAGATTTTTAAAAATGTAATTTCAAATGTGTTGGAATTTTACACATACCAAGAAAGAAAGTAATTTCGTTAGCTGAAATTAATTAAGGCAGCAATAATAAATTTGAAAACTAATGCAGCAATTTATTTAAAATAAATTTTAAAACTATGGAGAAAAAAATAATAAAAGTATCAATAATTTAAAACACTGTTTTTTAACTTTTTAAATCAATAATATAAGAATCAATATTAGAATCAATAATATAAGAATCAATAATATAAGAATCAATATAAGAAAAATCATTTGATTTAAATCATGATTTTTATCAAGCTGATTTAAATCAGCAAACTCTGGTTAGACTGTAAGTTATTCAAATACAGAGCAGTATCGCTTATCGAACTAGTTGAAATATAATTATTTTTCGTCTACTTCTTTTACTTGACTTAGATTTATTATTTGTTTATATATTTTATTCTAACCATGATATATTTTTGTTTTGTGTACCTGACAACTTCGATGCATAATTAGTTTGTCTATGTTCTACGTGGCTTCGCGCCTTGTCTCTGTGTGATAGAACATAGTGATAGAATCGAAATCACAGCGAAGGAATCTTTGTGAAAGAATATAGAATGTGTCACTTAAGAGAATTGATACTTGACGGGCTTGGCGTGCTCGAAAATGAACGGAAAGCGCAGTTGCTAACGTAGGCAAATGAAACGTTTTAACAACCAATCAGGATCGAGATACCACATTACGTCACTTGCAGGTATCACATTATGCGTAGTATTTGATAAACCCGTGTTCAGAGACTTTGAAATCTGTGGCGATAATGCATTGCTTAGTACTCCTGTCAATATTATTTATACAAATCTTATTTTTCTTTTCCATGCCAAGTTTCATTCTTAATATATATATATATTTTTTTACAATACATTTTTATATGCATTTTACCACTCAAAAACCGTTAATACGTAATCTGCAGATTAATTAAGGTAATTCTTTAAAGTGCGAAATCACGTGTTTTCCACAATTTAACTTGGTAATGCTCTTATTATTAATGGTTATACCATATCTTTAAAAGTTTCCCCAATTCTATCAACTAATTTGCTGATTGTTTTGACTTGATAATTTTTAGATATCAAAAAAAATAAGTAAATGACATTACATCTCTACTTTTATTAACATTACCACTAAAATATAAAGTGTATATTTTAATTTCTGAAATGGATATATAACACCTGAGAATATTTTGTGAATTACATTAATACCCATTAAATATGCTTCATAGTAACCTGCACCCATAACTGCAGAATTTACGGTTTGAATCTGCAAGCACTCACTATTTTCTTAAATCGAAATTTGTTTGCAACCTCAAATCAGTCAGTCAAAGAAAATTGTAGAAGCTCAGCTCAATTTAACATACGCGTAGCAAAATTTCCAAATATAAGGTCCTTAAAAATTATACATAAAGCCTTTGTGTTAAGTTATAGTATCGAATAGGATCGATTATCGAGATTATGTTCAGCTATAGGAACCATGTGTTGGCGACTGCTTAACCGCCTACACGAACACTGGTCTCTGTAAGCCAATAATTACGGATTTTAATATCGCGATGTATTGCTAAAAATATCGATATTGAACAATTTGTATTGATATTTTTCAAATTTGGCACATTTGCATTATTTTTCTATCAGGCAATATTTTTGTTACCCAAATAATGTATATCAAAACATGCAATAGTTCTCATTATGTGTATATTCGCGATATTACCTTTCTGATCAGTTATCGGCAATGATAAAGGTATCGGATTCGATCAATAATGATCGCGATATAATGGTAATCAAATTTTATTGTTATCCTTAGCGATGTCGATATTTTTTTGCATTTGATACACTTACACGCATTTGAAACACTTACGCAAATTGAGTAGATGGTAACGGACGACCCCTCTGAAAACCACATTCTGGCATTGTCCCCTCTTGTTGGCGAACTTGGCTTCATGGCCCTTATAATCGATATACAACAGAAAAAAAAATTTAAATTTTTTTTATTTATTATTGCTTAACCTTAAAATTTTTTATCTTCTTTTGAGCCTTGATGGCTCAGGGCATAGAGCGTTCGCCTTCCAATGTGGTGAACCGGGTTCGATTCCCAGTGATCGCTGGTCGATACGAACTCTGCGTCTGACTTGCACCGACCTCAGTGCTGACGTGAAATATCCTCAGTGGTAGACGGATCATGGGTTAGAGTCCCCTTACCGTCGGGCTAATCGTGGGAGGTTCTCGTGGTCTTCCGCTTTATGTAACGCAAATACGAGTTAGTTCCATCAAAAAGTCCTCCACGAAGGCAAATTTCTTCCAATACTTGATCCAGGAATTCTCTGGTCTTCTGGATTGGGTTCAAAATGACGAGGCTTCGGAGTTGAACATTAACAGTCGTAAACCCGAAAAATTGGGTCGGCTGTTCAACGACGGTTATAAAATAAAATAAAAAAAAAATTTCTCTTTTGATAAATGGGAAAAATTAAACCATCATCCCTTTTTTTTATTTTTCTTCGTTCCCACGTTATCATTGTTCTTTTGCCATTTCCCGTATTAGTTGCGAGGAAAAAAAAAAAAAAAAAAAAAAAAAANAAAAAAAAAAAAAAAAAAAAAAAAAAAAAAAAAAAAGCGATAGAAATTTTTATTATTAAGGTAAATGAAATTCTATCCTTGCAGTCGGAAGTAATCATAGTGAGTGAGAAAAAAGCCATTCTTTTTCAAAAAAAGACTGAAGTTATAGTTGAAGTTAAAGAATTCACCCGAATGACAGGTTCTGTGCCCGAACAGATAAAGAATTAAGTAATTTCTGAGCTTTCAACAATGAGGGGTGGGACGAGATTGACCGTCAACTATTAAACACGACCGGAAGATCTAGATAAGAAACTTTAATGGATTTTTGACCTCACCAACACGCAAATCGAACCATTCTGTAATTATTTCCAAAAGAATTGTAGAAACAGATCTATCTGAAAAGGTGAAATTTATTGTTAGTTTGATTTTGTGAAAATCACAAGGCAAAGATTTAAAATAAAAGATCAAAATACCAACAAAAAAAAAAAGTATATGTTTCCCAGGTGGTGGCTACGAGTTATACCTTTTGAGTTGGTTCCTTTCTGTGATGCTTTTTTTAATTATTTTTTTTCATAAGTTTCTTGCGATCTGCTGCCCGGAAGTTGCCGAGACTTGGCGATTATTCTGCCACAGATCACGATACGGAAACCTCCCCTTTATTTGTCTGAAATATTATGGGGAACTTTAACAGGACGCCATACCGCGGGAGAAAATTTTTCTAGCAAATTCTCCTTTTCTTTCATTACTAATTTAAAATGTAGAAAAAAATAGTTCAGACAAACCTAGAGTAAGCCGCATCCTGCCCGCGTTGTTGCTATTTTTTTGCGGATAATTTTCGTAAAAAATCTATATGGATTTAAAATACTTTTCTTTCGTTAAAAAAAAGACTAATTTCTTCGTTTCTGTGAAATTTAACATATCAACGGTGCAAAAAAATTTATTTCGCAGGTTTTTCATCCAAGAAAATATTTATTATTGTTTGTAATTCCAGGGGACTGTCCAGACATTTTGTGAAAGGTCCGTTTTTCGTGAAATTGTGAAAAAATTACTCACATTCTTTCAACCGGGGTCCGCTTTTATAAATTTGTGCAAATAGTGTCCGTTATTGCAAAAAATTTTTTTTCAATGAGTTTTTAAATTGTAAAGACATACAAGATTATGCTCAACACTGTAAAATTATAATTAAAAAAAATTAAACTTTGGGAAATAAACAACAATTGCTGCTTCTAAATTAGAGGTGCAACATACAAATATTTGGTATTTAGCGTTTACTGCTGAACGCAGAACATTAATTTCGGACGAATAATGGAAGAATCGTCTGCCGAAGACAAAACTTAATTCGTTTACATCCATCTTTCTTGTTTTCTGCCCTGGTAAGGGTTTATTCGATTAACAAAATAATAATGAAGATAATCAAATTTGTGAAGGGTTCGATTAAAAGAAAAATCATTTTGTGAAGGGTCCGTTTTTAAGTTAAAATATTTTGTGAAGGGTCCGTTTTTAAGTTAAAACATTTTGTGAAGGGTCCGTTAACGGACCCAAATTTCTTCTAAACAGACCCCTGAATTTAATAGTTTTGTTTTGAACAACTTGATAAATATCTGACAGTAATATTTAATGTTCCTTCAAACATAAAAGAGTCCTATATGAAATTTTGACGAAGTTGCGGCCCGCCATTTGATTGGCGTTTTTAATTGTGGCCCCCGACCTCATGTAAGTTGGTAATCCCTGTTTTAAAACATTAATTTCAATAGTTTTCTTTAACAACTAACTTTTTGTTTCATTTCTCATAAATATGCACTGTTTACAATCTGAAACGATATTGTGACAATTTGGCGAAATTCGCGCCAACTTTCCTGCTCGACGGTATTTTACAAGAGTACCATCCTGCTACACTATCCGGTCAAAAGTATCCAGACACCCTGTTGTTGTGGTGGTGGAAACATAATGGTGTGGTGGTGTTTCTCGTGACTTGACCTGTGTCCTTTAGTTTCTGTGGTTGGAAACATGAATTCTGAGATNAAATCTATATGGATTTAAAATACTTTTCTTTCGTTAAAAAAAAGACTAATTTCTTCGTTTCTGTGAAATTTAACATATCAACGGTGCAAAAAAATTTATTTCGCAGGTTTTGCATCCAAGAAAATATTTATTATTATTTGTAATTCAATACTTTTGCTTTGAACAACTTGATAAAAATCTGACAGTAATATTTAATGTTCCTTCAAACATAAAAGAGTCCTATAGGAAATTTTGACAAAGTGGCGGCCTGCTATTTGACTGGCGTTTTTAATCGTGGCCCCTGACCTCATGTAAGTTGGAAACCCCTGTTCTAAAACATTAATTTCAATAGTTTTTTTTAACTAACTTTTTGTTTCATTTCACATAAATATGCACTGTTTACAACCTGAAACTATATGGTGACAATTTGGCGAAATTCGCGGCAACTTTCCTGCTCGACGGTATTTTACAAGAGTACCATCCTGCTACACTATCCGGCCAAAAGTATCCAGACACCCTGTTGTTGTGGTGGTGGAAACATAATGGTGTGGTGGTGTTTCTCGTGGCTTGACCTGTGGTTGGAAACATGAACTCTGAGATGTATGTGGACAATGCTGCACTCCCAGCTCTATGGCAATATTTCTGCCCATTTCTCTTCCAGCAGGACAACTGCTCCATTCACACATCGAGGCTTGCACATACGTGGTTTTACGAAATGGTTGTTCAAAAACTGTTTTGGCCTTCTCAATGCTCCATAGAACAACTTTTGAGACGAATTCCATTCACACATCGAGGCTTGCACAGACGTGGTTTGCCGAAATGGTTGTTCAAAAACTGTTTTGGCCTTCTCAATGCTCCATAGAACAACTCTTGGGATGAAATTAGAGCGCAGATTACGTAGCCAGCCAAATCCTCACTGCAATCAGTCACTTCAGTTGTGATGGAAGTCAATTCCTATCAAAAACTGGTGGAGAGTCTTCCCAGGCGTGTGTGCAGGCTGTCATCGATGCAAAAGGGGGACCAACATCATATTAATATGTGCCTCTAAGTCCGCACCATTGGATGTTCAGATGCTTTTGACTAGATAGTGTAGTCATTGTTGCCATCGATTTTGTTGTAATCGGTATTGTTGTAATCGATTCGATTTCACCCTCGCATACACATAAAAGTGAGTTAATAATTTCTGTTTTTAAAAAAAAAAAAAAAAAAAAAAAAAAAAAATTTTTTTTTTCTTACAAGATATAAGATGCATAAAATCTGCTTAGATATTTTGAAAAGACGGCAGTCAGCGATTTCAGATCTAATTTTAATGAAATATTTGTACTTGCGGAAATATTTATTCTATATTCATTTATCTATCTAGATGTATTGTTTTCTAATGCTATTAACCCAATAAAACTCTTAATAATCTTAAGTCTTGTATGAAGCCGTCATCATGACCATTAAAAATATAAGAATCGAACTCATTGTGGAAAACTCTTAATTTCAGACAGCGATTGTTCGGTTTCATCGGAGCAATGTCTCGTGATAATAATTTTATTGGACAAAGTTTCTATAACAAGAACGTTAATCCAGAGAAGAAAAGAAAGTTATTGCGATTTTTGCAAACACTCACCAATATTCCCGCGTTCATTCGAATATTTTTGTTACATCTATCGTCACGCTTTGTTAACGATTTCCAATTCTTCACCTGTTGCGTGGATTTAATTCGGATCGAATTTTTTTCTTACGGAGCCCTTGTTTATTAGTTTTGGTCTGTAGACGGTATAATCCGTTAATTGACGTGGTGTTATCTTTCCGCCTTCAAAACGTTCTCGGAGATGTATTCAATTACGTACTTCGGTTCAATTCGCTTGTGAAAATCGTTTGCAGAATTTACCCACAAACCCACTTTCAATTTAGAATTGAAATAGAATCTGATTTTTTTTATTCTCATCTTGGGAGAGTCTTAAGCTGCTAGATTTTTTTTTTTTTATATAAAAAGAAAATTTTATGTCTAGTAATGCATAAAAAAGATTTTATTTATTCTTTGGAATAAAAACTTCTAAAATCTAATTTTATCACCTCTAAATCGAATTATATTTAATTCTAACATCGACTAATAATTACTTTTCTGTAAAAGAAGTACTTAGTGGCGAAGTTCTATATCAAAAATTTACTCTCGTTTTCTCAAGTTTCTAAAAAAAGTGCCTAACCCTAGACGGTGATCAAAGTTTTTACGAAGATAATGCGCAGAAAAAGGTAATAAGGTAATACTTTAGGTCTAAAAAAGGTAATACTTTTAGGTTGACAGAAAAAAAATATTGTTTTCTCCTTTTTAGGTCTACTAAAAAAACGTTAATTTTTAAAATTTTCTATTTAATTTTTCCATTTTCTTCTTTTTAAATTTAGGATTGGTTTCTGTGTGTAACAGGGTGTGTAAAAGGTGCTTATTTTCGATTTTGGTTTTTTAAAAGCCCTTTTAAAGGTACTTTTTTCATGGGGTGTTTTTGAAAAGTACTTAATTTTCCCTTTTCCAAAATGACATTTTTTTTCTTTAACATTTCGATTTTCGCCACGTATTATGCAAAAGCGTGCTTCTCACATGGTTCTATTCGACGTTTTCGCAATTCATTCAACCACAATCTATTTCGGCGTACCGTCGGTCCATAGCGCCAATCATTTTTAATGTTTGATGAAATACTGGCGAATCCACATGTGCGTTTACTGAGCTGGGTTTGGCGAGATTATTGCACTCTCATGTGCAACTCTGCTGCACTTTGCAAGATATTCTCAATTTCAGACTTCATTTTCCAACTTCTCTGTAATCGAACCGAAAAATCTCTCTATTTTAAGGTGGCTAATATCAAGAAAATAGTTCTTTGTCAGAAACTAGTTATTTTATCATGATCATGTAAAGTCTTAGAAAATTAATTTGCATTTTGTTAATGTATATAGTGCTTAAAAATATGTTTTGAGTGCTTAAAAAGTTCTTAAAAGGTGCTTATTTTTGTTAAAAGATTTGGCTACGTACCCTGAGCAAGGAGCTGAGAGCAGAGCTCCAGTTAAAATATGAGCTCATCAGCTTGTTGGAAAGTAGTTAAAATTGTGATAAACGATTAAATTGTATTGATGATAAATTCTGCTTTTAGCGGTCAGTCAAAAATAAATAAGTAAAAATAACATACTTGCTTCAAAATATAAAATTATTCTTTTAATCTTTTTAATGCTAATATAACTCTAAAATAAATAAAAAATATTAAAGCTTAGCAGAAAATAAAAAATTAAGTTTCTTTTCCTTTCTCAATATAGTACATGGATTTTACAAAAAAGCCAAATGTATAAAAATCTTAATTTTGGCTTTTTGTCGCTTTTGTTTATCTGACTATTGCCAGGCAGTATTGTCATCAAGCAAAGAGCATGTATGTTCCAGCTAGTCATAAATTCATATAAATGTTTTTGCAAGATTTCAACAAAATAGACATGAATGCGAATAAAAAACGGTAAGAATTTCTAATGGGATACCTGCAAGCGACGCAGTGCGGGTATCTCGATCCTGATTAGTTGTTGAAACGTGGCATTTGTTAACGTTAGCAATTGCTCTTCCCATTCTTTTTCGAGTAACCCAAGCCGTACCAGTATCAGTCCTCTTAAGTGACATATTCTAAATTCTTTCACAAAGATTTCAATTATTTCACTATATATTTACACAGAGACTTAACACAAAGACAGGCATGAAGCCATGTAGAACATAGACAAACTAATTATGCACCGATGTTGCCAGGTACACGAAACGAAAATATATCACGGTTAGAATAAAATACATAAACAAATAATAAATCTAAGTTAAATAAAAGAAATAGACGAGAAGGAATTATATTTCAATTAATTCTACGTGCGATGCGGCTCTGTTTTTAATCAACTTATCGTTAAATAACATTCTAACTTATGTAGAGAAACTTAGCAGAACTTTAACTCGCCATTTTGCTGATAACGATTAGCTTGCGTTGACGTCTTATGTCACATGTGTGGGTCTGGGAGGTCTTCCTCTTGAAGTGCAAGTACCCGATTCGGGGATCCGTTTTATTTTTTAGCGATTTTTTTGTCGCTTAGATTAGCTTCAGAATGTTATAGATTTTTTTTTTTACAAATCTAAAACATCTAATGCACATTAAAACAGCGATTTTAATTTATGAAACAAAATTGCAATTTTCTTTTCAAACGTAATAAGCACAACGCGGGTTTCAGCAAAATTGAACAAAACTTGCCACCAGTCCAAGAAGCACAACACTCTAACCATGAAAGAGTAGTAAAATAATTGTTCCCATAAAATCAGTCTCATGTTTATGAAGTCAGTTAATTTCTTGGTAGTTTTGGTAAATCCGCATGCGCTAATGTGAATTAAAATTGTTTGATAGTATTAATTGTTTCTTCCTAAGAAGATATTTCTTTTCTTTTCTTTTGTTTTTTTGTTAATGAACTGGAACTAAAATTATTTAGGTTCACAGTTCAACTGAATCTCCTGAAAAACGGGAATTGAACGTTCGTAACAATGTTATGACGAACTTTGCTTAAAACTTTTTCCATCTTCTGACATATTAATGAAAGCTTACTTTTAAGGAACTTTCTTTTTGCCTAATGCATTGGCGTCTTCCTTATTAATTAACTCAATTGCGTGCATGTTTGCTCAAATAGTTATGTCATTTAATTTTTTCTACATGGCCAACAACCTTTTGAAAGGGGCGTATTTTGTTTTTCTTTTAATCATTTGGAATGTTCGATATTCCGCCCTGTCGACAACGGGATAATAATGGGCAGGTGTCAAACTGCAAGTGTCATCTTCGTTGTTGTTTCAGATCTGCTTGGAGGATTTTTGACGAGGACTTGTCAAAAACTCTTGATTGGAAATTCCGGGTAACCTTTTATGGGTGAAAAAACGCTTTTGTTTCATAGTGTGTTGCTAGATGAAGAAGCTTTTAAGAGATTTGGTTCATTTAATATATTTCATACATATCTTTGTCAATTAAAACAATCATTCATCATTCTTAAAACAGTTCATTATTCTAGCTGAAGCCTACCAATAAATGAACGCTTTGCATTCATATCTCTGAAAAGCGGTGTTATAGAGATGCCAACTGCTCCGGACACGCCAAAATAATTAAAAAAGCGGTAAATATCTACAATGACAATTTTGCAAATATTTGACTATTTTTGCTTGCTTTTTAAAAGGTATAGATAGCATAACATTAGTGCTATAAAGTGGTGAATTATGTAAGTCAACGAATTATGTGGAAATAGTGGTGGATCAAAATCTACTAAATTGAATTTATTAAACCAAGAATCACAATTGATAAGCTACCACTTTAAAATATATATTTGCTGTCCGGAGCCAGTTGGCACCTCTGGGTGTTGTATTGAGAGGCTGCAAACGTGATGGGCATTGTATACTACATATTTGTATCTAACACTATTCTCTAATCAGGGGTCTGTTGAGAAGAAATTTGGGTCCGTTAACGGACCCTTCACAAAATATCTTTTCACATAATCGGGCCCTTCACAAAATATTTTAACTTGAAAGCGGACCGTTCACAAAATGATTTATCTATTAATCGGACCCTTCACAAATTTGTTTATCTTCATTGTTGTTTTGTTAATCAAATAAACCCTTCCCGGGAGGGGGGGGAGAAGAAACACAGATGTAAACGAATTAAGTTTTGTCTTCGGGAGACGCTTCTTCCATTATTTGTCCGAAATGAATAGTCAGCGTTCAGCGGTATAGGCTAAATAAAAATATCAAATATATGTGTGTTACATCTCTAATTTAGTTGCAGAAATTGCTGATGATTTTTTAAAATTTAATTTTTTTAAATTATAATTTTACACTGTTGAGCATGATCTTGTAGGTCTTTACAATTTGAAATTTACCCGTTGGTTCTTAACGTATGGTAGCGGTAATCATGTTATATATTTGATGAAATACTTGCGAGTCCGCATGTGCATATACTAAGCTGAGTTCGGGGAGATTCTTGTACTCTCATGTGCAACTCTGTTGCATTTTGTAAGATATTCTCAATTTCAGGCTTCATTTTCCACCCTCTGATATCGAACTGAAAAATCTCTTGATCTTTTTATGGTGGATAATATAATGAAGAAAAGAGTTCTTTGTCAGAAACTAGTTATTTTATCGTGATCATGTAAAGTTTTAGAAAATTATTTTGCATTTTGTTAATGTATATATATAGTCATGGTGCGTAGCGTTTTTAAAAAGTGTTTGAAGGTGCTTATTTGTTTTCGTTTTATAAAATCCTTTAAAGGTGCTTTTTTCATTGGGTGTTTTTAAAAATTACTTAATTTTCTTTTTCGAAAAGGAGATTTTTTTTCTTTACCATGTAGATTTTCGCCATGTATTGAACAAAATCGTGCTTTTCCCATTGTTCTATCCAACATTTTTACAATTTATTCAACCACAATCTGTTTCGGCGTACCGTCGGTCCATAGCGTAAGTGCCCATTATTGTATGTGTTTGATGAAGTACTTGGGAGTCCGCATGTCCACTTAGCGAGCTGGGTTTGGTGAGATTCTTGCACTCTCATGTGCAACTCTGCTGCATTTTGCAAGATATTGTCAATTTCAGTTTTCATTTTCCACCTTCTGTATAAAGCCGGAAAAATCTTTTGATAATTTTATAATTGGCTAATGTAATCAAGAAAAGCGTTCTTTGTCTGAAACTAGTTAATTTATCATGATCATGTAAAGTCTTTGAAAATGATTTTGCATTTTGTCAATGTATATAGTGCTTAAAAATATTTTTTGAGTGCTTAAAAAGTACTTTAAAGATGCTTATTTTTAGTTGCGAAATTTGGCAACGCACCCTGAAAAATGATCGAACCTTGATAATGAATTAAAGACATATCAATCATTTTTAGCATGAATGTGGAATTAGATCAACCAACGTACTAAATCTGTTAAGGAAAAAGAAACCATGAAACTGTTTCCCTATCTCGTTGCCAAACGTTAAAAAGAAGAAAAAAAAAGAAATAATTTTCTGCTACAACAATATGAGAATTGATCGCTTTTAGTGCGACCGAGTATTTGGCGACCATCCAAATACAGATAGGCATACGAAAAATCACCTCCCTTCTTTTATTGAACCAAAAAGCCTCTGCCCTTAAAGTATTCTGGGCCAAATTGTTCAATAGAAGAAGATAACAAGATATTGATTATGCTAACTTAAATAATAAAATAAATCGAAGAAGGAATACTTAACAAGTTTTATAAGAACTTTTTTTTAAAAGGAAAATTATGAATCGTAACTTGTATTTATAAATTTTATAAAAAAGAATAAGGCAATAATTAAATATGTAATTTATGAATAAAATAAAAAGTAAATAAATACCTGATTTAAAAATAAATAAGAATTGATTCATTTCCAGTTACGAACATTCAAGAATATTAGAATTGTGTTGTATTATCAAATGTTTTTGTTGGTATTATTGAAAGAATACCTCCTGCTCAAAAATAACTTCTTATATCTTGATCAGTGGTTACCAACTTGCTTCGCGGATCACATCCGACCCGCGAAGCCTTTTTTCGTGGCCCGCGAACTAAAATATGTTATAATTTTTTTTTGCTGACAATTTTCGTAAAAAATCTATTTGGGTTTAAAATACTTTTATTTCGTCAAAAAAAGAACCCTAATTTCTTCGTTTCTTTGAAATTTAACATACCAACGGTGCAAAANAAAAAAAAAAAAAAAAAAAAAAAAAAAAAAAAAAAAAAAAAAAAAAATAAATAAATTATTTCTCAGGTAAAAATCTACTTTTTATTTTAATTTGTAATTCAATACATTTGTTTTGTACAACTTGATAAAAATCTGACATAAATATTTAATGTTCTTTCAAACATAAAAGAGTCCTATATAAAATTTTGATGAAGTTGCGGGCCGCCATTTGACTGGTGTTTTTAATTGCGGCCCACGGCCTCGTGTAAGTTAGAAACCTCTGATCTTGATAAAACTCTGTTCAACACTTATTAGAGGAAATTTGAAATAACAAGATTCAATGCAAATTTTACAACTTTAAAAAAAAAAAAAAGTTCACTTGAAGATAAATTGTCATTCACAAAAAGTTTTAAAAATAAAAGAATCTAAATGAATTGAAAAAATTCCTGCTTCTCGGATATTTCGAAAAACATTTTTATAGCTCATCTGTTTTGGTTCATCTTTACTCCTCTATGCTTATTGAATTGATTTTTTAATACAAGTGGAACCGATTATCCGGAATGATCGGGACCATCGCTATTCCGGATAACTGATTTTTCCGGTTTTCTGAATCGCTACAAAAAGCCGTTTTTTTTATTGTTAAACCCAACTAAAAAAAAATTTTTTTTTAGAAATAATCTTAAAAAGAAGAAAAAACGATGGAGTCATACACTAATGATTATTTCCAAANCTAACCAATAAACTTCTGCTGAAATGAGATAACTTTTGTTGAAATGAGACTGAACATAAAATTCAGCCAAATGAGATAACTTTTGTTGAAATGAGACTAATCAATAAAATTCAGCTGAAATGAGATAACTTTTGTTGAAATGAGACTAATCAATAAAATTCAGCTGAAATGAGATAACTTTTGTTGAAATGAGACTAATCAATAAAATTAAGCTAAAATGAGATAACTTACGTTGAAATGTAACTAATCAATATAATTCAGCTGAAAAGAGTTGTGATGATTCTTTGTAATGAAACTAATCAATAAAATTCAGCTGAAATGAGATAACTTTTGTTGTAATGAGACTAATCAATGAAATTCAACTGAAATGAGAACTTTTGTTGAAATGAGACTAATCAGTAAAATTCAGCTGAAATGAGATAACTTTTGTTGAAATGTGACTAATCAATATAAATCAGCTGAAATGAGTTGTGATGATTTGTTGAAATGTGACTAATCAATATAATTCAGCTGAAAAGAGTTGTGATGATTCTTTGTAATGAAACTAATCAATAAAATTCAGCTGAAATGAGATAACTTTTGTTGTAATGAGACTAATCAATGAAATTCAACTGAAATGAGAACTTTTGTTGAAATGAGACTAATCAGTAAAATTCAGCTGAAATGAGATAACTTTTGTTGAAATGTGACTAATCAATATAAATCAGCTGAAATGAGTTGTGATGATTTGTTGAAATGTGACTAATCAATATAATTCAGCTGAAATGAGTTGTGATGATTTGTTGAAAAGAGACTAATCAATACAATTCAGCTGAAATGAGTTGTGATGATTTGTTGTAAAGAGACTAATCGATATAATTCAACTGAAATGAGTTGTGATGATTTGTTGTAATGAGACTAATCAATAAAATTCAGCTGAAATGAGATAACTTATGTTGAAATATGACTAATCAATATAATTCAACTGAAATGAGTTGTGATGATTTGTTGTAATGAAACTAATCAATAAAATTCAGCTGAAATGAGATAACTTTTGTTGAAATGTGACTAATCAATATAATTCAGCTGAAAAGAGTTGTGATGATTTGTTGTAATGAGACTAATCAATAAAATTCAGTTGAAATGAGATAACTTTTATTGAAATGTAACATAACAATGAACTTAACTTGAACTTTTAAAGTTTGTACAAAAATGTGAATGGAATAACGTAGAATGTATTTTCTGAATTATAAGATTGTTAAGTGCCATTAAACACAGGATATTTCCGCTAGTAATGTTCCTCAATAAAAGGAAACCTGTAATAACATGAGTACAGGATTTTGCAGGCTCTAAGTCGGAGCCTCCGATTTTTATATTCGACGTGCCTATAAATAACAACTAACCCATTATTCTTTCTTTATATTTTATTATTGTTTTTATCAAGTCATCGGTCAAGTAAAAGGAAAAACATAGAAGAATAACAAATGCAAAAATGGGCAAATAACAAAGCAATTAACGGGACAAAAAGAACATCGATGTCAAAAGATCATAAGCAATAACGGATATTCTTTTTTCTTCTTCTTTCTGGTGGAATAAAATTGGGTGATGTCTTTATTTTCGAAGTAAAGGTGAACACTAGGAAAGCATTCCAAAACGATTTTCAACTTCGTTAAAAAATCAAAAAAAAAAAAAAANGTAAAAAAAAAAAAAAAAAAAAAAAAAAATCGTTTGACAAGAAAGCGCCGTGGTGGGAAAAAAAAAAGTTTTAAATTATAGGTAATGCAAAATAACCTCATGTTTTGACCTTAAAGAATGACAGTGGAAGTTAACAATTCGTCGCGAGTACTTTTAAGAAATTGGGACACCTTAGATTTAAATAGGAAAAAAAAAATTTGGCTTTCAAATCTAGTTAGTTTTTTTTTTCTTCTTTTCAAAATGGCAATTCTATTGTATAACACATTAACAGTTATAGATATAAAAGTGGAGGTTTTACTTGAAAAAAATTAATACAGGCTTTTTTAAGTATGTGACCTGTTAAACCTTAAAAATGCATCTATAATTAATAAAAGAAATTCGTTTTATTTTGCTCTCTGCGATTTTTTTAAAATATTTTTATCTTTTAGATACTGCTAACTGCTTTAAGTTGAAGTGATTGCTGGGGACTAGATTAATGTAGTACACAATCCAAATCCTTTTCATATTACTCCAAATATTTTGTATTTTCAATGCATGTTGCTTGAAAATTAGGTTTATGCGAGTGTTTATCTTTTTATATTTTATAACCGTCGTTGAACAGCCGACCCAATTTAGGGTTTACGCCTACCAATGTTCAACTCCGTAGCCTTGTAATTTTGAACCCTATCCAGAAGACAAGGAAACTCCTTAATCAAGTATTGGGAGAAATTTGCATATTGTGTAACATCTAGATCTTTTACACAGTTTCAATATTTTGCACAAATATATTATTTAAACTTCATTTCTCCGACCATCTATATATATATTTCTCTTACACGGCGACAAAAAAAGCCTTACTTCAATTACCCGAATAGCAACGCTAGGAAATCGACCAATGATTGCCACTAAAAATGTCACATGCCAAATCTAGCTGAGATGGCTCAACATATAGCTCTTTTAAAAACGGAAACTGAAATAACCAGAGAGCATCAGCTGCGGCAATCTCATACTATTAAGCTAGGCAGAAGTGAGTAGTCTTTGTCGATAGATCTCTATTTTAGTATTTTGTCGAAAGCGCTTTTTTTCACGAATTTATGTATTACGAATTTATATGACGATTTCTGATTTATATCACGAATTTGTTTTATTATTGTTATTAGTTTTTCATTGAAAAATGAGTCTCAGTCGTGCTGTTACGCTTTAAGATTTTATACTATAGCACATTTCTAATAAGTTTAACGAATCACATGTCATTATTTGAATTCAAATTTATTTTAATGACTTAGTATTTACTAAAAAGATGTAATTTTTTTTTAAAAAAAAGTTTTTATATGGATTTGAATGATTGTTTTGAATTCTTAGAATTTTGTGCATTTGCAATGTACCTAAGTTAGTAGCGAGCGGAGCGAGCTTGGTTTGCGAAGCAAACCATATAAGATTGCGTAGCAATTTTCGGGGGTTGGCGAGCTTTAGCGAGCAGGGGGCGCAGCCCACTAGTTATTTTATATTACAAACAATTACATTTGAAATTAACGTTTACTCAATAATATGAATATTTTTCTGGGTTGAAATTTCAATCGAGTCTCATGGAAGCCGACTATCGACTTTCTGAAAACAATCGAAAAAATAATAAAAGCTTTATCATCTTTTTTTTTTTTATTATCTCCTATGACCCCCGAGAATTTCCCCCCATCCCGTTTTTCGAAATTGATTTTCCTTGTGTTTTTCGTTTTTGCTCACTGAAAAACGTAATTTTTATAACTTAAAAATTTTATTCTTTATTACAGAGTTCTATTCTGTTTTCAATCCTTAATATCATTTCGTCCCAATTCAATTAAAACGTCCCCAATCTAGCATGGAGGTGGTTAACTAACTGTTCTCAGACAGTTCTCCCCGTTATTTACGAATGTTCGAAAGTGAAGAAGGAAAGGGAAAATGGAAGATATAATTCCGCGCCCAAACTTGACCCTCTTTCCAATCGTTCTTTATGAGTTCCTTGTAATGGTTAAGCAGTTCATTATCGAATATTAGAAGATATTCTAACAAAGAGTTTTTTTTTATTCTTCCCCGAACGGCTTATAGGTCAATGTTTAAAAGCTGCGACTCCACAATCGAGTCTATATACAAATGACCATTATTCCAAAGCAATGTCAGTTATAGTTTTGAAACTGTTCTAAAAGGGAGCATTTATTCTTGTGCAATCGAAGTGTGCTTGTGATGCTACAATAGACATTACATGTTTCCTAACTTTTAAAATTTTAATTTCTTGAATTTTTAGAATCAGATATGAGTATGAATTATTAGTATTATCGAATAAGAAATATTACATTTTAAGTTCATTTTAGTTAAATCAAAAGCTTCAATGTACGCTTATTAATTTGACTTTTCACCGCCTGAAATCATTATTTAAATTTCGTGGACACATCATCTATAGGGAATTTAAGGAGGATGGCCTCTTTTAGAATATTTGGGTGACATAATGTGTCTGATTCATTCGCCGTAGGTTGTAAAATAAACTAAGGAAATGAGTCAAAACTAAGTTTTGAGTCCATGTTTAAAATGACACGCGTAAATTATGTAAAAACCTTCATCGTTATTGACTTTTTTTTTAATAACATTACGAACTAACTATTTTATTGTTATAGTATCTGTTTTTAAAGAACTTTTTCCAAAATGATGTTTCAAAGGGGAACAGTGACTATGTTCCCGTGAATAACCGAAGACCGAAGTCAAGAGAAAGTCAACTTTCACCGGTGAATGTCAACAATCACTTGGTGAATATTCGAAATATTTGTTACATCTGATCTGATATTTTTATATCTATTCGATATTTTAACATCTGCTGAGGATAGATTAGGCGAAACATCAGTGTTCGGAGTACTTGTTAAATACATACTGGGCAGTGGCACTTGACCTTAAAAAAATCATTGATGTAAGGCATACCGGGCAGTGGCACTTAATGGGCACCTTGTATATCGAAATAGTTACAAGTGTTATAAGACGGTACAGCTTAGTTGGTGCTTAACTGTTCGACCCAAAGTTCGTAAAATTGAATCTTATTTGTGAGTTCGGTGCGCAAGAAATAAAGGTTGGTTGGTTGGTGTCGTATGCCTGTTTAGGCAGAGGGGTGCGATTGTTCTAGATTTCCAGTGGTGAATTCCAGTGGTTCCTTGATTTCCAGTCCTATGGCCGAGAATTCGACTTCTGCCACATCCATTCGTCGCACCCGTTTATAGGGCGAACCCATTCATACATCCATCCATTCATTCATTCACAGATCGTAATTTTGACCTGAATCAGAGAACGATCGATCTCCAATCCCTTACCCCCAGAGGTATTGATATGTTATGGGAGCATGGAGGACTCTGCGACTCGACAGATTTAACGTGTATCAGTCACCATTTTACTACACGGGGAGTTTTCGGCCGGCGGGGTTCGAACTCACGAACTCTCGGACATGGGCCCAGCGCCCTACCGACCATGCTATCCCGGCGGAAAAAGGTGAACATCCTGAATAAGTTTTGATTTGATGATAGGACTCAATCTGTAGAATTCGGGGGGCCTCACCTTAAATATGTTAATTCATGTAAACGATATTTTAAATTACGAAATAAATCACAAAGACGTACTTTCTCTGAATAAACATTCTTCTTTTCCCCGACGGAGTTGGATTCCCGAACAGGAAAAGGGGGGGGGGCGCAATTACTAGAGTAGTCGCAAGTTTGGAACCCTTTATGTTAAATTTACTTTTTGCGTATTTTGTACAAAAATAAAATTGAAAAATTTTTGTACACAAATGAAAAATGGTTTATAGAAAGATAATTCCCTGCAAAAAATAATTTTTGATATCCATTTATTATTTTATTTAATAACAGTCGGAAAAATGTTTAAATAATAAGGTATGCAAAGTCTTACATCATTTAAGAGACTATAATTTTAAATAGCAAAATACAAAGTTTGAATGAAATTGTTCGAATATTTTCTTAGCTATCAACTATAGTATATATACACTTGCAGTTTTAAACTTTTTTTTTTCTAAAAAAACATTTATTTTTTAAAGTAACATTCCTAATTTAATATTGCATGTAAGAGTCAAATTCTTAGAGACAACGATTCTTTTAAATATTAAAAGGAAATTGTTTCCTAGCTTTTTCTTATTTTTATCCTCAACTTTCATTATTTAATAACACAGATATTGTGAAACTTTTGTCTGATGAAACTAATCATTTACCATAGTTGGTAAGTTGTGAAGATTATGGAAGCTCAGTTGTACCGTACTTCTGAATTCTTACAAAAAATTCGATTTGTCTTATAACATTACGAGGAATCTTCTATTCGATGTATTTTACGAACCAGGAAAGTAAAAGTGGAAAGACTGTAGAACCATTCAATTAAAATCATTTTGTTGTTGAAGGGCGAAGGAAGGTGTGCCACATACTTAGGTGTCCCAGATATTCCCCAAACATTCCATCTATAGACATTCGAATGACCCCAAACAGGTAAAGAACAAAAGTGTGTCATTTGATGCGTTAAATAGTTGTGATTCAATTACTAGAGGGCGCGTCTCATTCCATCACGCCTGCAGACGATCATCATCTTGACGAGGAATGCTTTCTCGAGAGCACATTCGATCTCGTCATATGTTTTTAAGTTACATTTTAAACAGCATATGTTTTTACGCATGCTGTTTAAAATGTGACTGTAATGTGTAATACAAATAAAAATGTTATCCAAAAATAAAATGATTGAAAAATTTTTTTATTTGTATTTTTAAAACATGTCACCGCTTAAGCTGTTTATTAAGCTCTATATAATCTTCAGACGATCAGCTTCGCCATTTTCTCTCATCCTATTTTTAATCTTAAAATATTACTTAATATGTTTTATTCATTTATTCCACCGATTTTTAAACATTGCTTATTTGTCTCACAATATCAATGTTTCAATAAACGAGATTGTCTCACAATATTCAGTTGGAATTCTATTTAACGAACTTCCATAGTCTGAATTCTATTTGCGAATTTCTTCATTTTTGCGAATTTTTTTTCTTTTTCTTCGAGGAACCAAATACATTTTGGAAATTTCTTCGTCAAATAACTTACAAATAGCGAAGTGAATTTTCTATTTAACGAACTTTTCTTTGAGATCCACTTTTCCTATTTCCCAAAAATATTTCGGAATATATTAAACTTGTTAACGCATTTTATAGGGGAAATGACCTGAAATTGATTTTCAACTTTTAGGCATTTCAAACAAAAAAACTCAGACGGAACGTATTTTATCAGTAACAATTAAACTTAACGCATGTGGTATAAAAGTATGTTTAAAATTACTTTTATAATTAATGCAGCTATAACTTAGTACATAAATTTAGCTTTTTTAAATAAAAAATGTAAATAACTTGATAGTGTAACACTGGATAATATTTTGCTCTATTCTTGCTTTCCATGTATATTTCTTTTATGGCAAAATAAATAGTAGATACTAGTTTACAAGATAAAGGTGTATTCTTTGCCATTTTAATTATGTCTAGTGTTTATGAATTTAAAACCTGCTTTGCGTTTAGGTATTTCAAAAGGTGATTTTCTATTTAACGAATTTTTCATGTAACGAACTTTTTACCGAGATTTAGCGACTTCATTAAATGGAGGTCCGACTGTATTTACTTGGATATACGAGATTGTTTCACGATATACGTGAATGATACCGTATCATCCACAATTTAAATGCTGAAAGCTGTATTAAACAAAAGCACTTAAGACGTTATTTACTGTTTCCGCAACATTGCATTTTTATAATTTCATATTCTAAGAAAGTTGCATTCATTTTCTTTAAAGAAACAAATCAACTGTTATCATTATTTCATTTTTATTTTAGTGACTGTACTGTTTTGTATCAATTCAAGAAAGGATATTTTATATTTTTCTTATTTTAAAAGTCCATAAAGTTTTTTTTAATCCATCATCTGTTCAATAGTAAATAGTACTGACATTATTCAACCTAATAATTTAACTACATTTAACCGCCAACGAAGAACAAGTTTATTCCATAGAATTTCAGTTTCATTAAAGAAGCTTTTATTTCAAAACTTTCTCATTAGTTTTCTTGTGTGTTTTGTCTAGTATGTGCCCCGCATAGGTGGAAGATGAGTATTGAATTTTATTATGCACCCGCATTGCATGATTACTACAATACTCACAACCGGGTTGCAGTCACGATTACATTCCTTTGAGGAATAAGTATTTAAATGAGAATGGAAGAGCGACAAGCTTTTCTCTTATCGTTTTCTTGTATTTTTTTTTCCCTTCTCCTTTCTCTTTATTTATTTCCGCGGTCATTTGTGGTCGCATATTCAAAGTTCAAAGTCATAATCTTAATGCATCTTAATTTTTTTTTATTTATAAATGTTTATTTATTCCACTATATTGTTTTTTTTAATCGCTTTTTAGAAAAATAAATACCGAATGCATTATAAATAAATAGTTTTTTTTATGATCTATTTTTAACTTGTTGTTTAGGATTAGAGAATAGCTTAGATTTAAAATTAATGTATTTCATTAAAATAAGCCATATTAGAAATTTCGTTATTATATTGATTTGAAATTATTTAATCGTTTGTTTGCAATAGCTGTCTTACTTGCTTTGAAATAGTTGCTTTTAATTTCATATAATTTATCTATAATAATAAAATGAAGTGTTTATATGTCGGTGGAAACTCCAGAAACATTTGTTCTAGCATCCTGTAATGAACACGGTGGATGTAAGGAACAATTTCAACTACCGATCCTAAAATTCGTTCGACATTTTCAGTTAGTTCCTTCAGTTGAGCCGTATGAAAAAGTAAATTGTTTCATTGGGAGCCAGCTAGCAGTCTAGCTAGCTAGTAAGCAACACGCCATTGATAAAAATGAGACTGCTGCAGACGATTTTTTTCTTTCAAATATTTTAGAGATTACGCCAATGATATTTGCTAGCTTTTAGCTTACAGCTATAAATCAAAATAGTTGTCTATTAGAAAAATAGTTTCGTTGTAACACGGTTTCATATTTTTGATCAAAATTATAAGTAATGTGGTCCAAATAGTGTAACTGGGAAAGCACTCGAGTTTCTCAGAATTAATTTTACTTTTTGTATTTTAAATGAGGTTAGTTTAAATTTATCTTGTCTTGTTTTCTATTCTTGCAATGTTTTTTATTATTTTGTTTTCACGTTGAATCGAATAAGACTGTACACTAGTCAATTGAACGAATTAAAGGGTTTTTGTGTTTAAAAAGTACTTTTTAGACATGTACTTATGCACGCTTTTTACATTGCTATTCTAAACATGCAAGGAATCATTTTTGATGTCATTTTTTATGCTTATAAAACAAGAATTCATTAAGGTAAGTAGTTAAAAAGTTATAAGGGTAAAGGTACAATTTTGTACTTACAGTTATGTATGCATCTCGTATTGCTATATCGACAAGTGTGGTATTGTTTCCTAGATATTTTCTCGAATCGAATGAAAAAATATTGAATCAAGTAATAGAATGAAAAAAAGGACTAAGATTTCAAAAGTCGCAGTGTTTTTTTAAATATAAAAAAAAACTATTTTTTGAATTGTATTCTTCTGGATTAGGGTCAAAATTACAAGGCTACGGCGTTGAACATTGTTAGTGTTAGTCATAAATTCAAAATTGTGTTGGCTGTTCAACGATGGTTGTATCCAAGTCAAAATGGTCCCAATCAAAAAAAATTGATGGTTTATATGGTTTCAGTGCGATTCATGATGGTCCAACATCATTTGATGGCCACCATCATCCAACATTTTCCATTACGTGTTCATGGTTCTTGATATGCCAACAAATTTCCATCATTCCATGATGGAAAATGCTACTTTAATACTATTTAATATTATGATGGTCAACCATCAAGAGAAGTTTGATTCTCATGGTCCAACAGTCCGTGATGGTTCCAACTAAACATTTCGATAATGGTTGATTAGGAATTTTTGTTGGTTCATCATAAATCAGTCCGAATTCCTACTTTGGGATGATGGTTGTTCATGGTCGTTCCAACATTTGATTTGAAGAATACTATGATGGAAATTCGTGATGGTTCATCATGAACAAACCATCAAAACAAGTTGCTATTCTTATGTTGGACCATCATACATCAGTCCGAATTCCTACACTAAAGTGATGGTTACTTATGTTGATTGTATCAAAAAATATAATGTCTCATGATGAAAATATTGATGGTTACCATCAAGATTATGTTGGTCCATCAATGGAAAACCATCAAGAATTTTAACTTGAGTAAATAAATAAAAATGACATAACAAAGCTTTTCGCCAAAAAAAAAAAAAAAAAAAAAAAAAAAAAAATGGGCTACTAATAATAAAAAATAAAGAAATAAGGAAAATTATTTTTAGCTTTATTAATTGTGTCGTCCAATGCCTTTCTGTTTTGTGCATGTTCTCTAATGTTGTCCAGTCCTAATTTATTCATTCTTTTTTTAATTTTTTTTATTCACTCCGTACGAAAAACGGTTGATCAACTACTAATAAATAAATAAAAATATTGGAATTTATTGGTTGAGTTGGTAAAATGTACTTACAATTTAGTAGTGTTGTCGAGCGCTGATTCATTGATTATTTTCTTTTTTCGTACGAAGAACACGTACGAAAAAAGAAAATCAGCTAGTTTATTAATATTTAAAATTTTGAACAGTAAATTTAACCGGCACAACTTATTATGTAACTTAATCAGAAATAACTTCCCAATTTAACATGGCGCGTAGCGTTTTTAAAAAGTGCTTAAAGGTTCTTATTTCTGATTTTCGTTTTTTAAAAGTCCTTAAAGGTGCTTTTTTCATGGGGTGTTTTTAAAGAGTGCTTCATTTTCCCTTTTCGAAAATGGGATTCTTTTTCTTTACCAAGTCAATTTTATCCACGTATTATGCAAAAGCGCGCTTTTCAACGTTTTAACAATTCATTCAACCAAAATCTATTTCAGCGCACCTTCAATCCCTAGCGTATGAAAGCGCCAATCATTTTACAGGTTAGATGAAATACTTGCGAGTCTGTTGTTGTTGTTGTAGTTCATTTTACGTCGCACTAGAGCTGCACAATCGACTATTGGCGACGGTGTGGGAAACATTCCTGAGGATGATCACAATTTTGATCCTCTGCAGAGGGGATTCCCTCCCCCGCTTCTGTAGCCCGACAACCTGCACGCGAAGTCGAGCACTTTACGGTAGAACAGTTTAACGAGGACCAATACCGCCCACCCTCGGTCCGTATGCAGACTGATCCAAGTGGTCACGTGAGATTATTGCACTCTCATGTGCAACTCAACTTATTTGCATTTTGCAAGATATTCTCAATATCAAGCTTCATTTTCTACCCTCTGAAATAAAATTGAAAAATCTCTCGATCACTTAATGACTAATATAATCAAGAAAAGAGTTCTTTGGTCAAAAACTAATTATTTTATCATGATCATGTAAAATCTTTGAAAATTGTTTTGTTAATGTACATAGTGCTTAAAAATATTTTTGAGTGTTTTAAAAGTACTTAAAAAGTGCTTATTTTCTTGTTGAAAATTTAGCTACGCACTCTGTTTCATACAGATCACGGTTGAAACGGATGCAGTGTCGGGTTAAATACCTAGTATTGGGTTATGAACCTCAGATCCATTAATAATATTATTGACATTGCGTGGCTTTTCTGTCTCCTTGCACTGCTTCATATTACGTTTATGGCCATTTCGTGCGAATATTTGTGGGTCTTCTGGTATTAGTTTGCTATAAAAAAGTATAATTTAAAACTCGCGGAGGAAGAAAAAGAAAAAACTACATGGCCAGTGTGAAAACATTATGTTGTTATAAATCCAGTTGGCGATTTTTTTTTTTATTTTTTGTAGGATTAAAAAATGATTCATGATCGTCCGCCAGCGTTTGACTTTTTTTTATTTTTATCTTAATCTTATTGGAGAAAATTTAAAAGCTGCTGCTCTATGCAATTAAGACTCTTTATTGTAATCTTAGGGTCAATGACACTTTTGTAGTTTTTGTATTAATTAATTAATAGATAATTAAAATTCAAATGGATGCAGTTTTTTTATAGTTATTTAATAATGTATACAGTTGTAAATATAGCTTTGTTATTAATGATTATAAAATAAAAAATATAAGAACTACGTTTTTAAGTTGAGGGAAATTTATAGCGATGATTAAGTTTATTACTTTGTCTATTTTTTTTCTTTTTACGTGTGACAAAAATTGGAATTATTTTCTTTTTTGTGCAATTGAAAAGAAAACACACATTTTTTGAAATTTTTATTTTCAACTTGGTGTCTGAGTCCTATTCCAGGATGCAATCAAAATTCATCGCCGATAAAATACACATAAGTTTTACTTGCTAGATTTAGGAAATTATTACCGCCTTTTACGAACCTCTAGTTAAAATTTGAGTACTCTAGGTCAGTGGTTCCCAACTTTTTTTTTTCGTCTGTGGTACCCTAACTGATTTTTTTTTTTTTTTTTTGGCGGAACCTCGGCATTATAAAAACGAAGTTCATTAACATCTGTGAGTATACAAACTAAAAAAGAAAAAAAAAATTATTCATAATTTTGAAGAATATTTTATGCGAAAAAGATAGCTGAATATTTTGAAATGTGAAGGATTAAATATTGAATATTATGATTTTGTTCTTGGTACTTGGTGCTAGGCATATACTGAAAATGAATAAAATAAGCTGAATTACGGTTTTCATAAAAGAACTGCTATAAACGTTAAGAATAACTATGTTTTTGCATTTTGTTGATTTCATGTTTAGAAATTAATAACTTTAAGCAATAGTGGGACATAATTTTTATTGTTGCACATATCCTAATTACGATTTTTTTTTTTTGGAAATTGATTAATAATATTTTTTGAGTGCTTGAAAGGTGCTTATTTTTTTATTGAAAAATGTGGCTACTAGTATTATCTTATCAATATTATTTATAGTATAAATGAATTTTTCACATAGTAAAATGTATTTATTTTTTTTCCTTATTCTAGATACAGTCAATAGGCAGCTTGCTACATCAGAATACCAGGTAAGTAATGTTCAATGTTATCTGTGATTCATATGGTAACTTTTGATGTAGGAATCAAATTTTTATTCCCGATTTGGAGTGTAGAATTAGCATTTGCTATTGTGTAATTCCATCATTTACGAAGGTCGGTTTTGCAGAATTTAGAAACATATATCTCAGTTCAAATTGCGAGCAGTTTTTATAATTTTTGTCTTAGAGTCAATTACACTTTTTAAATTTCAGTATCTCTCTGTATTAAAAAAAAATCATAATAGCTGCTGTTCGACGTTCTTTTTTGGGGGGGGGGGGTGCTCAGCTTATTGTCGCATTTTGTTTTGCTGTGCAAAAACTATAAGATTTAAAAACTTTTTATAATTTTATAACCGTCGCTGAACAGTCGATCCAATTTTATGTGTTTAAGACTACTAATGTTCAGCTCCGTAGCCTTGTCATTTTGAACCCATTCCAGAAGACAAGGGAACTCCTGGATCGAGTATTGGGAGAAATTTGCCTTCGTGGAGAACTTTTTGATGGAGCTAACCCGCATTTGCGTTACATGGAGAGAAAGACCACGAGAACCTCCCACGGTTAGCCTGACGGCAAGGAACTTTAACCCATGATCCGTCTACCACTGAGGATATTTCACGTCAGCACTGTGGTCGGTGCAAGCCGGATGCGGAATTCGTATCGACTGGGATTCGAACCCATTTCGCCACATCCGAAGGCGAACGCTCTATCCCCTGAGCCATCGCGGCTCAGATTTAAGAGCTTAAATTACTTAGGTGGCCGGGATTACTGGTTGATAGGGCACTGGGCCCATGTCCAAGAGCTCATGGGTTCGATCCCCGGCCGACCGAAGGCTCCCCGTGTAATAAGTAAATGGTGACTGATGCACGTTAAATCTGCCGAGTCGCATAGCCCTCCATCTTCCCATAACAAATCAATACCTTTGGGGGTACTGATCTTGTTACTATTGCCTAAAAGTGCCGTAGTGGAATGACACGATTCCCAGTCGAACAGCAATCAAGCATGACTGGCTGCGGTCAGTAAGCGGGTGGGTGATCACTTTGATCAGCCTGCGTAGAGACCTAGGGTGTGCGGTATTGGTCCTTGTTAAATTGTTCTACCGTAAAGTTTTCGACTTCGCGCAGGTCGTTGGGCTTCGAAAGCAGGGGGGCCATCCCTCCTGCAGAGGATCAAAATAGCGATGACAGGTCTTCGGATCATCCTCAGGGATGTTTTTCGGACCGTCGCCAGTAGCCCATTGTGCAGCTCTAGTGCGACGTAAATAAAGTACCTGCATACTATTGCCTAAAGCAAAAACCATTTAATGTCAGTTATAAATGGAAATTCTTTCGAGGAATATTGCTTCAGGGCAAAATATTTTTATATTTTATTCTCATTGTTGATTACGAAATATCCCTAAAAATTACCTACCTGTACACTGTTTTAAATATTGCGTAATAGTGTACAACAAATATTTGTTATTATTGTAAATTGTGCTGATTTTATTTATTTAATTTTTTTTTTGTCCTAGCAACTATGTTGTTTTAATGTCCAGGGGTTAAGGCACTGACGGTGTTCCCACGGATCAAGAAGAACCGGGAAAACCTGGAATTGTCAGGGAAAAATGCAATTTTTTTTATTACAAAAACCTGGAAAATTCCTTCATTGTACCTGGAAAAGAAAACAGTCTTAAAATTGTAATAGTACTCAGTAACAGTACTCAGCAGTAACAGTACTCAGCTGTTGAAATTCGAGTTAAATAATTCTAACATCTATTACAATTATTTATTGTAAAAATTTCACATTTTAGATAAACTGAAATGCTTTCTTCCTCATATAATGTTATTTATTTTACATAGAAAATCTAATACTTGGCATTANAGCTGTTGAAATTCGAGTTAAATAATTCTAACATCTATTACAATTATTTATTGTAAAAATTTCACATTTTAGATAAACTGAAATGCTTCCTTCTTCATATAATGTTATTTATTTTACATATAAAATCTAATACTTGGCATTACAAATAAAAGAATCAAAATTTTCTGATGAAAAATTTCGTAGTATAGATAAAATATGGTATTGATTTTCATTGAAATTTACCTGATATACCTGGAAAAGTCAGGGAATTTTTTTTTATTTCTGAAATTGAGTGGGAACCCTGCACTGAATTTTCATTCTGAATAACTCAGCGTCGATTTCCAGTTTCGGCTTGAAGACCACCCACTTTTAGAGCGACCAGCTTGTCTGGAAAGTAAAGGCAAACTGTGCGCAATCCTGTCAACATTGCCACCATTATGCCGTAGGTCGCGATATTGTGAATCCCTTATCTCGATTACCCCCTGGTCGCAATGAGCTGTAGCGGGAATACTTTCCTTTATTTACGTTATGTAATGACTTAAATAATCATATGATTATTAATAACCACAAATCAGTCGTTCGAATGAAATTTATTTATAAAAATATGCTGCTTAATTGGTTTGCATAGTAGAGAAGAAAAAAACAGTCAGTAGTGATTGTCAGCCTGCCACTTGTCAAATTATCTGTGTGCCCCACATAAGGTTTAATCGCACCCTCCGTTTCACCTAAAAAATAGAAAGGACGAAAAAAAAAATTAGGCGAGACCGGTTATTCGCACCAATGCTCCAACCACATCTCCCTCAAACGATTGTTTTCCCTTTTGAGTAGTTGGCCTTGGATTCTTAAAAAAAAGTAAATAATAAAAAGGGGTGACGCCATTTCATCAGAGGTCCCATCCACGTGTTCCCCTGATGCATCCCAAATGTAAGTAACGCATAAATGAAGAACTTTCTGCTATCGTCTGTTAATGCAGAAGTAAAAACGGAACGATTTCTGATTGAGTGATAGAATTTTTACGTTTATTAAAAGGGGTAGTTCAAACGTAACGCAAGCATATTTTTTTGGAAATTTTGGACTCCTTTCTTCGCAACAAAACATGTTGTCCCTCTCCAAATTATTCGACGCACTTTTAAGATTCTCTGTAAAATCTTCATCATTAGATAATACTACTAAAAAAAATACTACTTTTACGTTGCTGAAACCGGTTTAGATTTGTTTATGTTTGTGTATCAATTGGTTAACATTGTGATGCATTACGTTAAAAATAAATGCAAATGGGAAGTATATAAAAATTCTCCTGAATAAAAACCCCTTACATGTATGTTTCAATATAAAAGTATTGTATATAAACTCGTGCAAATCATGTCATTATCAAAACACTGTAGTGTGTCTAATAGTTTGGTCTAGTTATTATAATATACTAATATATTACCTGATATAATAAATATTCCATATTTATATAATACATCGTCTAATTTATCCAATCGTTGAAATTATATATCGACTAATTTAGCCAATTGATACACGAATGTAAAGAGGTGCTAATCGGTTTCAGCCACATAAAAACAAAGCTGTATAGTATCACCTGGTAATTAAGATTTTACATAGAATCTTAAAGTGCATCGAATAATTTTGGCCATGGGCTGTTGCAGAAATTCCATAGGAAAATTGAAACCAATAGAATATATAAAGAAGTAAACAATGAAAAAGTATGAATATGACAACCGAAGCTGACGTAGTGAGGGGGATACCAGCCCCGGACCGGAAGTCAGAAATGCAAAACCTCTTCTATCGAGAGAGCAAGACAAATGTCTTGTCTTAAGTTGTTCTCTCTGTATCAAAAGTTCAGGTAGAGAAAAATAGAATTAAAATTACAAAAACCAAATACAAAAATTTAATATTTAAACTAATACAAACGAAATCAATGTTGTTTGACATTGATTTCGTTGTAGTATTAGTTTAAATATTATACTTTTGTATTTGGTTTTTGTAATTTTAATTCCATTCAGCTTCAGTTGCCATATTTTTCATTTCTTCATTGTTTCAAGTTATTTATTGTTAATTAAGTTATTCATTGTTATCAGAAAAGTTTTAATTTGTAAGTTAGATGGAACCTTTTGTTTTCAATTACTCCGAATTGAGTGAAAATGAGTGTACAAAATGATAGCTTTCAATTTCAAAAAAGTTATTCAGATCAAGATTTTCCACTCGTCTCATGCGTTCGTAAACTCCACCAATCTCCGTAATTTTCATTAACAGAATTCAGTGCTCTTACGCCTTTGCATGCGTAACGACCTTCACATACTTGTTTTCTTTTTTTTGTCCATATCCTCTTTTTTCCCCTTAGGTTAACGCTATTTTTTTTTTATTTTTTTATTATTATAATAAACTTCTGCCAACAAGTGGATCATTTATTTTGGTATCGACTGGGATTCGAACCCAGTTCGCCTCATTGGAAGGANAATATACTAATATATAACCTGATATAATAAATATTCAATATTTATATAATACATCGTCTAATTTATCCAATATACTAATATATAACCTGATATAATAAATATTCCATATTTATATAATTCTTCTTCTTCTTCTCATTGGCACGACAGCCCAGGATGGGCCTTGGCCTTCTCAACAAGCCTATGCCAAGACATTCTTCCCTTAGCCAAGGTTCTCCAGTTAATTATCTTTAAAATTTGTAGGTCCTTTTCAAGGCAGTCTAAAAATCTTAGATTTGGTCGTCCTCTTTTTCTTGTACCTGTTGGCCTGGCACAGAAAACTTTTTTCGTTGTTACATCGTCTAATACATCGGTTAATACATCGTCATGTGGTTAATACATCGTCTAATTTATCCAATCGTTGAAATTATATATCGTTTAATTTAACCAATTGATACACGAACGTAAACAGGTGCAAATCGGTTTCAGTCACATAAAAACAATAAAGCTGTATAGAGTATCATCTGATAATTAAGATTTTACATAGAATCTTATAGTGCGTCTAATAATTTTGGCCATGGGCTGTATATAGTGCCATGGGCTGCAGCAGAAATTCCATAACAAAATTGAAACCAATAGAATATATAAAAAAGTAAACAATGAAAAAATATGAATACGACAACCGAATCTGACGTCGTCAAAGGGGTACCAGCCCCGAACCGGAAGTCATAAATGCAAAACCTTTTCTATCGAGAGAGCACGACAAATGTTTAATTTGCTCTCTCTGTACCAAAAGTTCAGGTAGAGAGAAATAGAATTAAAATTACAAAAACCAAATACTAAAGTATAATACTTAAACTAATACAAGCGAAATCAATGTTATTTGACATTGATTTCGTTGTAGTATTAGTTTAAGTAGTATACTTTTGTATTTGGTTTTTGTAATTTTGATTCCATTCAGCTTCAGTTGTCATATTTTTCATTTCTTCATTCTTTCAAGTTATTTATTGTTAATAATTATCAGAAAAATTTTAATTTGTAAGTTAGATGGACCGTCTTCACACATGGGCACATCCGGGGGACCCCAGGCACTCAGAGCCTTTGAGCTCTTGGCCTTTGAGAATCTTACTTTTTATAAATTATATTTTAAAAAAACTAAGAATAAATAACATTGTCTTCTATATTTTTTTAAAAATAGATGTAGTCTAGTGTAAAAAGTGTATTTTGTTTTTCTTCCTATAAATAGTGATTGATTATCATGTAATAATTTGAATAATTTATCACCAATTATTTGAATAATTATTATTTGAATAATTTTACACCAATAATTTGAATAGTTTATCACCGGGAGAACTTAAAAAGGGCAACCAACATTTTTTTTTTCTCTGTATAATTTTCTCCCATAATTGTTAACCTTTTGTTTCAAATTACTCCGAATTGAGTGAAAATGAGTGTACAAAATGATAGCTTTCAATTTCAAAAAAGTTATTCAGATCAAGATTTTCCACTCTTCTGCGTACGTATAAACTCCACCAATCTCCGTAATTTTCATTAACAGAATTCAGTGCACTTACGCCTTTGCATGCGTAACGACCTTCACATACTTGTTTTCTTTTTTTTTGTCCATATCCTCTTTTTTCCCCTCAGGTTAACGCTATTTTTTTGTTATTTTATTTATTATTATAATAAACTTCTGCCAACAAGTGGATCATTTATTTTGAAAGTGTCCGTTTCGCAGAGATAGCATTCGTTAAAATGCAAGTCCGGAGAAATATCCATTTAATTTATTTTGGTGGTTGAGATTAAGTAAGCTGATTTAGATAAAAACATGTTTGCTCTTCAATTTTAACAAGCTTTAGTGATTTTTTTTATATACAAAATACTCTCTATATCTCAAAGCTAAAAAAATTTTGAGATAGCGAGTTTTCGAGATAACAAGCTCAGAACTAAATATGTTCTAAATAGTAATACGATGTGCATCCAGAAAGTAAGTTTCCTTAATTTATATAAAAAAAAAAGAACTTTCACTTTCAGGAACATATTTATTGGCAACAAGTACAACAATGTATCAGCTATTTTTCAACATAGCCACCACCAGAATTGAGACACTTGTCGTGTCTTGGGATCAACTTTTGTATCCCTCTGTCTTGGAACTCTGCCGCCTGTGAATGGAACCAGCGTGTGACAGACGTCTATCGTTAATGTGAAACACTACGGAAATTGTGACGTGCCATTCAAAACAAGAGTCGTGGAATGCTTACTGCAGATGCTGCGCTCCTCTATGACAATGCTTGTCCTGACGACGCACAGCAGCTGTTTTGACGGAATTTGGCTGGGAGTTGTTTAATCATCCACCCTATAGACTTGATCTTGCTCCCAGCGATTTTCACGTTTTCTTGCACCTCAAGAAATTTTTGTCCTCCGGTTGCGTTTTGGTGAAGACGTCTGTCACACGCTGGTTCCATTCACAAGCGGCAGAGTTCTAAGACAGAGGGATGCAAAAGTTGATCCCAAGACACGACAAGTGTCTCAATTCTGGTGGTGGCTATGTTGAAAAATAGCTGAAACATTGCTGTACTTGTTGCCAATAAATATGTTCCTGAAAGTGTGGGTTCTTTTTCTTAAGAAAAATTGGGAAACTCATTTTTCTGGATGCGTCTCGTATTTTAAAATATTATTCTAAGAATCAGGGTCATGAAACATAAGAATAATTACTAATAAATATGTGGTATGGAATGATAGTTGACTATAAGTCTAAATACGACAGTTATAATTTTATTTTTAAAAGGTATGGACAGAAATAATGATGCATTAAATAGAAAAGAATTGGTTTACAGTAAACTTACATAGTGATTTTTTTCGAAATATTTCTTTTTCTATTTTGAAAAAAATTCGACGTAGCAAAAGGTTATGAGAAGAAACCCTTCGACCTAGTTAATTCAAATTTACAAATCGAACTTTTTTCATTCGTTACAAAATACGAGTCTCTTCAAAATTATGGGGAAAATTTTTTTATGCTTTATTCGAATGTGCTGTATTAAAGTATTACTTGAATGTGCGCTGAAGAATTCGGGTCAGCATTTTCATTAATGCTCGTATCTTGTTCAATTTTTAACGAACTTTTTTTTTCGAATTTCAGAATGGTAATTTTGTTATTAATTAAAAATTGAACCAATTTATTTTTAATTTTATAGAATATTTTTAGAGTTATGGCGAAAAAAAAGAAACTAGAGCAAATTTTTTTTTCTTTATTAGTTTTTTTGCTAATAAAGATGTCAATATCTCCACAAATATTCAAGCTGGACTCACGAAATTTTATGCAACTGTTGCATGTAGTAGCCAAAGTAATCAAGGCAAGTTACAAGTTTATTGCTATATTTTCTGACATTGTTTGTTCAAAAAAAAAAAAAGTTTTTTTTTTTTTTTTTTTGCTCGTAATTTATTTCTAGTCCATCAAACCTCTGAAAACTTTATTGATAAGTATGAGAAATCACGTGGCTTAAACACCTTTAAAGTTAATAATAAGTGCTTTTTTAAGAAATTTTAAAAAAAAGTCAAAAACTTTACGTCTCATCAATTATTGTAGGGTTGCGTTTATATGAAAAACTTTATACAACAAGAAAAAAGTGCATACCTTATGTTTTTAATATAAAAAAAGTACTTGAAAATACTTTTTCAGTGTTTGAAATGCTTATAATATGCCTTAAGCTCCTCTAAGTATAATATGCTCCTCTTAAGTTTTAAATGACCTGTGTCGTTAAAGGAGACTTCGCCATGAACGATTTCTCCCACAGTACAGCGTTCTCTTAAGTTCACTTCGTTCTTTTAATTTCACTTTTAAAGGAACGGTGTGTGCTGCTCTTTAAATCGGATCAAGGTCGGGCCTTTATTCTCTGTTTGATGTGGTTGCTTATGGACATGTTCGTGTGGTCAGCGTTAAAAAACTGTAGGCGTTGATTTCGACATATCACTCAACACACAACCGAATTTTCTTTTTTTCTCATCATTGTTTTAGAACTTCTTATGAAATGCGTGAGGTAACAAAAACAGTTCGATCATTTTTTGTACTTCAAATTTTTTTTTCTTCTCTTGTTTTGCCCAAGTGTAATTTATGGTAGTTTTCAGAATATTCAGCTGCGAGTACGAAACCAACCATTGAGAACCCTTCTAAAACATTAAAAGGGTGCGTAGCGTTTTTAAAAATTGCTTAAAGGTGCTTATTTTCGATTTTCGTTTTTTAAAAGCCCTTAAAGGTGCTTATTTTCATTGCGTGCATTTAAAAAGTGCTTTATTTTTACCTTTTTCTAAATGAGATTTTTCCTTTACTATGTTGATTTTCACTTCGAATTATGCAAAACGACACAGTTCGCATTTTTCTATTCAACGTTTTCGCAATTGATTCAACCCTAATCTATTTCGGCGTATTGTCAGTCCGTAGTGTATGAAAACGCCATTCGTTTTACATGATTCAAAATTTCATGATTTTTGANCAAAAATTTTTTTTTTTTTTTTTTTTTTTTTTTTTTTTTTTTTTTTTTTTGACATGACATGGCGGTTGAAACAAGATAAAACCTTTAATTGTCAAAAATTTTTCAACTTTACCTAATTAATGATATTTTTTTAAAAGTGCTTAAAAATATTTTTTGAGTGCTTGAAAAGTGCTTAAAATGTGCTTATTTTTTGTTGAATAATTTCTCTACGCACCCTGATTAATTTTCGTTGCATATCTGTTACTGTTACCAACCGAAGTGAGTAAATGTTACATTCATTTAGAGAGGCTGATAACATATTACAAGCATGTTTTTATTTTTTTTAATTTTTTTTAATAATTTTGGACACTTTCCATGGTGCGTAGCGTTTTTAAAAAGTGCTTAATTTCGATTTTCGATTTCTTAAAGCCCTTAAAGATGCTTTTTTCATGGGGTGTTTTGAAAAAGTGCTTCATTTTCCCTTTTCGAAAATAAGATTTTAATTCTTTACCATGCCGATTTTCGCCATGTATTATGCACAAGCGTGCTTTTTCACATTGTTTCTTTCAACGTTTTCGCAATTCATTCAACCACAATCCATTTCGGCGTACCGTCGGTCTATAGCAGGGGTTTCCAACTTATATGAGGCCGAGGGCCGCAATTAAAAACTCCAGTCGAATGCCGGGCCGCAACTTTATCGAAATTTTATATGGGACTCTTTTATGTTTGTAGGAACATTAAATACTACTGTCAGATTTTTATCAAGTAGTACAAAACAAAAATATTGAATTACAAATTAAAATCAGAAGTAGATTTTTAAAAATATTTAATTGCATATTAAATAATTCTGGTTACAATAACTTTAATGTGCACCTATGTATTAAACAATTAATGTGCAACAGATATCTAAAAACTTTAAAAAGGTTGGTATTAAAACTTACATAGTAGCACACAAAATGTTCAATGACAAAATTGAGGTTTGTCTGCTGCAACCAGCAGAGAATAGATATTTACATTTTAAATTTAAAATGTACAAATGCGTGTGCAAATATTTTCGTCCAAAATGAGTGGTTTCAAAAAGTTAAATCGGAGAGTTTTTTCGAAAACATTTCTGATACGCACATGCTAAATTATATTCACAAAATACAAAAAAAATGAGATAAAAAAGAGCAACATACACGATTATTTGTGTATTTGAATGAATATTTTCTTGGATGCGAAATCTGAGAAATTTTTTTTTTTTTTTGCACCTTTGGTATGATAAATTTCACAGAAACGAAGAAATTAGGTTNGTAACCTTTTTTTAAAGTGCTTAAAAATATTTTTTGAGTGCTTGAAAAGTGCTTAAAATGTGCTTATTTTTTTGTTGAATAATTTGGCTACGCACCCTGATTAATTTTCGTTGCATATCTGTTACTGTTACCAACCGAAGTGAGTAAATGTTACATTCATTTAGAGGGGATGATTACATATTACATAAGCATGTTTTTTGTTTAAAAAAAAATAATTTTGGACACTTCCCATGGTGCGTAGCGTTTTTAAAAAGTGCTTAGAGGTGCTTAATTTCGATTTTCGTTTTCTTAAAGCCCCAGAAGGAGCTTTTTTTCATGGGGTGTTTTTGAAAAGTGCTCCATTTTCCCTTTTCGAAAATGAGATTTTAATTCTTTACCATGCCGATTTTCGCCATGTATTAAGCACAAGCGTGCTTTTCACGTTGTTCTTTTTCAACGTTTTCGCAATTCATTCAACCACAATCCATTTCGGCGTACCGTCGGTCTATAGCGTCCCCACTTCTTTTGGCAAAACTAAGAATTCTTTCCTCAAAATCGAGCAACAAAAATCATGGAAATAGGCGTGAATTAAAGAAATCTTTCGAGTGTTATTAAATATTCATAATAATTCCATTTTTATATTAAAACAAAAAGAAAAATATATGGTGACAAAGTTGGCGATCGAGTGGGCGACTGGCAGCCGATATTTCTCTCGTCATTTGTTCTGCTCTGTGTATGGCGACCTTTAATTTTGCCGTTAATATTAAACTCTCAGTTTTATATCTGCCAAAAATGGTTGAAAAATGGAAGTTTATTTTTCTCGTTTTTAGTCCATAATTAATATCTTTTTACTCCATTTTAAGATTTTTCCTATTATTGCGGTTTAAAATTGATTGAACAAAACATAGGACTGAGTTAATGGAATATATATTTCATCAGGCGTTCCAAACATCTCCTATTCATATAAAATTTGTAATAATGACCGTTCGTTTCCCCATAATAGGGCCGGAACCCAGTGATTTCCAAGTATTAGAGGATTACCATAATAATGAGTTTATTGCAGCAACAGTTGTAATATTTTTTTATAACAGATTGAGCATTATAAAGATAAAAATAAAAAGTTCTTTTTAGAAAGAAGTTTTCTAAAATTCTAAGGTAATTTACATAACTCTTAATACGGAAACTTAACAATATTAAAATAGTTATTAGGTTAGTGAGTAATATTTATTTCAATGTGAAAGGATCTACGTTTGAGTTAGTCCTGTTGTTTGGTTGAAGGAACAGTAAAATGTTGCCCTAAATGTAACTGAAGGATAATAATATAACTTCCCGTTTTCGAGGCTTTTTATTTTATGCGATACCTGCTTTGGATCATAATTCACTACGCGTTGACTGTATTATGAGATCTTTTGTTGAGTTTAAGAACGGCTATTTTTTTTTTAAACTTGTTTCAAATTATTGCAATAGAGAATCGCCATACTGAATTTAAAGCTTTTTTTTAATTTTTTTTTCTGACCAGATATTGATTTATATACAGATCCGAATATTCCCTTACAAAATTTTGAACCATTTCACAGTGGGCCAGCATCCAAGGTTTCGTGGCCAAAATTAGTATTTCGATAAAATTTGTTTCAAAATTTGGGGTTTTTTATGTGCAGGTAAATTGAAATCATAGTTAAAATTTTGAAGTACACTCAAAATACCCAAAAAAATAAAATGGCGGCTGAAATAGGGCGAGCAAAAATAAAAATAATTATATAGTACGTTTAAATAATTAAATATAGCAATGAAAATATAATAATTTTCGTAATTTTATATTAAAAATGAAAAGCAAATTATATTTCCGAAGTAATATTACAAAATAACGCGAATTAATTACAAAATAACGCGAAAACATGAAAAAAAAAAAAACATAATTTTTGTTTTTCGGTATATTTAGTCCACCTTTGCAATACGGGCAAAATGGGGCAGGTTTTTTCGAAAGAAGAAACATCAAAGAAGACAACAAAAAAAAGTTTAGCTAATTACCTCGTGGAACTTTTTGGAACTAAGTTTCGAAAGTCATTCGAACATTGTAAAATGTCAAATGATAAGATATAAACTATAAGTTTGTCAAGAGTATTAACTAATCCAACACATTGAAAAATTGTCCTGTAATTTTAGATTAATTACTCTGATAAAAATGTAACAGAAAGGTGAAATTCCTATATATATTTCTGAAATAAAAATTTAAAAGTTACATTTAAAAAAATAAAATGTAACATATTTTTCATTACACTGTGCTCTTGTCGGTTCAAAAAGTAAATTATAATGTTTGGAATGATTATGAATACTTAATTTGGGCTACATTAAAACTGCCTACACATATTTTAGTTGAAAATTTAATTTTTGACTTTTGGCCAATGATCATGGTCTTCTGGCCCACAGTGCATTTGATGTATTTTTGTTGTTGTATTTGATGTATTTTGTATTGATCATTCGAGAACACCCCAAATGTTCTCTTTTTTTAAGTGCGTTTTGGACAACGAAAAATAGGTGAAAATCGAAGATATTTCCGTCGAATTACCCGATTACCACAATTACCCGAAATGTGGTAATTGTGGTGAGAAATAAAGAATGAAGTGAGGTAGATTTTTGTGAGGTAGATTTCAGTGAATTAATGAGTTTTACATTTAGATTGAAATAAAAAGTGAGTCGTTGCATTGATTGTTAAGAAAAGAATAAAATATTTTGTACTAGCTTTTCATAATATGTAATAAAAATTAAATATAAATGATTTAATTTAATTAAAGTTAGATTAAGAATAATTAAAAATAAATAAATTAAAGAAATTTTAAAAGCTCCTAATGCCTATTATGGCATCACGTATGTCAATTTCTACCTGCAAAGACACAGAAAAAGATCTTTAATTGTATGTTTTCCTTCTGCAAATTTGTGACACTTGCAATTAAATTGCAGTTGCATTTTTCGAATGACATTAGAAATCCAATCTCTACTTTAGAATGTGATCAAACTGCAAACAATGCTAGTTTCAAAAAGCTTTACAGAGTTCGGTTTGTGAAGTTTTTTTTCAGTACTTGAACATATTTTTTTAAAGCTCTTCAGGTTGAGGGGATAGAGCGTTCGCCTTCCAATGAGGCGAACCGGGCTCGAAACCCAGTCGATGCGAATTCCGCATCCGGCTTGCACCGACCACAGTGCTGACGTAAAATATCCTCAGAGGTAGACGGATCATGGGATATAGTCTCCTTGCCGTGAGGCTTACCGTGGGAGATTCTCGTGGTCTTCCTCTCCATGTAACGCAAATGTGGGTTAGCTCCATCAAAAAAAAAATTTCTTCCAATACTCGATTCAGGAGTTCCCTTGTCTTCTGGATTGGGTCCAAAATTACAAAGCTACAGAGTTGAACATTAGTAGTCGTAAACTCATAAAAAATTGGGTCGGCTGTTCAACGGCGGTTATAAAATAAAATAAAATGAATGAAGAAATGAAATCAATTAGATTAGTTGAGTTTCTAAATATGGGATGGGATTTTGCAATATACACTTACCACGCCATGGACTCTGGTCTTGGGGGGTGAGGACGGTGTTCAATCGGTTCGTAAAATCTGTGGAATCTAAAGTCCTGTGGTCAGTTGCTGCTCAAGACCATGGGTACATGAATTGAGGAATCTACAGAAAACTTAAGTCCTCATCAGATCTGCAGTCCGTGGGCAAATTATTAGACGCACTGTAAAATTCTATGTAAAATCTCAACTATTAGGTGATACTATACAGCTGTATTGTTCCTACTCGGATGAAACCGGTTTGCACTTGTTTACGTTCCTGTATCAATGGGTTAACATTGTAATGGAATACGTTAAAAATAAATACTAATGGGGAGTATATAAAAAATCCCCCGAATAAAAACCCCCATTACATGTATGTTTAAATATTGCCTAAGTATTGCCTATAAACTCGTGCAAATCATGCAATTATTCAGAAACTGCAGTGGGTCTAATCATTTGATCTGGTTATTATAATATAATGCTTGATATAATAAATATTCTATATTTATCTAATATATCGTCTAATTTATCCTATCGTCAAATTTATATTATATATCGTCTAATTTAATCAATTGATACACGAGCGTAAACAAGTGCAAACCGCGTGAAAACAATAAAGCTGTATAGTGTGTCACCTGATAGTTAAGATTTTACATAGAATCTTATAGTGCGTCTAATAATTTGGCGTCTAATAATTTGGCATGTCTAAATTGTGAAAGTGGCCACGCAACGGAATTGTTCTGCCATTTATTTCGGGGGGAGGGTTGTGCTGAGTTATATCTCAGTTTAACCGCAGCGGTGCTCTCATGTCAAACGAAAGGCGCTCCTTTTTGACTTAATTTACGAGGCTGATGACTAGCGAGCTTAGCTTTTTCCGGTGTCATTAGAAACAACAACAAACTTATTTTTTAGAAAATCGCCAATCTGTCAAGATTTTTCTACCTTAACTGTGCCCAATTTAAGTACGTTAAACTTGAAGAACAATTTCAAATTATATTTATCGTCTTGCTTTAAAGAATTATATAGGCTTTTAATTATTTAAATATTTTAAAAGTTATTAAACGTTTTTTTAAAAAAATCGCTAATTTGGCGAAATGTTTTTAACTAGATGAAAATTAACTCCAATTTTCAGACTTTTGCAAACCCAGATAATGAAACGTTCGAGTTAACTTTTGAAATATTAAAAAATTAAACTACAAACGCTTTTCATTTTTATAAAATGTCTATATTTTCTCCATATTGATGTTTTTCGCCATTCATAGAATAAGCGAAGAGGGCTCTTGTTAAGAATAGGGTAAACTTGACCTAGATGTCATAAATAACAACAGTTATTAAAGTAACATATTATTCGAAATATAAGCATGGTTTCCGTGTTAAAACATAGCCTTCGAAATACAGCCTTAATATCAATAAATAATTCTGTTGTGGCTTGAACGGGTCTTTTTTTAATAACAAATAGTATCGTTTTCATTTTTTAATTATAATCTTTGTATCATTACTATATTTGTATTAGTATTTCATAGTTGTGTATTATGGTTATGGCAATGTTCATTGTTATGGTAACAAAACAGAAGTTTATTTAGAGTTATGAAAAATTCCAGCATTCTAAGGAGTAAAAAATCTGCTTTTGAAAATGTCTTCAACTTATTTAACTACTAATAAACGAAAAGAAAAAAAAAATTATAAAATTATTATTGTGAAAGTCTATGCCATAGTTCTCAATGTTTGTATGTTTTTGTATGCCCAAAAGTTTTGGAGTGGCATTTATATGTTTTTACATTTGAAATTAGGTCAAAAACGTTTTAAATTTTTAAAAAAAATTACAGTCGGACCTCCATTTAATGAAGTCGCTAAATCCCGGTAAAAAGTTCGTTNAGGGGGTGAGGACGGTGTTCAATCGGTTCGTAAAATCTGTGGAATCTAAAGTCCTGTGGTCAGTTGTTGTTCAAGACCATGGGTACATGAATCGAGGAATCTACAGAAAACTTAAGTCCTCATCAGATCTGCAGTCCGTGGCCAAATTATTAATATTTTAAAAGTTATTAAACGTTTTTTTAAAAAATCGCTAATTTGGCGAAATGTTTTTAACTAGATGAAAATTAACTCCAATTTTCAGACTTTTGCAAACCCAGATAATGAAACGTTCGAGTTAACTTTTGAAATATTAAAAAATTAAAACAGAAACGCTTTTCATTTTCATAAAACTGTCTATATTTTCTCCTTATTGATGTTTTTCGCCATTTATAGAATAAGCGAAGAGGGCTCTTGTTAAGAATAGGGTTAACTTGACCTAGATGTCATAAATAACAACAGTTATTAAAGTAACATATTATTCGTAATATAAGCATGGTTTCCTTGTTAAAACAGAGCCTTCGAAATACTACAGCCTTAATACCAATAAATAATTCTGTTGTGGCTTGAACGGGTCTTTTAAAATAACAAATAGTATCGTTTTCATTTTTTAATTATAATCTTTGTATCATTACTATATTTGTATTAGTATTTCATAGTTGTGTATTATGGTTATGGCAATGTTCATTGTTATGGTAACAAAAAAGAAGTTTATTTAGAGTTATGAAAAAGCTTTACGTCTTACTTAACTACTAATAAACGAAAAAAAAAAAATTATTGTGAGCGTCTATGTCATAGTTCTCAATGTTTGCATGTTTTTATATGCCCAAAAGTCTTGAAGTAGCATTTCAAATGTTTTTACATTTGAAATTAAGTCAAAAACTTGTACATTTTTAAAAAAATTACAGTCGGACCTCCATTTAATGAAGTCGCTAAATCCCGGTAAAAAGTTCGTTATATGGATAGTTCGTTAAATAGAAAATCACCTTTTGAAATACTTAAACAACACAAAACAGGTTTTAAATTCATTGACACTAGACATAATTAAAATAGGAATTGATACACCTTTATCTTGTGAACTAGTATCTATTATTTATTTTATAAATTTTAACCATAAAAGAAATCTGCATGGAAAGCAAGAACGAAGAAAAACATTATCCAGTGTTACACTATCAAGCTATAAATTTTTTACTCAGAAAAGCCAAATTTATGTACTAAATTATATCTGCATTAATTATAAAAGTAATTTTAAACATATACTTTCATACCACATGCGCTCTTAAGTTTAATTGCTACTGATGAAATCCGTTTTATCTTGAGTTGTTCGTTTGAAATGCAAACGAAATGGGAAAAGGGTTTTTATGGCTTTCTCTATATGTTGAAAATCAATTCAAGGTCATTTCCCCTATAAAATGCGTTAACAAGTTTGAAATGTTCCGAAATATTTTTGGGAAATAGGGAAAGTGGATCTCAAAGAAAAGTTCGTTAAAAAGAAAATTCATTTCGCTATTTGGAAGTTATTTCACGAAGAAATTTCCAAAATGTTCTTGGTTCCTCGAAAAAATAAATTCGCAAAATGGAAGTTCGTTAAATAGAAGTCCGACTGTATATTTTCTTCAGATTTACAGTTTGATTTCTATTTCATTTATCTAGGTTTCATTCCTTGCATTTTCGACGACATTAAAAAAAGTGAAGATCGGGTGGCAGACGATTTTTTAAGAACTATTTGTTAGGCGCTGGTTGCTACCGTTAATTTTGCACTTTAATATATTTTTGATTATTTCATGTGTGACGACAAGAACCACCAATTGTCGTCCTCTTTGTTTTGGCCTCGAAAGGCCTTTCCGAATTTCGATTCAGGTGTCTCTTAGCCTACGATTTTTGTCTCAACCTTCGTTCTGTGGGTGGACTTCGAAGGTAAGGGCGGACACCTAATGGATGGAACATCGTCCCACACTCACCTCACATCCCACGTTTGTCAACCGTCCAACAGTTACTTCCAATGCATTTAGATATTTATAGATCCATCTAGAAAATCAACTTATGAATTTTAATTCAAGAAATGCACAATATTAAAAAGTTATTTTCCTTTTCAGTTAGAGAAAATTATTCAAGTCTAAGCTCTTTAGTTCCGACCACCCCTCCATTACAGCGACTCTTCCGTTATAGCGGCGGCCAATGCCGCCGCTATAACGGAATTTGCTTTTCCATAGACACGATCGAATTTGCTTTTCCATAGACGCAATACTGCATTAACATGCTGCGAATGCATTAACATGCTAATGTGCATTAACATGCTGCGAATAGTTTCATTTTAGAGCTGCGAATCAGTTTTTAGCTAGTTATTTCTTTTAAAAATACAGTAATGCTTAATGTTTTTTGTCTTATGGATGGATGTTCTTAACATGCTACGAATAGTTTCATTTTAGAGCTACAAATCAGTTTTTAGCTAGTTATTTCTTTTAAAAATACAATAATGCTCAATGTTATTTGTCCTATGGATGAGTGTTCTTAACATGCTACGAATAGTTTCATTTTAGAGCTCCAAATTAGTTTTTAGCTAGTTATTTCTTTTAAAAATACAATAATGCTTCCGGTGTATCCCTCCGCTTATGTTATCCTTACGAGGTGAACAGGTTTAATATTCTAAGAAGTTTTATTATTGAGATATGTGTTTAAATTTACGCTTAAAATTTTAAGAGTTTTCGTTAATTCATGAATTTTATTTTATTTTATATCCGTCGTTGAACAGCCGACCCAATTTTTGGGTTTACGACTACTAATGTTCAACTCCGTAGCCTTGTAATATTGAACCAATTCCAGAAGACAAGGAAACTTCTGGATCTGTACCCCTAGAGGTATTGATTTGTTATAGGAACATGGAGGACGTTGCGACTTGACAGATTTAATGTGCATCAGTCACCATTTACTACTAAGGGAGTCTTCGGCTGGCGGGGATCGAACCCACGAACTCATGAACATGGGCTCAGCGCCCTACCGACCAGGCTATCCCGACCCCAATTTATGAATTGTAACAGTTTTTTTTATTTTAGATAGTATTATAGTATGCTTGTAGGGGGATATTTTCGTGCCGTGATCTGTCGCGCCAACTACAATCGCCAAAGTGCCAAATAGATTTTAAACTTGCTATTTTGTTTTTGTTTTTTTTAAAAAAAACATGTCGGTGTTTTCCTGGGGATGACTTCGAATTATACCTTTCGAGTTGATCCCTTTCTGTGATGTTTTTTTTTAAAATTCTTCCGACAGCGCAGGCCGCTGCCCGGGAATTGCCAAGACTTAGCGATTATTCTGCCACAGATCACGGTACGGAAATCTTTCCACACTTCTAGTGTAATAATTGGCGATCGAAATGGGCTGCAGGTGGCGTAGAGCAGAACTCTTTTCCTATGGCAACACTTCACATGCTTTCCCCATTAGCGTGTGGAAAGTCATAGAGGAAGGAAGTACGTTAGTTTCTCTCTTGATTTTCATATAAATTAAAGTCTTTTAACTTGAAACACTATATGGAACTGAAAACTACATTAAACATAGTTCTAAAGAAAAGTATCACGGAAATTTTAGAAAATATTTTTATTAAGTAAAAAGGAAAAATATTAAGAAAAGGGAAAATATCGTAGTACATTCCTATATAACTGAAAAGAGGAGGAGAGGGAAGGGAGAAGGGCTAAAGGCATGAAACCGGTCTCTCTCCAGATGGCGTATTCGAGTGTTGCGATCGCGAATGTTGGAAGGTGCGCTGTTCAAGCATAGGCGTAAAAATTAATCAAAAGTAGTTCCCTGGATTTCTTATGACGAATTTTTACCCCTAGCACCATCTGTGCTTAACTTTACACGGTCAACCTTTCGTACCTAAGGCCGGGATAGCCTGGTTGGTAGGGCACTGGACCCATGTCCAAGAGTTCGTGGGTTCGATCCCCACCGGCCGAAGACCAAGTTGTAAATGTTGACTGATGCACGTTAAAATCTGCCGTGTCACAAAGTCCGCCATGTTCCCATAACAAATCAATACCTCTGGGGGTACTGATTCAGAAGTTTCCTTGTCTTCTGGATTGGGTCAAAATTACAAGGCTACGGAGTTGAACATTAGTAGTCGTAAACCCAAAAATGGGTCGGCTGTTCAACGACGGATATATAAAAAAACCCATCCATACCTGGCGGGGATAGCCTGGTTGGTAGGGCCCTCGGCCCATGTCCAAGAGGTCGTGGGTTCGAAATTGAAGACTCCCCGTGTACTTAATGGTGACTGATGCACGTTTAAATCTGTCGAGTCACTAAGTTCTCCATGTTCCCATAACAAATCAATACCTCTGGGGGTACTGATCCAGAAGTTTCCTTGTCTTCTGGATTGGTTAGAAATTACAAGGCTACGAACGGAGTTGAAACCCAAAATTGGGTCGGCTGTTCAACGACGGATACATAGATATAAAAGACCTTCTTTTACAGAAGCGTCGCTCTAAATCAGACATCGATAAGAATTCTAATTTTATACAAAGCGTACTTTTTCGTCAAGAACAGAGGCATATCTCGCCACAAGTGGCAGGTGAATATTGCTGACGACCAGAAGGATTTAATGCAGTTACATTTTAAGAGCCTTTTTAATATTCTGGTTGTAAAATCACTGGCTGGATTTTTTTTTAAAAGTCTAGTTTGGTGTTACGGTTAAACTGCATTAAAACAGTGGCAGCATTCAAGATAATTTTTTTTTTTTTGGATATTCAACTTCTGTTTTAAATTTGTAGCGTTTATTAAAATTAATTCGTAAGCAATCTAAGATAAAACTCTAACCTTAATTTATTAAAAAAGCAAGTGTTAATATAATAGCGGGTTTAAAAACAACAAATTAAAATGTATTAAAACTACGTTTTTAATAGGAAACAATTTTTTTATTAACAATGTCCTAAAACTAAAAATGAAGAGTTCAGTATTTTCGNTTGATTAGGTCAGAGAGGCATTGCAATGCGACCGCCTGCACAATTCGAATTTCGGAATGAAAATCAAATATTTAACAGTAAAGCGGGAAAATGAAGCGTTATCAATATATAGTTGGCTCTAAAAAGAGACCTTTATTTAAATTTTAAAAAAAATTCAAAGGATTAAAATGAAATCGAGAAAATTATCATCAATGCAACCAACGATTTGCTTACAAACATTGCTGTAAGCGACTGTGAGGAGACAATGCGTGATTGGTTAGCTTGGCGGAGGAAAAAATAATTCGACGATTTCACTGGATGAGAGTACGAAAGCATACAGAAAAAGAGTGCGTCATAAAATCGATTGTTATTAAATTATGACCAAATAATATTTGGAGAACTTTATAAAATTAAAAATACTAAAACATTCTGAATCGTTTTGTCAAAAGAAAAAATTGCCCCTAAAGTATCGGAACGAACTTGAACGATAAATGAGTTTGGCCCACGGACCATATGAACAGTAAAAAGACTAATAAATTGAAACACAAATCACAATAATAAAACTTCCTAGAATATTTAGCCTGTTTACACATGGCCTCGGAAACATAACACAAGCGGAGGGATACACCGGAAGTTGTCTAAATTTATTCCGGTTTTGCGAAGTTTGTTGTAGTTGTTGTTTACATTCAATCAACCATCCATTATTTGCTTTGCTGAGAAATCGAATTTTAAAGAAGTCGATATATTTAAAATTCGATAGATCATTCAGGATGGTCCTTTTTTTTGCGCACTGTTCATCCTGTATTTAGGATGGGAAATGGATGATTGACTGAATGCAAACAATAACAAGCTTCCTAAAACCGGAAGGAATTTAGTAAACTTCCGGTGTATCCCTCCGCTTATGTTATCCTTACGAGGTGAACAGGTTTAATATTCTAAGAAATTTTATTATTGAGATATGTGTTTAAATTTACGCGTAAAATTTTAAGAGTTTTCGTTATTTTATGAATTTTATTTTATTTTATATCCGTCGTTGAACAGCCGACCCAATTTTTAGGTTTACGACTACTAATGTTCAACTCCGTAGCCTTGTAATTTTGACCCAATCCAGAAGACAAGGAAACTCCTGAATCAGTACCCCCAGAGGTATTGATTTGTTATGGGAACATGGAGGACTTGGCTGTTGCACGTTATGTTGACTGATGTAAATGTTGACTGATGCACGTTAAAATCTGCCGTGTCACAAAGTCCGCCATGTTCCCATAACAAATCAATACCTCTGGGGGTACTGATCCAGAAGTTTCCTTGTCTTCTGGTTTGGGTCAAAATTACGAGGCTTCGGAGTTGAACATTAGTAGTCGTAAACCCAAAAATGGGTCAGCTGTTCAAAGACGGTTATATAAAAAAACCCATCCATACGTGCCGGGCACTAGGCTCATGTCCAAGAGGTCGTGGGTTCAAATTCTAACACTCCCTGTGTAGTAAATGGTGACTGATGCACGTTAAATCTGTCAAGTCGCAACATCCTCCATGTTCCCATAACAAATCAATACCTCTAGGGGTACTGATCCAGGAATTTCCTTGTCTTCTGGATTGGACCTCTAGGGGTACAGAACCAGAAGTTTCCTTGTCTTCAGGATTGGGTTCAATATTACAAGGCTTCGGAGTTGAACATTAGTAGTCGTAAATCCGAAATTGGTTCGGATGTTCAATGACGGTTATAAAATAAAATAAAACCATCCAAATCTAGAGTTTAAAAATGAGACAAAAATATTCTTTTCGGAATTGTTTAAATGACTTCTTTTATTTTCAGTTGGTGGCCTCCCTGGGCACCATAGTATTCTATGCACTCGACTACATGATGCCGGACGAGGAAGAAAGGATACTGAGCCGCCCTTTGGAGACCCTCATCGGGAAGATGACATCCACCGCGAGCGCCCAGGGCGTCCTGCAGGAGTACGAAACTGATGACTCCTCACAGAATGCGGATGAGGGAATCGAGCAGGATTCGGGAGAGGATGACCACATCCTGCACAGCGACGATGACGCCAAACATCGGAAGGGCATCTCTCTTATCCAAGTTATAGAGGCATGATCCCTTCTTTCTATTGCTATTTAAAATCAAACCAAATACTTACTGACTGTCTGACTTTTTTTAAAAAAAAGGTTGAGCATAGTTGATACAAAACTAAACGGCCTAATGAAAGAACATGCCAAGTGACATTTTGAAAAAAAACTCTTAATTTTTCGAGTTTAAGAGTACGTTTGAATTATTTGTAAATATATGACATTATTAAATAAATAATCTCCCCAGAAACTGAAGCAGGAAGATAATACTTGATTAATTCATTGGCTTCAAAAGGTTGCGATATCAGCCTATTTGGTATCGGTTAAAAACTCACCAAATTTGTTATACGCTATCTGGCCAAAAGTATCCGGACACCCGGTTGTTATGGTGGTGTTTCTCATGGTTTGGTCTGTGTCCGTTAGTGTCAGTAGTTGGAAAGATGAACCCTGAGATGTGTATGTTGACAATGCTGCACTCTTAACTCTATGGCAATATTCCGGGCCCATTTATCTTCCATTCCCACATCGAGGCTTGCACAGACGTGGTTTGACTAAATGGGTGTTCAAAAACTGGACTGGCCCTCTCAGAACTCACCTTTGGTACGAATTAGAGCGCAGATTACGTAGCCAGATAAATCCTCATTGCAAGCACTCGCTTAAGTTGTGATGGAAGTCAATTCCTATCAAAAAACTGTTGGAAAGTCTTCCCTGACGTGTGTGCAGGTTGTCATGGATGCAAAAGGGGGACCATGCATCATATCAATGTGTGCCTCTAAGTCCATACCACTGGGTGTCCGGTTACTTTTGACCCAAATAGTGCACATTTCATTTTAAATATTATTATATTTAAGAGGACACCATACCACGGGAGAAACTTTTCGTCATAAATTCTCTTTCCTCTCTATTATTAATTTAAAGTGAAGAAAGAGTGAGTTCATCAGACACACCTAGAGTAAACTATGAAGTTTCACACCACAGGGAGAATAGGGAAAACCTGGAAAATACAGGGAATTTAAAAATCACCTATAACAGGGAATTAAGATTCTTTCTTTACGAACTGGTGAAATACAGGGAATATGTATTTCTTCTTTTACAAAATGTTGGCTGCTCAAAGTGCAATCTATGGGATATTTAAAGATAGTTCAGCTATACTACACTATTTAATTTGAAGTCAAGCATCACTGCCTGCGGGTGGGTGACCACTTGGATCAGTCTGCGTAGGGACCGAGGGTGTACGGTATGGGTCCTTGTTAAACTGTTCTATCGTAAAGTGCTCGACTCCGCTTGCAGGTCGACGGGTACCGAAGCGGGGGTGCCATACCCTCTACAGAGGATCAAAATTGTGATGGCATGTCTTCGGATCATCTTCAGGGATGTTTCCGAGACCGTTGCCAATAGCCCATTGTGCAGCTCTAGTGCGACGTAAATGAACTACAACTGTTTCATTTGCTGTATTATTTGTTTTATGTTCCTTATTTCTCTTAAGTTTTTCCAGCAATTAAAACTATTGTTAGTTATCCCAATATAGCTCGCACATTTGCATTTTATGTTTCCTCTTAATATAGTGTGTACAGTATATAGTATATACAGAGAAAACACTGGGATTTTTTTTTTTACAGATTTGAGTGACAACCCTGTTTAAATAATGATTAAAAAAATTTAAAATAAAAATAAAATATGAGGAGACAACTTAACGCAATTGAGAAGTTCTCTTCCAATAAATTATTTGCATGTCGACATTTGTTTTTCAGCAATTGATATTTCATAACTTACTCTACGATTGTCAGAATTCACTTTTTCTTTACTTTAAATTAATTATGGCAATGAAAGATGGTTTGTGATAAAAAATCTCCCCCCCCCCATAATGGTCTAAATTCAAAATTTATTTAGTTTTTTAATTTAATTTTTTTAAAGTTACTCTATTAATCGTTTAAATTTGTGTATAGTAAACCCATTCTTTTGACATCACGATGTCACATTCAATTAACCCAAAAATCAAGCATGCAGGTCACAAGAAATAAAACAAAATATTTAGGTGGAGGCTGAAACTGGACTAATATTTTATTGTAGATAAAGAGATTGTATTTATGACAACACTGCTGCCATCTATATCAGTATTTGTGCTGCCATCTATGTGCAACATGTTAAACTAACTCATTCAACATTTGGTGTCATTTTAAAAAAGTGTATTTTTATATTTACAGCTTTGTGCGAACCACTTATCCTGTCCAGAACAAGCAGACTCTCATTACAGGGCTGTCTGCAGAGCCTTAGTTGCAGAAGTTTTAGAACTTACTACATTCCTAGAAAACATATCCAATAGAACACAGGTATTTATCTGCCTCTGAATATGGATAGTTGACCTTGTAGAGCTAAGCGCAGGTGGCGCTAGGGGTTAAAAAAGTTACTCTAAGGGGTTTTATAAGTTACTCTTTTTTCCATTGGATATCGGATCGATTATCCGGAACGATCGGGACCATCGCTATTCCGGATAACTGATTTTTCCGGTTTTGTGAATCGCTACAAAAAGCCGTTTTTTTATTGTCAAACCCAACTAAAAAAAAAATATTTGGAAATAATCTTAGAAAGAAGAAAAAACGATGAACTAATACACTAATGATTATTTCCGAAATGATGGTAAGGTAAACATCTTTCAAAAAAGAAAGAAAAATCCTAAAATCTTATGAGGAAAATTTTTTTTATTTTAAATGGCCGGAAAATTTATTGAATTTTGTTCCGGTTTTTTGGTTTTCCGGCTTTCTGATTTCCGGATAACGGGCTCTCTACTATTAATTAGTAGATTATAAAATTATTTTTCAATTATATATATTTTTTGAATATATATATATTTTTAAAAGCACTTTTAAATGCTTATTTTCAATATAAATTATAGAAAAATCTTTTAAGGTGTTTATCAATTTTTTTTTACTTACTTTAGTTTGCTTCAAAAAAAAATAAATTTTAAAATATATAGGATATATATGTGTGTGCACAGAGAAACTCTTAGTTTGCCTTTAATTATTATTTATAAACTACAAATTTTCTCTTATTTAGATAATGAGTGAAAATTACTTTTTGAAATATACACACAAAATAGAATAAAAATGGTGACTTAAAAATTGTCGAGGATGAAATTCAGTTATTATATGATATTACAAAATTTGATAAAATTTTTATGGTGTTAAGTGAGTGCCCTTTCAAAACAAAAGATGCCCTTTTCTGTGAGGAAAAATATTATAAGTTTAAAATTTCGGGAAAAAACTATGCATTAATTAATGAATCTCGTGGCTTTAAAAATAGTTTTCATTTATTTGTTGCAATTTTTTCAATAATGAATTTATAATAATTCAGATATTATGCTATTAAGCAGAAGTAAGTTAGCACAAGTTATTATGACACAATGTGTTTGAAGTTGATACCTTAAATCTCATTGAGGAAATAAGTATTTGCCGTTGCATCCTTAATTTTTCATTAAATCTTAGTTTTTAAATCTAGCTAAAAAGTTATTGGAACTGGTATATCTGTGGTTTTACTTACATTTACTTAAATTACTTTTCTAACTTACATTTCTCTTGTTCTGTTAATGTTGATTTCAAATACATGGTGTTTGGCGCTTTTAAAAATTGCTTAAAGGTGCTTATTTTAAATTTTTAAAAGCCTTTAAAGGTGCTTTTTTCATTGGGTGTTTTTACAAAGTGCTTAATTTTCTATTTTCGAAAAGGGGATTTTTTCTTTACCATGTAGATTTTCACCACGTAGTATGTAAAAGTGTGGTTTTCACATTGTTCTATTCAAAGTTTTCACAATTTATTCAACCACAATCCATTTTGGCCTACCGTCGTATGAAAGTGCTAATCGTTTGACCTGTTTGATAAAATACTTGCGAGTCCGCATAGGTGTCTACTGAGCTGGGTTCGGTGAGATACTTGCTCTCTCATGTGCAACTCTGCTGCATATTCTGAAATTCAGGCTTCATTTTCCACCCTCTGATATCAAACCGAAAATCTCTTGATAATTTTATAATAGTTAATATAATCAAAAAAATATTTCTTTGTCAGAAACGAGTTATTTTATCATGATCATGCAAAGTGTTTGAAATTAGTTTGTTAATGTAGATAGTTCTTAAAAATATTTTTTTATTGCTTAAAAAGTACTTAAAATGTGCTTATTTTTTGTTGAAAGATTTGGCTATGCACCCTGAAATATTAATGATCGGTTTTGTTTGTTTTCTTTTCAGATGTTATCGAATGCTTACGAAGATGAAACAGATAGTGGTACTTTAGAAAAACTTCGCATTCAAGATTGGGTATGTGTTCATCTGTAGCAATATCTAAATTTCTTAGATCTAAATTATTTTTTTAACTTAAGCAGTCCTAAGGGTATATTTATATAAAATTTCAATATTTTTATACCTCTTTGTCAAGACAAAATGTAAATAAAAATACAGTCAAATCCTGTTAGCAAAGTCCAAAATAGCGAAATATTCAATGTAACGAATTTTTTCCAAATCCCTATGTGAATCTCCACAGGAACATAGAAAAAATATAGGGATATTACGAAATTCAAAATCCAATTTTATGAAAGAGAAAATAAGGAGCAATTCTCATTTTCTCTCATAATCAAAAAACTTTTCCATTTTTCAAAAGTACATAATGATCTCAGAATTTAAATATTTTTGCATCTTCAAAACAAAAAGCTTCAGATATGAAAGGGGACATATAAAAAAAAATGAATCACTCGAAAGGGACCACCCTGAAAAGACTAAACCCCCAACCCATTAATGTTTGAAGAAGTAAAAATACATGTGGCTGTCCAAAAGAAGAGTGATGAAAATGTTCATAATTTGTAATTTCTACTGTTTCTGAATCATTTGTACTGGAAGAAATTACAGATTACGTTTCTGGTAGATAAGTGATAATAAATCCATTGTTCCTTTTAACTTAACAGTTTTTGTGAGCTTTACAAATATTGATTTGATATTTTCTAACGAACGGATCGAGTACAAACAAATCGAAACTGTAATTAAATGCAACATTTATTATTTTTTTATGCGAAAAATTGCAATGCAACAAAATAATTTCGGTTAATGTAGA
>NC_092213.1:79394017-79398335 GCF_043381705.1 Parasteatoda tepidariorum | reverse complement strand
GAGCAGGGGGCGGAGCCTCCTAGTTTAAAGAAAAACTTTAATTATTTTTTTTTAAAATTCTTTTTGTTTTTTATTTTTAATGAAGTTTCTGGTAAATAAATTATAAATAGAAAGTCTGAATATGAGAAATAAAGAGACACACTATTAATGGTTAAGAATAAAATGAGTTCAGGACAAAATTGCTTTTCCGCTCTTTTTTTTTACCGTCAGATGGAAGGATTTTATTTTCATTTTTCCAACTTTGACCTGAAAATAGTTGAAAGATGCTGAATTGTACAGCATCTAATCTAAAATTTGTTGTTAGCCTTCTTGGAAGTAATTGCACGTAGTTAAGAGCTGATTTGAAATGTTTATTATTTATAAACAATCAATTAGTCGAAAGCACAAAGTCACCCCGGGATGAGGTGACTTTGTGCAATGCAATAAAATAATGGCTTAGTTCAGTTATTTTCATTCACTTTGACTTAAAATCGTTAAATAAACAATATTTAACATTGTTAATGTACAGTACTTATTGATGTACGTATTAATGTACAATATTAGTTGTACAATACTGCGAAAAACATCCCTCTTCATCGTGGGTCAATAACATTTGACCACCTACACAAAACAAGGCTTAGTATCAACGAAAATATTTTAAACAATAAACATATGGAAATTGAAATGAAAAATAACAATATGAAAATGAAAATTAATAGTCACCGTGAGATTTCAAATGCTTCGCATGAATTTTGTTCGAAATCGTGTTTCGGTGATTTCCGAACTTTCCTGACACTTTCGAAACGGATAAAACCATTTTTTACTTTTGTCAAACATTTTTCTAAAACTTCTTTGGTGTAATCACAATAATTTCTTGCTCTGGGCTTTCTTTTATAAATTCTTGGCATGTTTTTCTCTGGGAAAAAAATTGCACAAATTCTCCCCAGGGTGCATTTTTTTATTAATTATTAAATAACTAACATTATAATAATTAAAAACAAGACAAGTATGCATGATTTGTTATCTCATTTGATAAGACTTTTAAAGTATAACCAACCTTTTTGGCCAGGATAGATAGAACTTCTTCAACCGAGCAGACTTTCCAGCATCCGATTTTGGGACGTTAAAAAATTTGAAACTGTTTGTAACTCGAGCTCACAATTCTCCAAGCACGATGATGTTTACATTGCCAGTTCTTGGTAAACCATTAGTTCATTATGTTGACAACTCAAATCAGTTGATACCGAGCTTTAAAAAAAATACCCCTAGATGGCACGACGCAAAAATTGAAAAAATGACAGTTTGCACGAAGTCACCCCATCTGACGGCATAGAGCTTTCTTATTTATGTCCAAAAAATAGAGAACAGTGTACTACAACATGATATATATATATATTATTCTTTTTTTGGTTTATTCTTTTTGCAATTAGAAACAATTAGAGGAATTATGATAAAACAATGATAAAACAATTAGGTGCATTAGATGATAAAACAATAGAAACATACAAAAATATTGATTATTACTCAATGTTACACAGAAATATAAGCAATACTCCTTAAGTGAGCGGGGCTACACGACTCTCCCCTAACTATAATCACAATTGCTTTACATGGAGAGGGAAACAACGGAAACTTCCCACATTTGGCATGAAGGCAAGGGGATTCTAACCCATGATCCGTCTACCCTAGAGGTATTATACGTCAGCAATGTGATCGTTGCAAGCCGGATGTGGAATTCGTATCGACCAACCTTCGCTGGAATTCAAACCCGTTTCACCTCACTGGAATGCTCTAGCCCTTGAGCCATCACGGCTCTAATATAAATATTGAAGGTTATAGACGGCTTCTCATAGTTTTGTGCCAAAAAAAAAAAATTCTTCTCTTATAATGTTCTTTGGGAATATCCCGTCGGCCTGCTAACGCTCGCCAAATCGTTTGGCGCTAGTTTTTTACAAAATAAACATTGTAAACGCAATAAATTTATCAAATCATAATAATAAACAAATAATAAATTAATTTTAAGTAATAAATAAACTACCTTTTGGCAATAATATCGGTTTTGGCGAAAATGGTCGAAGGGATAATCCCAAAGTACCTGTATTTCTAATCCCCTTGATAAACTAATGAGTTAATCGTATATTTAAGCCAAGAACTAGTTTTCGCGAAGATTTGTTATTTTTAACTTAATAATTTTAATTTGACGAATAAAGAGTGACGACGTAACGAGAAAGAGCGCTTTTATTCCCGATCTTGGCGAAAATAAATGGATTATAATAATGTTGTAACTGTCAAATTATTAAAAAAAAATTACATCTTGAAAATGTCTCTCATTAATAGTTCTCTTTACAGAGATGCAATGTTTTTTGATTTTCTTTCTTTATTCGGAAACAAAACGCAATTTTACATTAAAAAAAAATAGCTTGAAATTTACAAATGCTTGATATTTTACAATAAATCTAACTAAATTACTCATTTCATAATTTTGCTAACCGTGTTAAATTAAATATAATTCTATCTCAAATTACATTAATAACGTTTTCGATAACTTTGCCAGAAAATCGGGTGCTTACGTATTATCGCAACCAGGATGGCGCGATTTGTAAGTTTGAGTAAGAAAGTATGAATAGAAAGAAAATGTACATTTATTAATTACAGTTAATTTTTAATACAGTTTTTAATATCATTTTGCTTTAAAATATAAAATAGCAATTAAACCCTTCCGGTTTCGAATTTGAATAAGTTGCATAATTATTTTTTCGGCGGAAATCTTTTGGCTATTGCTTTTAGCACTGATTGAAAACCGTCTTCGCCATTAACAGCTTGAGCTTGGCGCCATATAAATTCGATAAGGTATGAGTCAAGATGATGACGGGCTGTTCCTCTCTGTTTTTTGTTGCGCCATTTGGCTGAGCCCCGCATGCGCTCTACATGTTGTGTGTGAACACCCGTGTCGGGATCCACAAAGTTATATTTGCGATTAACAGTTCCATCCACATCAATAATTCATATGACCGGCGAACACTTCAGTTAACAGCCATGTTAAGCCTCGCAAACAACACAAGTTCAATATTTTCACCAATTATTATTCAAATTCACAAATTTATACCTTGATATGCTCCTCAGACGATATAAAACACTTTATTACACAAATTATTCCTCAGAATTGACTACTCACTGCATGTAAACAAACCTCATAAAACAAAAACACAACCTACTTTCTCGAAGGGATGTTGGCTCCTCCTAATTCAGATACGGCAATTTCAGCCAAACTTGATGCAAAAGCCATATTCAAAGCTTGCAATGTACTAGAACTGGTCTTTCCCGCTTCTCTCATAGTATATACGGAAGTCTTTATTATGTCTTCGATGGTTTGACCAGCACTACTCGTGAAATTATTAATGAATGCACCAACAGTATCTAGACTTTCCAATGGAGTGGGATGTCCCACAGCAAACTTGCCGTGAATGCATAAAGCTAACAGAAACGCTAGTGAAAGTTCAGTAAACCAAGTCATATTCTTCTATGGAAAAGCTTGATTGAATACTTTCAACAGCGACTTGCCTGCTTTTTATACTATATTGTTCGTGAGAAGAAACAGGTTTGTCAATAAATCTAGGAATTTTCAGATAGTATGATTTTTTCTCTTGCGCAAGTTGTGACGCAAGTACCACTGTTAACACACCCGCCTGCCTTTTTTGTTTTGCCTTTTAATGAACCTATTCACCTCATTATGATTTCTATTTCAATTTTTGAATTTTTTTGAATTTTTCGATATCTCTTATCTTTAAAAATTCGATATGATTTCTTTTCATATGCATTTCAGAATAAACATATACATTTCTACTTAAAATAATTTTTTTTTCTTTCATTCTTTTGTTTTTCAAACTACATTAATAATTACGTTCTTTACATAAATATTGTGAATGAAAAAAAAATATACCATTGAGAGAATCAAGACATAATCTCTTAAGATTTTTGTATATTTTAGATAATCACCTATAACCTTTGGAATTGACGACGAAGTTTTGGTTGAATGATTATTTTTAATGTTTATTTCTAAAGCTTAAGAAATATGCTTTAATTTAATGAAACCTGTCAAATAATTGCCATTTTTCCGTAAAAGTCATTTTTAGAAATAGATGTACTTTCTTTTACTGTTTGAACCATTCTTCTTAATCTGACTTTTCAATATATTTTAATGCATGTATATATATATATATATATTTGAATTCGTTACTCGCTATATAGTTTTTCCCTTTTATTTTATTTTCTGTTTTTACGTGTTATTTTAACTTATTGTGTTCTATTTCATTTGTTGTAATTTTTGTAAAAAAAATTT
>NC_092213.1:79389103-79393225 GCF_043381705.1 Parasteatoda tepidariorum | reverse complement strand
CCTCTGCGGAGGGGATGGCACCCCCGCTTCGGTAGCCCGACGACCTGCGCGCGAAGTCGAGCACTTTACGGTAGCACAGTTTAACGAGGGCCAATACCGTACACCCTCGGTCCCTACGCAGACTGATCCAAGTGGTCACCCACCCGCACACTGACCGCAGCCAGTGATGCTTGATCGAAGAAGAAGAAAAAAAAATTTTAAGTAAAATATTAGTGCTGCCATCTATGAGAAAAAAATAGTAAAAATGTAATAAAATTGAAATAATAATAAAAATGTTTAACGGATTGATTAAATTGGCAGACTAAAAAAAAATAATGATAATAATAATAATCATTCATAGGGAAATTAATTTTAAAGTCAGTCTGTCAGGATAGAAAGCCGTTTATAGACTTTATCCTTCATTCATAAATCCTTACATAATTTTACAGAATACACATATCCATCTTTCATAGGGTGACTTTATATATATATATATATATATATATTGAAAAGTCAGAAAAAACGGCTTAAGTAGAATGGTACAAACTGCAAAAGAAAGTACATCTATTTCTAAAAATGACTTTTATGGCAAAAATGGCAATCTCTAATTTAAGGGTATTCTGGAAAAAATCAGACTCGCCGCCGCTGTAGGTTTCTCCTTCAGGAGAGGAGATGCAAGTTCGCACCAGCTGAGCAGCCCCGCAAAAACCCGTGGCAATTATTAAAACAAACACGTTACAAAGTAATACATGCTCTTACGGTAGCGAAATCTTCACATGACAATACCGCATCCGGCTTGGAAGATCATGTGTTTGTTAATAGTAGTTTAAAAGACCCTTATAATATTTTTTTAATGACGGCAGGCACTGAATTTTTCGTTCTTCGCCATAGAAGATGCCGGAATTGTTACTCATTTAGCGTTACCCAGTGGGCCCCTGTGAACCAAAGTCACGAAGGAGAGCAACGTTACCCACGCCATAATGCCACAAACCCGTTCATAGGGTGGGCCACATTCACTCATTCACACAACAGAAGACGAGAGAAACATCCATGCCCAGAGCGGGATTCGAACCCGCGGCCATTGGCTCCGCAGCCAGACACGCTAACCACTCGGCCACCTGGCCGCCACCTTTATAATATAACCAGGTTAATGTTCTCTCTCTTTCGGTTGACTGTTAAGGCAGAGGGGTGCCATATATGGCCAAAAATTCGACTTCTGCCACACCATACGTCACGCCCGTTTATAGGGCGGACCCATTCATACATTCAGTCATCCACAGATCGTAATTCTGACCTAAATAAGAGAACGATCAATCTCCAACTCAGTACCCCCAGAGGTATGGATTTGTTATAGAGGACTTTGCGACTCGACAGATTTAACGTGCATGAGTCTCCATTTTACTACACGGGGAGTCTTCGGCCGGTGGGGTTCGAAAACACGAACTCTGGGACACGAGCCCAGCGCCCTATGGACCAGGCTATCCCGGCCCTAGGATAATGTGGCCTGATGTAATCAAAGTAGTCAAGAAGTGTTCAGACTTATCAAGTCACGATCGTTTAAAAAGAAGCAAAAGGTTCCTAAAGGAACAAATGTATTAAAATTTGGAAGTAAAAGAAGTAATGAAATTTAAAGTTTAAGATCTTTCGATTTTGTGACAGATTCAATATTTTTTTTAATACACTTGTTGTTACCGAGGGAAAAAAAAACACCGTGACATATTTACAACACGGAAGACCACTAGTTCCAAAACTTGATCTGCTAAGGAAATTAAAGATAACTAAGCCCCACCCTTGATATTTCTAGAGAAAAATAAAAATTCACAGTTTATGACGAATGTCAGCAGTTTGAAAAAGAAGAAAAGTTGCAATATATTTCAAAAACAAGTATCGAAAATTGAAAATATTTATATTAGTTTCCCAACACTTCTTCATATGTTTCATAGTGGGCTATAATTTAGAATAATTCTAAGAAACTTATTGTGTTCGAAAATTAAGTTGCCCTGAAACTCATTCTGTGGAGTAGGCTAAAATTTGGTTGAATATTAAGGTTATTCAATTAGCAAAGAACAACACGCTCTAAATTGAAGAAATTATTAGAAGAAAGAATTACCAACGATTGAAAAACTACCCATTCGTCTGTCCGGGGTCAAAAATACACGACACTCTTACCGGCTGTTTTAATATAGAACCCAGCCCAGGAAAACGGGGTTACATGCTTGATCATAATTATATAGTGTGTGCCCAATAAGTTATCGGAACTTGCACAAAATAAAACACGAAAATCTCATTACGATATAAGTTTTCTTCGTTCAAATACATTAAAAAAGGGAACTATATAGCAATGTATTTTATACATAACTATATTTTATACGTAAGTAAAATTATTATTAAAGAGTCCAAAATTTCGTTCTCTTGACCAATTGATTTGGACCACATTTTCCAGATTGTGGCTCCCTTATCCACATTTTGATGGTCAAGAATACAATTCCGTCCGGAAAAATGCTTATTCCTTATAAGTACGTTTTTTAACTGATTTCGTAACTTAAAGTATTGCCTGCATTAAGTATTTAGCATGTTGGTGGGCCTCCCTCGAACCATTAAGATTGAGTCCTAGCACGATCATTAGATAAAAAGTTATTCATGTTTATGCAATTTATTTCTTAATGAACTAAAAATTATATTCCAAAAATAAATCACGTAATGCATTAAATAAATTAATAGTATTTAATTATAGCTTAAAAAATATGCTCATGAAAAACATATTACAATTTATGAATAAGCAAATTATGAGCTTAATTGGAAATTATTCTGTCATTACGAGCACTAAAACATTAAATTAAGTATTAATAAATGTATAACGCGTTCTAAATTAAGAACTGAGAATGATGACTTATTTTATTTACAATTAAGAGCATTGAATATTTAATAACCTTAATTTGCGCAAGATCAGCTTTCTGAAATAATTTATTCAAATATACAGTGAATTGCATAAAAATGATTTTCAAATTTCGAAACTTTTAAGAAATCTGTTTTTCTATAGCGAAACTTAGATTGATCAATCTGCCTCTTACGCAAATAGTCACGACACGACATTCCCACGAAACAAATCATATCTGCATGAAATTCGAAAGCTTGAAATTTCAGAGTAAAGGAATAGCTGTAATATTCAATGCCTCTTATCTATAATATGGTAATTTAAGCTAACAATTCGTGCAGCCTCCAAACGTACGGAGCAATAGTTGTTAATCATTGAAAATAAGAGGAAAACACTGAACAAAGAGTATAAATGATAAGATTTATTTTATATACAACAGGTGATTATTAATTCTAGATAAGATTTCTTTAGATTTTAGTACTTCTCAAAATTTAGAATGTTCGGTACCTGTTTATGTTATATGTTCTACCGCCTTTAGAAATCAGTTGTTCTAATGATATCATGTTAATGCGCAAATTAACTAGGATGATAACTTTCAAAGTGCCAAAAGAATTGTATAATTAGAATTAATAAGAATTGTAAGTGCCAAAAGAATTATCTAATTGAGATTTAGGACATAGTATCTTATGAGAAAAAAAATAATGGTGTTGCGATCTCTACGTGATTTGGACTTTTTGCTATCTTACGGATATGAAAATGGTGTTTTGATGCACAAATATTTCCTAAAAACATAAGAAGTATTTTAAAATATTTCAAAAGTTAAATAGCTGCATTTGGAGTTGCATCAAAACGCTAAATACTTTTTCTAAGAATATTTCAATTAATAAAATATAGCTGATTGGCTGTTGCCATTTGTTAAAAAAATTATTAAGCAATCGTCCAATTGAGACATAATTAATTTATTTTTCTCTTTTAAAATCCGCTAATCACTTATAAAAATTTTTAAAGTAAGGTGGTTAACGTAAATTTTTTTCAAATGTAAGAATTTAAAATTTGAGACTTTTCCTAAAGGAAGGAAATATGGAGTGCATTTATTCTAATAAAAAAAAAGTTACTGCGATATTTAGAACTCACTATACGTCAAAATAAAATTTCATAATAGATAACTAAAATATAATCTATATTATATAAAACGCTAATACGTACGTACGTATGTATGTATGTATGTATGTATGTGGGTGTGTATGTATGTATGTATGTATGTGTGT
>NC_092213.1:79373504-79389090 GCF_043381705.1 Parasteatoda tepidariorum | reverse complement strand
TAAAACCATCAGTATTATATAAAACGCTAATACGTACGTATGTATGTATGTATCAATAAAACCGATGATATTTCTTTTCTCGCGCTGGCAACAGTTTTCATTTTTAATTGATTGGATTCGGCGCGCAAGAGCACGTAGTGAGAACCCAGAATAACCAGAGTGAGCATTATCAGGTTGTTCAATTCAGATTCATGCACTAAAAACATGACAATATTTAATTTAAACTCAATTAGGAATTAATTAATTGAAGTGAGAATGCTTCAAAAGGCCGCTGTTGAACTGATATTTTTCTACTGGGAGCTACCTAAACGTCTAAAAAACGTTTAAGTGTTTGTATTGAATGCATTGAATTTTTTTANTATATATATATATATATATATATATATATATATATATATATATATATATATATATATATATATATATATATATATATATATATATATATATATATATATATATATATATATATATATATATATATATATATATATATATATATATATATATATATATATATATATATATATATATATATATATATATATATATATATATATATATATATATATATATATATATATATATATATATATATATATATATATATATATATATATATATATATATATATATATATATATATATATATATATATATATATATATATATATATATATATATATATATATATATATATATATATATATATATATATATATATATATATATATATATATATATATATATATATATATATATATATATATATATATATATATATATATATATATATATATATATATATATATATATATATATATATATATATATATATATATATATATATATATATATATATATATATATATATATATATATATATATATATATATATATATATATATATATATATATATATATATATATATATATATATATATATATATATATATATATATATATATATATATATATATATATATATATATATATATATATATATATATATATATATATATATATATATATATATATATATATATATATATATATATATATATATATATATATATATATATATATATATATATATATATATATATATATATATATATATATATATATATATATATATATATATATATATATATATATATATATATATATATATATATATATATATATATATATATATATATATATATATATATATATATATATATATATATATATATATATATATATATATATATATATATATATATATATATATATATATATATATATATATATATATATATATATATATATATATATATATATATATATATATATATATATATATATATATATATATATATATATATATATATATATATATATATATATATATATATATATATATATATATATATATATATATATATATATATATATATATATATATATATATATATATATATATATATATATATATATATATATATATATATATATATATATATATATATATATATATATATATATATATATATATATATATATATATATATATATATATATATATATATATATATATATATATATATATATATATATATATATATATATATATATATATATATATATATATATATATATATATATATATATATATATATATATATATATATATATATATATATATATATATATATATATATATATATATATATATATATATATATATATATATATATATATATATATATATATATATATATATATATATATATATATATATATATATATATATATATATATATATATATATATATATATATATATATATATATATATATATATATATATATATATATATATATATATATATATATATATATATATATATATATATATATATATATATATATATATATATATATATATATATATATATATATATATATATATATATATATATATATATATATATATATATATATATATATATATATATATATATATATATATATATATATATATATATATATATATATATATATATATATATATATATATATATATATATATATATATATATATATATATATATATATATATATATATATATATATATATATATATATATATATATATATATATATATATATATATATATATATATATATATATATATATATATATATATATATATATATATATATATATATATATATATATATATATATATATATATATATATATATATATATATATATATATATATATATATATATATATATATATATATATATATATATATATATATATATATATATATATATATATATATATATATATATATATATATATATATATATATATATATATATATATATATATATATATATATATATATATATATATATATATATATATATATATATATATATATATATATATATATATATAATCGAAACTCAATTTCGTACTTCGTTGGTTGACTTAACAATCAGAAGAATGAATAAAAAAAACAAAATATCGGATTATTTTCAATGAAAACGGTTTTCACGTATCTTTGCGATCTTAGTTTATTTAAATTGTTTTTAATATTTAACCATAATTTAACCTATCTGCCAATTAATATATACATTTATAGTTAATTCACATATAACATTAAAATTCAAAAAAAATCTTATTGTGTCCCTAAAGCATGTAGGCCCTTGATATAGCAATATATCAACTCTGCAACTATATATTTATTTGGTACCAAAAATATTGTTGTAGCAAGGTTTTAGTGTATATACATACTGATGGTCGATCCACAGCCCTCCCCTAGAAGGACTGAGGTTAGATCCTCAGTGGTCGCTTAAAACCCCTTAGTACTAGAGCTTGTCTGACCACATTATCTAAACCAAGCCATTGGTCAGGTGTTTTATGAGTTTTACCTCCCTCGTTGTTCAATCTAAATGAATTCCTGTTTTCAATATGAATAGTGGAAAATGTTCCACTTACCTTTAGACCGCCAATTTGATGATTCATAAACCTTTATTGGTTTTAATTACAAATAGATGAAGATGAATTTACATGAAATGATAAATGATGAAGAGTGATCAAAGCATTGAGTTAGGTATTAGCGCTGCATGGCGCGTCTCTAGATACATTACATCACATCTACTGTTTTTAAGTTTTTGAAAAAATAAAAAGTTAATACTTCTGATGCGCCTGTGGCGCCATCTGGGGATTGTTTTCTGAAATGAGGGGGGATGAGGGCTCGTTACACTCGTGAAATTCAGTCGATTTTATGTATTCTTTTGATTTCATGAGTTCTAATTCCTTCTGGTTACTACTTATTTGCCAGTTTTCGTGGAAAAGTGTTCAATCGACATTTTAGGATGGTGTTTCTGATGATATATTTAATCAAATCACATATTTGGGCATAAATTTTGACTAAAGGATATCCGAGCACTTAAGTTTTAATATTACGTGATGGACCTTCTATCGTTGGAAAATAAAATTTTCATAACTTCAAATTTCGTTGGCCATTCTTTTGGCAAGCATAGCTCAAAACGTTTCTAAATTTAAATAATGTCATTTCAATGTATAATTTAAGCAAAATGTTACAAGGATTATTCAAATGCCGATCGTACCACAAACGCTTTATTTCCATTAGTATTAGCTTCACAGATTAATAGATTGTACAGTGTGAAGAAAACTCCGAATAGCCACTCTGAATAGCTTGATCTAATGATCGGATCTTTACGATATCAATCTGCGTGGATCGAAGGGGTGACTTCAAAAATGCTAATTAATTAATGCAGAGCTGTGGTGGCTCAGGGGATTAAGCACACGCCTCCCCATGAGGTGAGCCCAGTTTGAATCCCATTGATGGCTAGTTGATACCAGATAAATACAAAAGAAACAAAGAGAAAAAAAACGAAGGAAATTAAGAAGAACAGTAGGCTAAAATTTTGTGTAACAGTCAATTCATATTTCTTTCTCTTTTCTATTTTATTTTGTTTTTTTCTTAAATAAGAGCTAATTTTCTAAAATTATTAATTTTCACAAATTATTAATTGTCAACAACTTTAAATTATCCAGCATAATATTACGTAGCTCTCATCCATTTTTGGGCCCATCCTTTGTGACTAACAAATCCAACACTTTTCAGTACTCCAGTAAGAACGCACTATAAAGCAAAATCCCTCTATTTACGCTTTTACCTTATTTTGCGCTTCTATTTTCATATTTTGTAATCTGGCAATCTTATTACGAAAATAATTTAAATCATTCTTGAAAAATTTCTCGTTCATGTAAGTTCATTTGCATTCGCTACTCGCTTTGTAGATTTCGTTTTATGTTTCATTCTGTTTTTTTCTTTATATTTTGTTTTCTGTTTTTACGTCATATTTATATTAATGTAATTGCCTAAATTATAACCCCCATCCCTAACAGTATGCTGATTGCGCTTCTAGTTGGTTACGCCTCTATGTAGGTCTCTCTTCCATATAAAGTATAATAATTATTATGTTTCTAATTACGTGAATAAGTGTGATATGAAACTTTTAAATAGTAGTTTTTCATTTAATATATTTAAAATAATTTTATGGCTAAAAACATATCTCAATTACACCCATTTACTTTTTTGCTAATTAAAATGCAGTGCTTTTATATCTTATTGAATATGTAGTTAGAGTTTATCAAGACATCCTCAAACCAGAAAGACGTTCTTTTTCAGTTATGTTTTCTTACCTAAACTAGTTAATTTTTTAGTTGAAAAACTGTCTCCCGATATTTAACAATCATTACCAAGTTGAGCCTGAAAAATATAATTGTGATTTTCTAACTCAGTGATTAGTTTGTAATAATGTAATAATTTTATCCATTTTGGTAAGAAATATTAACTATTTTAGTTCTATTTCTTTTAAACAATAGTATTATTAAAATCTTTTGTCAGATGCTTTGAGTGGTAAATTTTAAAAAATCCAATAAATTTTATTTAACGAAAAATATCAGATTCAAATCAAATATATACNCAAATGGAGTTTTAGGTAAGCAGATAAAAAATCTTAAATGTAATGATTCCAATTGGAATCACTGGGACTGAAAGGGTTAAAAAAAAATATTTGATTCAAATCAAATATATATGATTTTGGAGTAAAAAAAATAATGTTTGCCAAACATGGCTTCTGGTCAGAGTTGTAGTCATTAACTTTCTAATGTGTTAACGGTAAAAATTCGAACATTGTACGTGGAAATCTTTTTTGTTTTTTAATAATATGCAGAAACTTGGTTAATATAGACTGGTTCAAAATTCATTAAAATCAAAATGTTAAATATTAAAGTAAGGTTTTCACAATTTAATTAAAATTTGATGCTGCACCCAGAATTACTACTTTTTAACCAATTTAAGACGATAAGTTGGCAAAACTTTTTGACCAATATTCTTGAAAGAATTGCTTGGTCTCATTAAAATTTAGTCCGATTTTCAGAACTTTAAAAGCTCCTTGTCGCGCTCCTTAAAATGAACAAAAAAAAAATTCTTTTCTTCATAGTTTGAATATAGTTTGCATTTTAAAATTACAGAAATATCAAAATTTACTACATATAAAAAAGTCCGTTGAGTTGAAAACTACCAAAAGATGGTGGAACACTTATTGACATGTCCCCCCACCACACTTAGCTTGTTAATAATATTTCTCAATGTAAATAATAATAATTTCTGAAACTATACAGATGGCGCTCTGCGCAGCAATGTGAAATCATATCATTAAATGCCATTGTATCATTACCATCATTCGTGTTTGTTATTAAATATATTTTATGTTAAAGGCGTTTTGTAATGATTAAACCCCGAGATCATCTCACCATATTTAACATAGTTTCTGGCGAAATATATTGGCGAGACGACGTTTTTGTCAGAAATTGTTTTACTGCATAATTGAAGTAGAAGGGATGGTCATAAGAGTTACCTTGAGCGCTGTGCACCAACCTTTCTCATGGGATATAAGATGTTAAGCGCAGTCCACCGTGTTTTAGAAAACCATTTGCGCAATCCGCTGTCACCGTTTTTTAACTTATTATGAGGTTTAGTTAGTTTTTCCCCAATTTTTGATTGAATCTTTGCTCATATTTTGAGATACTTTATATACAGCGGATACTTTACATTCTAATATTAGGAAGTAAATAAATAGTTCTCCAAATAAGGAAAATTGTTAATTTTTAGAATAAGAATTTCACAATTTAATGGCATTCAAAAGGTAAAACATATGTAAAAGTCCCACCACCAAATTTTTAAATATTTTTTGCCAAATTACACTGTGGAAAATTTTGAATGAGTTTGCTTTAGGGGTTGGCTGGAATTTTAAAACATAATGCAATTAAAAATTAGCGTTTAATAAGTTTAAAATAAAAATTCCCGAGGAATGACATAGAGTTGACAGATTTTTGGATTGCCAAAGCTAAAAATATAAACGCAAGCGCTTCCGTAAATTTTAAGCAGATATTTCTGTAACATAGCTACGATATCTTCTTAACGCATTATTAAACTAATTTAAAAAAACTAGTGGGCTGCGCCCCCTGCTCGCTAACGCTCGCCAATCCCCGAAAATTGCTACGCAATCTTATATGGTTTGCTTCGCAAACCAGGCTCGCTACTTACTTAGGTACATTGCAAACGCACAAAATTCTAAGAATTCAAAACAATCATTCAAATCCATATAACAACTTTTTTTTAAAGAAAAATTACATCTTTATAAATCCAGTAAATACTAACTTATCAAGTAAATACTAAGCCATTAAAATAAATTTGAATTCAAATAAATGACATGTAATTCGTTAAACCTATTAGAAATGTGCCATAGTATAAAATCTTAAGATAAAATTTCTAAAACTGATATTTCCTTAAAAAGGTTAAAATTTTGGCTATAATTAAGTCTATTAAAAATTTAAATAAGTGAATTGCAATGGAAAAACCTGCATAAACAAATCATTATGTTTTTAAAAAATAATAACCATGAACGATTCACGTCTTTGTTAAAAACATAAATATAAGTCTTAGAATAAAATTCGTGATAAAACAAACAAATTCGTGATATAAATCAAAAATCGTTAAATAAATTCGTAATATATAAATTCGTGAAAAAAAGCGTTTTCGACAAAATACTACAATAGCTATCTATGGACAAAGACTACTCACTTCTGCCTAGCTTAATAGTATGAGATTGATTATTTCAGTTCTCTCTGGTTATTTCAGTTTCCGTTTTTAAAAGCGCTATATGTTGAGCCACTTCAGCTAGATTTGGCATGTGACATTTTTAGCTGCAATCATTGGTCGATTTTCTAGCGTTGCCATTCGTGGAGTTGTAATGAGGCCTTTTTTTGTAGCCGTGTAAGAGAAATAAATATATAGATGTTTAATGAAAAAGGAGTTAAACAAAAAATTTCAATAATTACTTTTAAATTTGAGGCAAATAACTTTAAAAATATCTGCAATAACAACCAATTAAAATTCATTTTAAAAAATGTGTGGAAACCGACTTCTAATGCCAACCAATCAAAACTTATTTTAAATGATCTCATGACGTCATACATTCTAAACATAACACCACTTGCCATACAATTCTTATGATTGAACTGTATTAATTTATATGTTGATATTTTTGTGATGAATTAAAGCGAATATGCTCAAGATTGTGAAAAAAACGTAAGTTTTATGAATTCTGCTTTAATTAAACTGAAGATTTTTAAACTACTACGCAAATAACCGTAATGTAATTAAGACAGTTTTCTAGTACAAACTTGTTCGCAACAGAGTTACAGGATAAAAATGATCAGCAGACATTTTTTAGAACACTCATTTTTTATTATTATTTTTTGATCTGTTGCCATTCACAACTCTCATAAAAGTAATATGAATAGTCATGTGACATATGATGTTCCTACAAACTAAGTAAGCTTTAAAAGTCACTTGCCAACAACTATAGGATAATTTTAAGCAAATCGCGAAGTATTTTAAATTATAATTCTTTTTTTCATTACACCTTATGCTGTATGTCATCTAGATTATGAAAATGTATATCAATGTTATACTTTTCAATTTATACCTCTAAAATTCGATCCCTGTATTATATATATATCTCAGAAGTGTAAGTTTCTGACTTGCGAAAAGAAAAGTAAATTATGAGTAAAGAAATGAAAAATTAAATTTTCGACTATATAAGATGCAAGATCACAGTTATAAAACAGGATTATAACTGTTTATTTATTACAAATTATGAGATTTGTTTGGTGATTAAAGTAGTAAACAAAAATAAAATTCTCGTGCAATGATAAATGTTTTCTAAAACAAATTTTTTTCTGCTTAAGCTAACGAACATATTCCCTTATATATATAATTCTAAAGCGAATTAAATATTTGGATTTCTCTTTATGTGAATTGTTTCTCTTTGAGTTAAGACTTAAGAGGTTCATCCAAATAGTGCCATTTGGTTTTGCACTTTGCCCATTAAGTTAGTACTTTAAATTTGTTTATGCTGCTGACATACATTCTTTAACTAACGAAATAAATAATTTCTTTTAAATATTCTCATTTGCAACTATTTCAAATGTCTCTTAGCTTATAAATAACTGAACTTTATCTATCTTTATCGCCAAAATGTACACCCGTGAAAGATACAGTCTGGTATTTTAGAATGGTAGTTTCGCCGGCGCAGGCGTAAAGTTACCATTGCAAAGTTATGGACTGCACGTACATTCAGCTGTATTTTTTAAACTTTTTTCTGGAAAAATAAATAAATAAATAAAATAGATAAAATTACTTAAGCCGAGGAAATCAAAAAGTACTCTTATAATTTGTCAAAGCAACTCCTTTATGCGTTATATAACTGGATAAGAGAAACAAATAATGTTATTTAAATCTCAGTAGCTAAGAAAACATTTTAAAAGAAATTTTAATTAAATAAAGGAGAATTCAGAACCTAAGTGTGTTAGTTTTTTTGACCATGAATGTTATAGATTCATCTCTTAATAGATAGTTTAAATGCGCAGTTTTAAAGCTAATACTATAAAGAAAGTTGAAAGTGTTTAATCGGCAAAATCAAAAAAATGGCGCCAAACAAACACGATTTTTCGCCAACAATGTAAAACAATATACGAAAGACATGGTTATTCTTTTAAAATTTTTCATTGAAATAACTTTTTTGTTGTTGATAATATATACTGAATTTAAAGTACTTAAAAGTTTGGTTATTATTTACAAATAAACTATGCCACTATCTATGCCTATTTCAATTTTTATTTCTATAAAAGCAACTTTTTGTTTTAAATTACATGGAATAAGTACTGGTTACAATATTCAACGATTTGGCATCAATTAAGCTGAATTAGCGCCAACTTTCCTTGCAACGGGATTTTACAGATGTACCGATTTTTTTGTTTTTTTGTTTTTTTTGTTTCTGATATTTGCATGCATTCTCCTTAAAATGATGAGAGGGTTTACTTAGATCAAATGTGCATTTTATACACGTTTACTTAATTTTTTTGCGTTCTAAGTGAAAATTTCCGTAAGACGAAATCTGGGCATTCATAAATTGTTTTATGTTCTGTTTTCTGAGATAACGATATGAAAGAAAAACATATTGCAATAACATACGAATGCTACTATTTAAAGATTTGTAGCATTTAATATGAGAGCAAGTTTTTTAGTTAATTATCAGTTTTTCGAAGCTACTGATTTCAATAATGTTTTATTAATAGGTGTAACTGGTTTTATGGTAATAAATTTTGGAGGTAATAATTTACACCTTTCGTAGAACGGATATGTAAATAAAACTATAGATAGCAAAGTTCAGATTAGTAGTTCTCCTATTTTCGATAGAAATTCTTAAAATTTTATATATAAAATGTATCTTTCTTAAACTAAACTATAACACTTTTCCTTTAAGCATTAGTGCATTTTAGAAATAGATTTGGATATTTATTTGGATCGTCATGAAATCTACCTTTATCGGCAACATAATTTATGTGACAAAAAATAGTATTCAATTTTTGAAGATGTTAAATATCTATCCAAAATTAATCATTATCGGCTACTTTATATTTTACATAATTTTATTTGATAAAGAAAGAATTATCCACTACATAAAATAAAAACATCTTGATAACTTATTTAAATTTTATAATTTGCTTTTAATATTTTCAAATACATAGAAAACAATATTTTATTTTCTTAAATAGCACTGTCTCTAGAAGTGTAAATAGGTAGGTGTATAAAAAGCACTGTTTACGCTTAAAATATTTATTACTTTCACTGTTAGCTCTATCGTCAAGGAATTGGTTTTGATAGATGCGTAAAAACCTGTATCAAAAACAAAATCTCACAGCAGAGTATAATTCTATACACCCTTTCTTCTACCTACTGAACCCGGTCTCGCTAGACCATGAAACATTTTAGCACTTACTATGAGAAGGGTAGTTCAGTTGTTGCAGGTTGGAATTTCTTTTATGGTCAGTTCGGTTTTTCCCAAATTTTTGATAAATCTTTGCTCATATTTTGAGATACTTTATATTCTTTCAAAACGGACACTTTATATTTTAAAATTGGGAAGTGAACCAATAGATCTAAACTAATGAGAAAAATTGTTAATTTTCAGAATTAGATTTTCACAATTTAGTAACATTTAAAAGCTAAAGCTTGTGAAAGAGTCTTTCAACGGAATTTTTAAATATTTTTTTTGCCAAACTGCACTATAGAAATTTTTTTATGAGTTTGCTTTAAGGATTTGCTTAAATTTTAAGATATAATGCAATTAAAATATAGAATTTAACAAGTTTGAAATAAAAACTGCTTAGGAATGACGTTGGGTTGACAGAGTTTTGCAATGCCGGAGCTGAAATATAAATGAAAGCGTGTCCGTAAATTTTAAGCAGATATTTCGGTAACTTAGCTACGATATCTTCTTAACGCGATATTAAACCAATTTAAGAAATGCTTAATGAAAAAGGAGTTAAACATCACACTTTTTTTAAAAAAAATGTCAATAATTCCTTTTTAATTAGAGGCAAATAACTTTACAAATATCTGCTTTATCAACCAATCAAAATTCATTTTTAAAAATTGCGCTTAAATTAAAGAATGAATTATTCGAATGATTAAAAATAATTGAAAAAGAAATTTTAAAGAAATGCGAAAAAGTGATTAATTTTATGAAGTTTTATTAATAAAACTCGTCAGTTACTAAATGTCTTGTTTATGTTATTCTTAATCAAGATATCATAATTGGGTACTTGCAACTCGAGAAGAAGTGAAGTGATTATGCTTAAAAATGTGATTTAAATCAAATTTAATGGAATTCCTGTATGCGACGTCACGTGTGTGTGTGTCGAACCTGATTGGCTTTTGAATCGACAAATGCTGCCATATACCTACGATGACGTTATTTACTGGCATCCAATGGAATGCAAGTGACGTAGTGTGGGTATCTCGATCCTGATTGGTTGTTGAAACATGGCATTTGCTTACGTTAACACTTGTTCTTTCCCTTCTATTTCGAGTAAAATAAGCCGTCAAGTATCAATTCTCTTACGTGACACATTCTGTATTCTTTTACAATGATTCTTTCACAAATATTTCAATTCCTTCATTATATATTTCTTACTTAACAATACAAAGACCACGAAGCCATGTCGAACATAAGCAAACTAGCATTGAAGTTGCCAACATTGAAACAAAAATATCTCACGGTTACAATAAATTATATAAACAAATAATAAATATAAGTTAAGTAATAGACGTAGACGTGAAAGAATTTGGCACTATATTTAATTAACATTACGTTAATTAGCATTCTAACTGATGGAGAAACGTAGATCAATTTGAACATGCCATTTTGCTTATAAATGATCAGCTAGCATTGATGTCATTGGTCAAATGTATGGGTATACATGATCTTCTTCTTGAAGTGCAAGTATCCATTTAACTAATTGATATCACTCTTTGATTTTAATTTTACTAACATTCTTCATATTTAGGGCGCTTTTTCATTACACGACACGATAACGACAAAACGGATCCGATTGTCGGCTAACGACATTGGGTCAAGTAAAATACATGGTCAGCAACGGCGCGTTTTTTCATTCACCGATACGATAACGATTATGTCGTATCCGACAAGGCGATATCGTTTGTCGGAATCAAATGTTGGTTAGGCAATCAAGTTTCTCCTCAAATCGTGGCGATTTTATTTGTTGTTGTGTATCTTTCCTGTTTTATCTACTCTTTTGATATCATTAATTTATTCTTTTAATCAATTTTAATCGTTTATTTGATCGTATCAAATATAAATTTGAAAATAAAAGATTTATATAATTTATTCTCATGTCTGGTTAAAAATTTTTAATCTTATGATGTAGCATTCTTTACATTATAATGAGGTTGAAAGACTTAAACAATCATAAAAATTTTATTGAAATTTTTTATAAATTCATTATATGCTTTAATGAAGAGATAATATTTTTTATAATAGTAATGGTTTGACAAGAAGGCAAATAAAGGCCCTTATGTATTACAAACAAAACTCTATCTAACTACTGGTTTCTGCTTGATTGAATAATAAAAAGTCTGTTCCCTGATTCAACTGAAACTTTTCTTTAAAACATGATAGAGCGGCTTCATAAGATAAATTTGATAAAACTCATTTAAAAAATCATCTAAAAAGATTATTCTAAATTAAACTAAAATTTTAATTCGATTAAAAAAAACGTTAATACTTCAAAACATTTAAAGAATTTAAGTAATGTTAAGTGATTACAGATATAAATTAGGGAGCAGACGCCAACTCAAAAGCCATGTAAAAATTATTCCTCATTAACATCACTCTTGTTCTTGGTTTCTCTTATTCGGACGTAATTAAATAGTTTATTTGGGACTTTTTGTAGCTTATGGAAAAGCACATAAAAATCTCATTCAACATATCTTGCCTCATTTATTTTGTGGGTACTTCGCAGCACCCATGAAATAAATGTTGCAGAAGTTGTGCTAATGCGCCAATAAAGAGCAATCCTGTTGTTCGCGCACAGCAACCCCGTTTTTCCACGCAGTTATCTTTTGGACTCCTTGTTGCCTTGTTTGCTGATTTCTGACGCCATTTTTTAGTGCTACGAAAATGCATCTTTGGGATTTGCCAAAAACAGAACAAGATGTAATTTTATTTTTTCAGTTGCGAAATATTTTACCCAAAAAAAAAAACGAAAATGATTCCCATGACATGAAACTTGATTTTAGTAAGCGTACGTTTTGGAAATGTAATTTAAGACAGTGTGATCAGCAAGTGGGGCTTAGATGGTAGCACAATTTATTTCGACAGTTGGAAAGGTTATCAAACAAAGAGAATAGAAGGATTCCTACTTGCTAAGGTTTATCATAAATACAAATACCTTAGCAAGTAGGTATTTGTATACATTTTATTAATCCTGATACAGGAGTTCATAATACACAAACAGTTGAGAGAATAAGGGGCAGTGCTAAATGGAGGAACAAAATACATAGGGGATCAGTGAGACATCATTTGGAATCTTATTTATCAGAGTTCATATAGTCTCTTTGAAACTAAACCATGGTAACTAAAAAAGCAAGTTTCTCAGGAGAGCGATTTCTAACTTTTCAGGAACTTCCGCAACAGGTTGACTCAAAGCTATGGCGACTATTACAAAATAGTTTACTTTAAAAAAACCCTGTTTCTTTACATTTTTCAATGAACCAGGGCAGACTCGTGTAGCATTAATTTTGTGGTCATTTCGAAATAAGTTAAGGTACTTTGAGTTGCAACACTTTTCTCTAAAACTTTTATTAATTGTGGAAAGTTATTTCAAAATACAACGATATTCTTCAAAATATCCTCCCGAATATTACATATTTCATTTCAAATTTTGGCATACAACAGTGTAGGAGAAAAATCACCCCCTTGAAAAACTTGCTTTTTTGAGTTACCACGGTTTAGTTTCAAAGTGATGTTATCTTCTCCAAGGTTTTGTTGCAGCTGACACACTGCTACACTATTCCCTAAAAACTAAGATGCCGAATCGCACCAATACGATTTCGATATATCTACTGTCTAAATTAATTTTATGGAACTATGAAAATAACACGTTGTCTTTCTAAAAGGGTGATTTTTTTTTACACAAAATGACCTAAATATTTCATTTTTCGATTTTGAGTCATTACGGTTTAGTTTCAAAGCAACGATATGGCGACAGCATCTGATGAAAGAAAAGAGACTGTTTTGAATATATGTTTAACTCTATATCGGTCCATTTTCCACCGAAATCCGATTGACTACTTTGATTTTAAATAAAGTGTTTTGAATTTTTAGATTTTAAATAAAGTGTTTTATTCCATGATTTGTCGCAAAAATTTTAGGTGTAGATTAGCGGCACTTAAAAACCGCCAAATCTGTAGCTGCGGTCGCGTTAATACGTAAGTACCGTTTCGTGCACCCAAAAACGTTTCTGTACTGCTAGCTTTTTTACTTCTAAAATAAAGTAAGAAGTTTGGGACGACGATTATCATCCGACATATTTAAAGTTTTCAGAAAAATATCACAACAGGACACAAGCAACTACTCAAAGCATTGAATGAACAAGAATTTCTACTTCTCGGACGAACGATATCGGACAAGTGAAAAAACAATTGCTTGAACGATCCGTCAATGATATTGTCGTTCACACATTTGTCGTCCGATTTTGTCGGTATCGTGTCGTGTAATAAAAAAGCGCCCTAACGTATAACATTCTTTGCATAAACAAATAACAATCTTTACAGTTGAAAATTAAATAATCTTCTTTAATTATGATTTCAATGGAGAAAAAAAACATTTTATATATAACGTATTCTGATTTGCAAAGACGTCAGACGTTAAAGACGTTATTCCCATATCTACAATCTAAATATATATATTTCTCTTACACGGCGATAAAAAAAAGTCTCATTACAACTCCCGAATGGCAACGCTAGAAAATCGACAAATGATTGCAGCTAAAAATGTCACATGCCAAATCTAGCCGAGGTGGCTCAACATATAACGCTTTTAAAAACAGAAACTGAAATAACCAGAGTGTAAAATATTATGTGCTTATGCTCATCTTATTTTTTGTTAAATAATTTATTTATTATATATTAGTTTATAGATGATAACGAGAAGAGTTTTGTGGTTGCTATGGAGACTATTTAGAATGTAAATTGCTTTTTTTTGAGTGAGTGTGAGATTTGATTTTTGGAACTGCGATGCTGTAATTTTATTGTTTAGTAAATAAATCTTCCTTTTATATTAAACGTGATAGTAGTTTCCTTAATTATTTGATTCGAAGTCCTTGGAGTTTTATTTGAGGTCAGTTTATTTTGTATTTTTTGACAAGAGAGAGCATTCTCACCAAACGAGATTTCTTCCGAAATTCAATGTTTTGTTTATGCAGGGTTTTTCCATTGCAATTTCTCTTATTTAAATTTTTAATAGACTTAATTATAGCCAAAATTTTAACCTTTTTAAAGAGATATCAGTTTTAGAAATTTTATCTTAAGATTTTATATGTATGCTACATTCTAATA
>NC_092213.1:79369568-79373176 GCF_043381705.1 Parasteatoda tepidariorum | reverse complement strand
AAAAAAAGTTGTTATATGGATTTGAATGATTGTTTTGAATTTTTAGAATTTTGTGCATTTGCAATGTACCTAAGTTAGTAGCGAGCGAAGCAAGCTTGGTTTGTGAAGCAAACCATATAAGATTGCGTAGCAATTTTCGGGAGTTGGCGAGCGTTAGCGAGCAGGGGGGCGCAGGCCACTAGTATATTATATTAAACACTTACTTGTACAGGGTTACAAAACCAAGGAAATTTCCATAACAATTAAAAAATGAAACAAACTGAGCTAGAAGTTGGTCAGGGATGAAAAAATAACGGGAACTAGTTCATATATAGCAAGAGCTGAACTCGATCGTTAGAGTTATAACCAAGTTTAAGCCTTGATATAAACTGAGTACTATTTATATTATCTTTTTCAAAATTATGCTTACTATTTATGCGAAGTTAACATAATAATCTACAGCTAAATTTTAATTTAACTGCCCTGACCACTTTGATCAGCCTGCGTAAGGACAGATGGTGCACGGTATCGGTCCTCGTTAAACTGTTCTATCGTAAAGTGCTCGACTTCGCGCAGGTTGTCCGGATACCAAAGTAGGGGAGCCATCCCCTCTGCAGAGGATCAAAATTGCGATGGCACGTCTTCCAGTCCGTAACCGATAGCCCATTGTGCAGCTCTAGTGCGATGTAAATAAAATGCCTGCCTACTATTTTTACCAAACGTTGCTACTGTGCTTTTTTTCTGGTTTTTATTTGCTTTATAACTTTATGTTAGAATAAATGAATTAAAATTGCTGTGTCCAGAAAAAAAATCTATCGATTATTTGATCCAAATTTAATTTCCTTGTAACACTGTAATGAACACAAACTAAATCTTATTCTATATAAATTGAATCGAAGGTTTCGCAGGATGTATGTGTTGTATATTTTCAGAACTTCATTTCAGAAATAAATTGTGCGCGTACATTCAAAGTTAGACTAAAATATACAGGCATTCTACGAGGGAGTTAAGCGAGCTTGAATTGCTAAGCAATCCCAAATTAACTGCACAAGCACTTCCGGGGTTTGGAAAGCGTAGGCAGGATCATTTTATTATATATCTGCATTATAGTGTGTTCCAAAAATAAGATTTTCGCGTTATTTCATTTAGTTGAACTTATTTAATATATCTAAATTCTAAGTCCATAGTTTTTTTAAAAAATTTTTTATTTACTAATCTTTGATTTTTTTTAAATGAAATTTACCCTACCATATTTAAAATTGCAAGTGGTTTTTTTTCTTCTTTTACGTAATATGGTGAATTTTGCTTAAGAAGATTTTTTAGATACTCAGATAGATGGAAAAACCATATTTGTATCTTTAAAAATTGAAATTTATTTTACTGCTTTTTAATTTGTTAAACTTAGAAATATCCGTCTTCGAATTTCATAGACTGCTTAGCATAAGGAAAATAAATTATTCTGTTTATAATTTATAAATATAACTTAGCAATTAAAAACATCGTTTTTTTTACTCCTTTAAGCAACATTATTGCCATTTCTTTCCATAAACAACATTAAACGACAATTATTTTTATTCTATTACTAGGTTTCCAATCCCCCTGTTCGCCGATGATCACCAAATCCTACAATTGCATCGTAATAATTGCTCTTTCTTGGCATAAAACGGTTGAAATTATTCAACTAAAAATATACGTACTAACCAGAACACTTGTCCCGCCACTTCCCACTTCCAAATAATTCCCTTATGATACTATATTAAGATCTACCAGTGAACATAAATCATTTTTCTAAGTAATCATTTTTTGAAATAACATTCAAAATTAAAAGTATATTGTAAAAACAAATTTTTTGAGTTCACAACTGTCATTTAATATTTTTTCTTTCCAAACGAGGAGATGAATATTTTAATTACAATTTTTTGCATTCACTACTTTGCGCATGAAGTTAAAAGTTAAGTTCTAAATCATTTAAAGAATCTCTTTAATCGTTATTCATAATACTATATTAATGTAATTTGCACCAAGGAATAATAATCAATTTATAATAATGTAAATAGTATAATAATGTAGTTTTTACCAAAAAAATAGTGATAGTAAAACGGTTAATAACTGATCAGACACCAGGGCCGGATTAAGGTTGCGCGGGGCCCTAGGCCATTCAAATTTTTGGGACCCTTAGATTTAAAAAAAATTTTCTCGTATATTTTTTATTTATTCAAATATAAAAGTGTTTATATATATTTTCATTTAAGAAAGCATATTTAAAATTAAAATAAATAATAATAAATTGAATTATACTTTATTTTGTTAAATTAGAACTAAAAAAATTATCGTATTTTATTAATATACATTTGAAATAGATTTTTTTCAAAAAAAATCATTGTTTTTTCTTAATTTTTTAAAATTTATTTTCAAAAAAATTTTTTTAAGGGGGCCCCTAATCATTGGGGGCCCAGTCTGGCCTAATGGGTAATCCAGCCCTGTCAGACACTGATTTAAATAACTTTATCTTGAAATGTCACGTAGAATTACGCTGTTATAATAATAATAATAATAATAATAATAATAACTATTCTCTTAAACTCTTTATTTAAAAAACAAACAAAACCAAAATCGTATTAATAACAGTAATACCTTTAGATGATGGATGCCGAAATATTTATAGGAAAACAATACCTTTATGATTTGTATCAATTTTGTGCTGATGGCAACCAAATCAATATGAAAATTAATGTGGGAAAACTGGATCCTACCACGTGATTTTCCGACCAGTAAAAATGCACCGACAACAATGGAATACTGCGACGCCATCATTAGATTTTTATGCATAGTTAGAAATTATATAATGTTATTAAATAGAATACAGTCATTGTCATTATTAGACGCACTACAAGATTCTCTGCAAAATTATAGTTATCAGGTGATACTATACAGCTGTATTGTTTTTACTCAGATGAAACCGGTTTGCACTTGTCCTGTATCAATGGGTTAACATTGTAACGCAATACGTTAAAAATAAATACAAATAGGGAGTATATAAGTATATAAAAAATATCCCGAATAAAAGCTCAGTACATGTATGTTTAACTGCTAAAGTATTGCCTATAAACTCGTGCAAATCATCCAATTATTAAAAAACTACAATGCGTTGTATTATTATATTAAGAAAATTAGCTATATTAAGAAAAAGTTCTTTGTTTTATTAAAAAAAACCTTTATTTCACACCACAACAAATGCAGTAACAAATATAAAGTATCCGTAACGGGATAGATAAAATCTTATAAAACAAACTAGATAAACTAGATTATATGAAAACTCAAATCCCAAAACAAAATTAATTTCTAAAAAAACCAACAACTTTCTTGTTCTAAAAAGGTCTTGTAATTTTATCGTCTGCTTTTATTTTATTCACCATTTATCCTAAGAAAACAAACAAACGTTACTGGAAGTCTTGAGATCCTCCTCTGACGTCATAGCATTACAGAGACTATTTCTGTTTTTGACGCTCCTGCTTTGTTTGTATAAACTCGGAATACTTAGTTTTTCTTGATTTAATTTTTATGCTGCGTTTTTTTTGTGAAAAAATGTGCTCCTCATATTTTAAAATTCGCGATCGCAACGCTCGAGT
>NC_092213.1:79361278-79369068 GCF_043381705.1 Parasteatoda tepidariorum | reverse complement strand
AAACAAAATATAAAAATTATTCTGTGACCAAGACCGAACCCCTGACCACCGCGTCTACAAACTTCTTTACCCATAGCGCTGACAACCACACCACGAGTCACACGATGCTTCCACGAATATATAGCTTAAAGAACAGATTTCCGGTTAATTAACAAAATCTATTTTGGCTCTTTATGAGCCCCCTAATTAGTGTATAAAAATTCCTTTTGGTACGATTGTTTGGTATATAAAACTCTAATTTCTGGCAGAGTTTGAAAATTATAAGTTAATATTAAAGGGAGTTACGGAATGAGTGGTGTGTGTAGCTCCGGAGTCGAAATTTATCCGATTTTCAGCTATTAATCCCTCTTTCCCAAAACAGTGAGCAGGGGGCGAAGCCTCCTAGTTTTATGTAATTTACTTTAGCAAAAAAAAAATTTCTGACAACAATTTGTTTCAAAAAATTTTAAGTTTTAATACAAATCATTATTTAGAAGGAAAAAAATGTATAGTAAAGACTGCTTACGAAAAAAAAAACGATTCTAAAAATTGTTAATGTAATGTAAATTGTAATAAAAAAGGTAACATTTTAATGCAGAATTTAAAAAGGAAATTTAAACGTCTTTAATTTAACTCAAATTTTTAATTAAATAATAAAGCAAGAACAAAGTTTCTCTAATAATTATTTGAAAATATGCCATCATTCTATTTAGTTTAGCATAAATGAGCATCTCGAAATAAAATTATTTTTAATCAACTAAAAATAAATTTCTGTAAGCCAGTCCGATATAAATTTGTCCAATATATCCTACAACACACTAGTACGTAAAAAACAACTCAGTATCACTTATTAGGAAAAAACCGTAAAAATATTTTTAAAAAAAATTTCAGATATATTTTTAATGCATAAATTTATTAAATGATATCAGGTTAAGAAGATTTTTAAATCTTTAAAAAAATGCATTAGAGAGAGTACAAAAAACATTCATCTTTTACTCAAATTGTGACAGTTTATTTTTTAAATAAAATTTGCATTAATTTTTTACTTTTGAGGCTATTTAAAAATACACTTATGTCGTATTTTAAGTTTTGATCTATAGGGCATTGTAAGGATTGGGACAGCCTGTTTCTTGTCTTGCTAAATCTCACAATCACAATCAATCAAAATTAATTTAATCTGATCACTAAAGCACGCAAAATTTTTTTATATAAGTAAGAGCAAAATCAAGCCAAATAAAAGTGATAAAGCATTGTCACAGTTTATTTAAATTCAAATTTTTAATTAAATAATAACGAGAAAAATTTTCATCAATCAATGTAGTTTAGTATAAATGAGCATCTCAAGATCGAATTATTTTTAGTCAATTAGAAATAAATTTCAATTGACTAGTCAATTAATAATTTTCAGTCAAATATACATTCGACCTTAAAAAATGAATAAATAAAAAAAGTGGAGACATATTTTTAATATAAGTTCATTAAATGATATCAGCTTTAATTTACAATAAAAAATGCAGAAGAAAATATTCATATGTTTCTCAAACTGTGACAATTGTTTATTAAAGAACTTCCTTCCGTTTAATTAACAAAATCTATTTTGGCTCTATATGTGCCCCCTAATTAGTGTATAAAAATTCACTTTGGTACGATTGTTTGGTATATAAAACTCTAATTTCCGGCAGAGTTTGAAAATTATAAGTTAATATTAAAGGGAGTTACGGTTTGAGTGGTGTGCGTAGCTCCGGAGTCGAAATTTATCCTTTTTTCAGCTATTAATCACTCTTTCCGAAAGAAAAATAATTATTTATATATATATAACACTTTATTCACATTGAAATATCGAAAAAAAATTTTAAGAAATAAAATAAAGTAAATAGAAAAAAAATTTAAAAGTAATCCGTGACCAGCACCGAACCCCTGACCACCGAGTCTACAGACTGCTTTACCCATAGCGCTAACATCCAGACCACGACTCACACGATGCTTTCACGAATATATAGCTTAAGGAGCTTCCGTTCGTTTAATTAACAAAATCTATTTTCACCCTCTATGTGCCCCCTAATTAGTGTATAAAAATCCCCGTTGGTACGATTGTTTGGTATATAAAACTCTAATTTCCGGCAGAGTTTGAAAATTATAAGTTAATAATAGAGAGAGTTACGGAGTGAGTGGTGAGCGTAGCTCCGGAGTCAAAATTTATCCTTTTTTCAGCTATTAATCCCTCTTTCCCAAAAAAAAAATAATTATTTTTATATTTATAACACTTTATTCACGTTTAAATATCGAAAAATAAATTTTAAAAAATAAAATAAAGTAAATAGAAAGCAACTTAAAATTAATCCGTGACCAGCACCGAACTCCTGACCATCGGGTCACCAAACCTCTTTACCCTTAGCGCTAACAACCGGACCACGACTCACACGATGTTTCCACGAATATATAGCTTAAAGAATTTCCTTCCGTTTAATTAACAAAATCTATTTTGGTCCTTTATGTGCCCCCTAATTAGTGTATAAAAATCCCCTTTTGTACGATTGTTTGGTATATAAAACTCTAAATTTCGGCAGAGTTTGAAAAGTATAAGTTAATATAAAAGAAAGTTAGGGAGGGAGTCGCGTGCGTAGCTCCGGAATCGAAACTTATCCGTTTTTTAGCGAATATTCCCTCTTTTCATAAGAAAAATAATTATTTTTATATATATAACACTTTATTCACATTGAAATATCGAAAAATATATTTCAAGAAATAAAATAAAGTAAATAGAAAAAAAATTAAAAATTAATCCATGACCAGCACCGAACCCAAGGCCACCGAGGCTAGAAACTTCTTTACCCATAGCGCTAACAACCAGACAACGACTCACACGTTGCTTTCACGACTATATAGCTTAAAGAACTTCCTTCCGTTTAATTAAAAAAATCTATTTTGGTCCTTTATGTGCCCTGTAATTAGTGTATAAAGATCCCCTTTGGTACGATTGTTTGGTATATAAAACTCTAATTTTCGGCAGAGTTTGAAAACTATAAGTTAATATTAAAGAGAGTCACGGAGTGAGTCGTGTGCGTAGCTCCGGATTCGAAATTTATCCGTTTTTTAGCTAATATTTCCTCTTTCCCAAAGAAAAATAATTATTTTTATATATTTAACACTTTATTCACGTTGAAATATCGAAAAATAAATTTTAAAAAGTAAAATAAAGTAAATAGAAAAAAAATTAAAAATTAATCCGTGTCCAGCACCAAACCCCTGACCACCGAGTCTACAAACTTCTTTACCCACAGCGCTAACAACCAAACTACGACTCACACGATGTTGCCACGAATATATAGCTTAAAGGACTTCCTTTCGGGTAATTAACAAAATCTATTTTGGCCCTTTATGTGCTTCCTAATTAGTGTATAAAAATATCCCTTAGTACGATTGTTTGGTATATAAAATTCTAATTTCTGGCAGAGTTTGAAAATTATAAGTTAATATTAAAGGGAGTTACGGAGTGAGTGTAGTGCGTAGCTACGGAGTCGAAATTTATCCGTTTTTCAGCTATTAACCCCTCTTTCCCAAAGAAAAATGATTATTTTTATATTTACAACACTTTATTCACGTTTAAATATCAAAAAATAAATTTTAAAAAATTAAATAAAGTAAATAGAAAAAAAACTAAAAATTGATGCGTGATCAGAACCGAACTCCTGACCACAGGGTCTACAAACTTCTTTTCCCATGGCGCTAACAACCTCACCACGATTCATACGTTGCATCCACGAATATGTAGCTTAAAGAACTTCCTTCCGGTTAATTAACAAAATCTATTTTGGCCCTGTATGTGCCCCCTATTTAGTGTATAAAAATCCCCTTTGGAACGATTGTTTGGTATATAAAACTCTAATTTCTGGCAGAGTTTGAAAATTATAAGTTAATATTAAAGGGAGTTACGGGTTGAGTGGTGTGCGTAACTCCGGAGTCGAAATTTATCCGTTTTTCAGCTATAAATCCCTCTTTCCCACAGAAAAATAATTATTTTTAAATATATAACACTTTATTCACATTGAAATATCGAAAAATAAATTTTAAGAAATAAAATAAAGTAAATAGAAAAAAAAATTTAAATTATTCCGTGACCAGCACCGAACCCCTGACCACCGAATCTACAGACTTCTTTACCCATAGCGCTAACAACCAGACCACGACTCACACGATGCTTTCACGAATATATAGCTTAAGGAACTTCCTTCCGTTAAATTAACAAAATCTATTTTGACCCTCTATGTGCTATCTAATTAGTGCATAAAAATCCCCTTTGGTACGATTGTTTGGTATATAAAACTCTAATTTTCGGCAGAGTTTGAAAAGTATAAGTTAATATTAAAGAGAGTTAGGGAGTGAGTCGCGTGAGTAGCTCCGGAGTCGAAACTTATCCGTTTTTTAGCGAATATTCCCTCTTTCCCAAAGAAAAATATCGCTAACAACCGGACCACGACTCACACGTTGCTTCCGCGAATATATAGCTTAAAGAACTTCCTTCTGTTTAATTAACAAAACCTATTTTGGTCCTCTATGTGCCCCCTAATTAGTGTATAAAAATTCTCTTTGGTACGATTGTTTGGTATATAAAACTCTAATTTCCTACAGAGTTTGAAAATTATAAGTCAATATTAAAGGGAGTTACGGAGAGATTGTAGTGCGTAGCTCCAGAGTCGAAATTTATCCTTTTCTCAGCTATTAATCCCTTTTTCCGAAAGAGAAATAATTATTTTTATATTTATTAAACTTTATTCACGTTTAAATATCGAAAAATAAATTTTAAGTTATAAAATAAAGTAAATAGAAAAAAATTTAAAATTAATCCGTGACCAGCACCGAACTCCTGACCATCGGGTCAACAAACCTCTTTACCCATAGCGCTAACAACCGGGCCGCGACTCACACGATGCTTACATGAATATATAGCTTAAAGAACTTCCTTCTGTTTAATTAACAAAATCAGTTTTGGTCCTCTATGTGCCCCCTAATTAGTGTATAAAAACCCCCTTAGGAACGATTGTTTGGTATATAAAAGTTTAATTTCTGGCAGAGTTTGAAAATTATAAGTTAATATTAAAGAGAGTTACGGAGTGAGTCTTGCGCGTAGCTCCGGAGTCGAAATTTATCCTTTTTTCAGCTTTTAATCCCTCTTTCCCCAAAAAAAAATAACTATTTTTATATTTATAACACTTTATTTACGTTTAAATATCNAATAGAAAAAAATTTTTAATTAATCCGTGACCAGCACCGAACCCCTGACCACCAAGTCTGCAAACTTCTTTACCCATATCGCTAACAACCAGACCACGACTCACACGATGCTTCCACGAATATATAGCTTAAAGAACTTCCTTCCGTTTAATTAACAAAATCTATTTTGGTCCTTTATGTGCCCCCTAATTAGTGTATAAAATTATCCCTTGGTACGATTGTTTGGTATATAAAACTCTAATTTTCTTTAGAGTTTGAAAACTATAAGTTAATATTAAAGAGAGTTACGGAGTGAGTGGTGTGCGTAGCTCCGGAGTCGAAATTTATCCGTTTTTCAGCTAATATTCCCTCTTTCCCAAAGAGAAATAATTATTTTTATATTTATAACACTTTATTCACGTTTAAATATCGAAAAATAAATTTTAAAAAATAAAATGAAGTAAATAGAAAAAAGAATTAAAAATTAATGCGTGACCAGCAACAAACCCCTGACCACCGAGTCTACAAACTTCTTTACCCATAGCGTTAACAACCGGACCACGACTGACATACGAATATACAGTTTAATATATAAGCTATATATAATAAGCTATATATAACGAATATATAGCTTAAAGATCTTCCTTCCGTTTAACTACCAAAATCTATTTTGGCCCTTTATGTGCCCACTAATTAGTGTATGAAAATTCTCTTTGGTACGATTGACGACAGACCACGACTCACACGATGCTTTCACGAATATATAGCTTAAATTAAAAGAAAAAGTATGCATTAAGTGTTTACTTGAGTAGTTATTTAACAAATATAGCTTTGTTGTAATTTAAGTATGGATCTATAAGACATAGTAAGGTTTTGGATATCCTGTTTCATGTTTTACTAAACCCCACATTCAATCTAATTAAAGTTAAAGTAATCTGACAGCTGTAATACATGAAATTTATATAAGAGTAAAAACAAAATCATGCCAAATAAGAGAGTGAAAAAGATTTAAGTCAACGACACAGTTAAGGGATTTACGAATTCTTGACCAATGGCATTTTGTGTGTGGTCACTATCGTGCGCTAAATCACGTGGTCGCATTGAAAAGAAAATTAATATTAATAAAAAAAAAGTTCATTTTAAACTGTTAAATAAAGGTATAAATTTAATCACTTGGCAACTTCTAAACTAGTCTATAATTTGGGATAGCAACAATAGGGAAAAGTTTAAAAAGTTATCAAGAAACACTTTGGATTACATATGGTTTCGACTAACTCTTATCTTCCAAAATATATTTGTAAATTAAGCAAAACTGTGTGTAGATGTTAAAATTAACTAGTTTAATTTCTGAAATTTAATTGAAATTAAAAGGTTTTTCAATTTTCAAAAATCTTATAAATCTTTTCCCGCCACGTATATTTTTCCCATTTCGGCCATACTGATACAGTAAAGCATATTCTTTTTCTGAGTGAGCATATTCTTTATCAGTGATGACTTCTATACGAATAATGATGTATACTTAAAAAAACGTTGACGAATTTTCTGTTGTGTTGACTAGTGGTGAAAGAAGAGAATGTTTGGTAGGTCACCTTGGTTAGCTCCTATTTATTAAATAATACTTCGGACTGAAATTTCATAAGAAAAATCTGTTGCATCATTTAAAAAAATGGGAGCTTTAAACCCCTCCACCGCGATAAGGTGGGACCTTTCGGAGGGGGTTGTGTTGAAAGTGTGCGGACAGCTAAGGTTCCCAAGCCGTGTGGACATTGTCGTGGGTATCTAATGTTCCCAAGCCATGTTGACATTGTAGTGGGCATCTAAGGTTCCCAAGCCGTGTTTTGTCTTTGTGTAGGGCATCTAAGGTTCCCAAGTCGTGTTCTGTCTTTGTTATGGGCATCTAAGGTTCCCAAGTCGTGTTCTGTCTTTGTTATGGGCATCTAAGGTTCCCAAGCCGCGTTCTTCAAATTTTCTTCAGACTTATATAGCTTTTAAAAATATAAAAAAGTTTGAAATATTGCATGGCTCGATACCCATGTAAAAAATTGGTAATATATATGGTGTGAGAATAATGTTGCGGCAACTTAGACTTAGGAATAGTAACTGGCTTCATAGGACTTTTTATGGCAGCAAATATATAAAATTGATGAAGAAATTACATAGAAAATGGAGCTATAGAAATAACTTATGAAGCCAAATTTTTGACAGTTATAGAAAATGGTTTAAAAACTTACTTGTCCATCGAACCGTAAAAGAGGATTTGGGAATCGTAAGGAATAGCTTGGAGAATCTAATTGCTTTAAAAACTTCTTTGGGAATAATAGAAGAGAACTGGAGGTTATACATAATTTGGGAATCATATAAAGAGGTTTGAGAATCTACATGGCTTGAGAACTATTCTTTTCAATTAACAATTTTTAATTGGAATTCTAGAGTGGAACACTTCTTGAAAAACTTCATTATTTATAAATAAAAACTTCTTTGCGAAATATCGTAGGTTGGCATCAATGAGGTATACATCCATGCGCAGTTACATAAATACACTGTGAATGCTTTAGTTGAAATTTGTCAATGTTTTCTAAATTAGAGAGATTCTGTAGAAT
>NC_092213.1:79353910-79360808 GCF_043381705.1 Parasteatoda tepidariorum | reverse complement strand
TGTGTGTGTGTGTGTGTGTGTGTGTGTGTGTGATATAAGAGAGTGAAATGATAACACGCACATAGCCAATCACAGAATGCGGTTACTAACGCACAAAACAGGCAACCAAAATTGGGGCATGCGTGTGAAAAGGTAATAACTTTCAATAATGCTGCCTACTGAAATATTACAACTAAATTCACCAGCTAAACCCTGTTGCGATTTTTATTCTGTTTTAAGTGATGGTATAGCTGTTTTCCATTGTTGTCCGTGCATTTTTATTGAAGTGGACTGATCGTTAAGACACGGTTCCCAGCAGATCACCGAAGTCAAGCATCACTGGCTGTAGTCTGGGTGCGGGTGGGTGACCACTTGGATTAGTCTGCGTAGGGACCGAGGATATGCGGTATTGATTCTCGTTAGACTGTTCTACCGTAAAGTGCTCGACTTCGCGAGCAGGTCGTCGGGCTACCGAAGCGAGAGGATCAAAATTGTGATGGCATGTCTTCGGATCATACTCAGGGATGTTTCCCAGGCTGTCGCCAATAGCCCATTGTGCAGCTCTAGTGCGACGTAAATGAACTGCAACAACAACAATTTTATTGGCCTGAAAATCACGTGGTACGATCCAGTTTTTCCTCATTCCATGTTGCAGTTTTTCCTCATTCCCATCACTTCCATGTTGCTTTTGTGAAACTACATTTTCAGTTAGGAGAATTATTAAAACAAAACATCGAAATCAATTTAATTCTTTATCTGTTATATGTGTTGTTGTAACTAGATTTGACACCTGGAATTAACATATTAGTCTGCAACAAATAACTACCAAAATTAGATTAAATTCATTTATTTATGTTTGAAAGTTTATTATTTTATTTTTTTCGTATTTATTTATAGTACTTTGCTACCCACTCATGGTTTCATAATTTCATTTCGCTCTTTTGTTATTAGAATAGAAAAATTAATTCTTGTATTAGAATTCATATAAATTTTATTTATATTTAAATAGGTTTCGGCCTTAACAATTTAAAATTGTAAAGAGTTTGTGATTGATCAAAAAGAAATAGGTCAGAAATTTGTTTCAGTGCCACAATGTGATAGTAGAATGGGTATCTCAATCCTGATTGATTGCTCAAACGTGGCATTTGCTTACGTTAGCAACTCTTCCTTCCATTCTATTTCGAGTAAGCAAGTCCGTCAAGCATCAGTTCTCTTAAATGGCACATTATATATTATTACACAAAGGTTTTTTTCGAGAAGATTTCAATTCTTTCACTATATATTTACAGAGAACATGGCATAAAGCCAGGCTTAACATAAATAACCTAATTATGCAAAATGCCAGGAACCAAAATCCAAATTATATCACTGTTACAATAAAATACATAAGCATATAAAAAATATAATCTAAATAAAAAACGTGAACGAGAAAGATTTATATTTTAAAAAATTCGATGAGCGACACTTTGCTGTATTTAATTAACTTTGCATTAATTAACATTCTAACTTTCATGGAGAAACTTAGCTCAACTTTAACACGCCATTTTGTTCATGAACTATCCGCTGTCGCTGACGTCATAGGTCACATGTGTAAGAATCCGTGATTTTCTAATTCTTGAAGTGCAAGTACCTAATTATGTTTAGGTGAAAATGAAGCTAATATTCCAACCTAAATGGTCTGCAATAAAACTGTAAAATATTTTACCGATTATTCGAATAAATTGGATTCAGAAACGCTGATGCCGAGTTTGATAAATTAATGTTAATTCAAGTATTTTTTAAAACATGTGAGGCCTTAGCAATAAAATAGTTTCCCCCAAAAATGAAAAAGAATAACAAAAATATTACGTTACACGTTACTGTTAAATTTAAATTGTGTTTTAATAAAAAAAATAACTATCTATTTAATTGGTAAGCAGCAGCATAAATTTCCACATTTATTGTCTAGCAAATATATCAAATCAGCAAGAAACATCTAAACTCTCATATTCTAAAATCGCCATTTTGAACTGAATGATTTGACATTTTAAGCTTTAAGGCGAATCTCACGTTTTGAAACAAAGTGAAATTAAATATTATTCAACTTATTCTTAAGATGAAGGTTCTCAAGTGGATAAGGAAGACTGTGTAAGTGTTATTTTTAATACAACCCTATATAGTTTAATTTCTTCTAGTTCTGAGATAAAAATATTCTTCGATTACAATTAGCTTGATTTTATATTAAACAATTTTGTATCAGCATACCGCATTCTAATTTTTTAACTCTAAAACGTTTCTGATGTATTTTTCTTACAAAAACTGTATTGATTTTGTACTACTGAATAAACAGTTTTGTATTACATAATGTAAATTTGTGTCTTAATTTCAATAAAAGAAAGCTTGAAATTTCTTTCCTTGTTTCTATTGCAAAACATTTAATTTGATTTTTTATTAAAATAAATCATATTTGATATGATTATTTAAGATAAGACTAAATACTAAGTACTTTGAAGTATTCTGTAGCTCACAAAATTTGACGAATTAACAAATTCGAAAACATATTTGTTAATTTCAATTTCTGCTTTGAGGGGCAATTTTAATAGCGTAAAAATTTGAAACTGAAGTAAATAATATCTGTTATATGTAGAAATTGGGTAAAATTCTAGAATAGCCCACCTCTTGGCAACTTTATGAAATCTCGTCAAGTTGGTGATTACTGGTATCAACGTAGCTTTTTGAGTATTGAAAAAAAATTAAATTATTTCAAGCTTATTAAAGTATTTTTAATGGAATAAAAAATAACATATTTTTATAAAATGATTGTAAATTAAATAATATGGTTAAAAACTGAAATAATATTCATGATTCTAACAGCAAGAGATCAGAAGCATAAAGGGTTAAAAAATGAGACCCTTTACCTCTCCTCTAACGAAATCACGTAGGCATTATACATATCAAATAACCTATCACGTATAAGAATTATGGTGGAAATTAAAAGAATTCTCTCCGAAATATCTTCCGGAAATCGAGATTTTAAAAAAAATCGCCAAGGAATGGGGTATTTTAGGATCCACCCAAAAATTTAATAAATGCTTAATCCATTCGCGGTAATGATTTGTGCGTTTATTTTAAATAATAGGTTTAATTAAAACCATGATGCAAATCAATTGCCAAGAATGAAATAAAATCTAAAGTTGTGCGGGATTACAAAAGACAGCATACATAAAACTTTTCACATTTTGAGTGTTACCTGAATTCAAAGGTACTATACTTTATCTAAAGAGCAGTAAAACAACTCACTTAAATATTATTGACACCAGTTATGTGTAATTTATAGATTCTGATAATAGATAGTGCTCATAAAGTCATGATAGCTTATAGTAATAGATACCTGATGTACTAATATAAGTACCGCGGTAATTTTTTTTCTGCAGCGAAACGGAATAGTACATATTTGAACATATTAATTACCGCATAACAAACCAACCTAAAAGCTTTTTATCCAATATTTCATAGCATAATTACGTAAAATTTCAATTGCGTTGAACTTAACCATTTCCAGTGCAGTTTAGCCAGCCTGGCAGCACAATTTTAACAAATGTTACAAACTACTAGAATTGTAAAACTAAGAACTTTAAAATGTTTAGAAACCATTATTCTATAAACTGTAAAGAGTATGACGATTTGCTTAGAATATACTGTCTAAGGTCGCACTTGCTAGAGTCCTGCCGTCTAAATCGAAAATTGCAGTTTCAGAAAGGATTTAAACAAACAAACAAACAAAAATTATACAAAGTACTTATTTTAGCAAATTAGGTATCGATTACACATTTATAATTAGTTTCTGAAGTCAATAATTGTTTGACGACTTGGTCTGATAATATTTTGAAAGTGTCTTTTGGATTATCGCCAATTTGGTCACCAGGGTAAGCGATGTTGTGAATTAAATGTAATTCTGCGTGAAATAAATTCATAAGCTTTAAGATACCTATGATAGAAATTTGCTTCTTTACTCTCAGTGTATCTTTACTCGCAGGGTTATTATTATTGTTGAAAAATCAAATTTAGAAAACACGCATTTTTCTTAAACCTCTTGCATGATGACTTTTCTTGTCTATATGCCAATCTAATATGTGAGTTAAATTGAAAAATGGTAACAAATGTGTGTTTAAACTGGATAATTTACATTTAAACCCTTAAAAAACAAAAAATACCATGGAAACTTAGCGAATTACTAATGAGGAAGTTGGGATTGAAAACATCAAAACCTCTTTGATTGTCGAGGAAAAAAGGATAGATTTGAAAGGCGATAATTAGAAACTCTTCCAAATTCCACCAGATAATCTAACTGAGAATGATTTTTCAAACTGTTTTACTGAACGGGGGATAAGGACAGTTAAATTACTAATCTAGTTCAGCTATGGTGGTGTAAAGATTAAATACACAAAGAAGAATTGAGAGTGCGAAGTTTTAAAAACTTGAAAAGTTTCAAAAACTGGAAAAGTTTCAAAAACTTGAAAAGTTTCAAAAAGGTTATCCAAAAATACAGAAATAAATATATTGTTAATGAAGTTTATGTAATAGTTCAATGAAAAATGAGCAAGTTATTTAATTGGCACACATCAGCATGAAATGCCACCTTTATAGACTTGACTTTTCAATCAGTAACGAACATCTCAACTCTCATGTTCTAAATTCACCATTTTGAACAGATTGATTGATGTATAAATTTAAAGGCGGATATTAAGCTTTGAATTTGATTGAACTTACTTTCGAATTATAATAACGATGAGGGTATTTAAGTGGATAAGAAAGACTGTGTAAGTTATTTTTTTTATATATATAATTTCATCTAGTTTTACTTTATACCCGTCGAGAGAAAATATTAATTTTCTAATATTATAATTTGCTTATTTTAATATTAAAATACTTTTTTACAAGAATATCGCATTTTTATGTTTTGTTTTGTGCATTTTATATTGATTTAACTTTATGGAGTTATGTATTAGGTATTTCAATTTTGTAACTGAAATTTAATAAAAAAATATTTGGATGCTTGTTTTTTTTTCTTACTCGTAGTGTAAGACATTCAGTTTATTAGTATATAAGGTATTGATTACCACATTAGCAGTAGTATCTGTCGTCAATAATTTTTTAGCAACCAGAACCGAAATAGCACCTAAAGTATTATTTCCGAGTACTTATTTCACAGAAATTTTATGGTCACATAGGTATTGTGGAAAATAGAGTGATAGTTTTTGCAAATATATGTCTGACTTCATAAACTTATTTTATATGTTCTTTAAGTTGTAATTATTGTATTTGTTAAAAGAGAAAATGACAGCGATGTTTGTCTTCTAATGTTGATTAAAAAAAAAATGGTGAAAGTTAATGCATCGTGTCAAGTTATTTTCTACTAGAATTATTGTAATCTTGTAAAATATAGAAATTAAATGGAGTAGGCTGAGTATGACTGAATGAAACAAAATTCAGGGAGACACTAACGACATTTGTGGTGACCGGCGGACGTGATTCTTTAAAAGGTACTGTGCCATTAAGTTTTAAATTATGGAACTCATGATAAAGAAACGCTCGCCAATTAGAGGCAATTTCTCCAAAACTTACAATGCATTAACTAAATTGTTGGCGGAAGAAAATCCTCAGGAGGAAAATATTAGAGTAAATTACGCTAACTTAGAAAGAATTTATCAGTCTTTGGCGATATTGGACAATGAAATCTGCGAAACGTTATTAGATACTTCCGAACAGCAAAAATACGATGATCAATATAATGCTATCGAAGAATATAATAAAAATGGTGAAAATTAATGCATCGTGTCAAGTTATTTTCTACTAGAATTATGGCAATCTTGTAAAGCATAGAAATTAAATGGAGTCAGATAATAAATAGGCTGAGTATAACTGAATGAAACAATATTCAGGTAGATAGTAACGATACAAATAGGTATCTAAAGTACTATCAAGTATTTTATAACCGTTGCTGATAAGCCGACCAAACGTTTTTGGGTTTACGTCAACCAATGTTCAACTCCGTAACCTTGAAATTTTGAACCCATCCCAGAAGGCAAGAGAATTAACCTTGATCAATCATTGGGAGAAATTCGCCTTCGTGGAGAACTTTTTGATGTAGACCCCCGCCCACTGTCAATTTCACATGTATAGAATATTTTTTCAAGTCAATTGGGCCATCGGACATTAATTGTTATATTAAAACAAAATTATTTTCAAAGTTTCAAGTATTTATGCAGCTGGTAACATGGTAAACAACAGTTTTGAAAATATGTTGAATACAGTAGTCATGAAATTAAGAAAAATTGGTTGAATGTTTCGATTAAACTTCATTTTAATACTAAAAAAATAAATTTTTCTATGCATACAGCATTAAAGTAGATAGTCTTAAGTTTAATTTGTAGATAGTCTTAAGTTTATATGTGAAAAATTGTTCGAGTAATTACAAATTTACAACAAAATTGGATTTCGGGTAGCCCTGCGCCACATGAATGTCGGGTATCACCTCCCAATTTTATTTCGTCGATAAATGTACGATTGCAAAGATTATTATTTTATTGCTTCGATATTGAATGTTATATGCATTTTTAACGACAAATATATGTTTAATACTATATGAAACATAAATTTATATGTTTAAAAATGCAAATTAAATATTTTTGAAATGTAATTGATATATCCAAATTAAATTTAATATCAAGAAATCATAAATACTATGACAAGCTATTCGCTTACTCATTTATTTTCACTTATTTGCTAACGAATCAGTCTACAGAAGCATTTAAACGCAATCAAAATAAATACAAAGTGAATTTGTAATTTTATAAGAAGTATTTCATATTAAGTTTATAAGAAGAAATCAACCAAATAAGTTTATATTGAAAAACAACTATTGTTATTAATTATTGTT
>NC_092213.1:79339827-79353134 GCF_043381705.1 Parasteatoda tepidariorum | reverse complement strand
ACCTGTATTTCTAATCCCCTTGCTAAACTAATGAGTTAATCGTATATTTAAGCCAAGAACTAGTTTTTGCGAAGATTTGTTATTTTTAACTTAATAATTTTAATTTGACGAATAAAGAGTGACGACGTAACGAGAAAGAGCGAAAATCTATGTATCATTACTTTTTTTCCTTACTGTCCCTCTTAAAGTTTCAAAAACTTGGATATTAGCTTAAACATATTTGTCTGGAATGAAGCTAACTAGTATCTGTATAAAAACGCCAAGAAATTGTTTACAAATTATCTTTTTTCGATTGAACTTTGCCTTTAATCATAATTTTCCAAACATGTATACCAGATTTAAGGCTAGCCAAAACATTTTCAAATTATTTGCTAATTAACATATTCTTTCCTTGCTCTATTTCATTTCTTGGTTCAGAAGAGTGAAGAACAGGAAGCATCATAGATTGGACAATGTACCATGAAACCATTACTGTTTATGAAATTTTCCAGTATCTAACTATTCCTATCTAGATTCCTTATTATTAGACAATCTCTCCTTTAAATATTTTTCCTGTTGTCTACAAAACATAAAAAAATCGCAAAAATAAGAGGAGCACCCAACTGTAAAGTTTACCATTTTATTGTAACTCTGCACATGTTTAATACCTTATATAAGGATTATAAGCATGTTATTCGAGTGCGCAAAAATTAATGAAACAAACATTATGAAAATTTGATTTAAAGGCATGGATTTCAAAATTGCTTTGTTAACTCTTTAGTTTCTCTCTAGTTGCTGTTCTCTGTACCAGAATTACGAAAACTACATAATTTAAAACTGTCAATTAAAAAAAAAACTAGCTGGTTCTTCATAAAATTGGTTCATATTATAATAATAATTATTACATTTATTTTGTAAGGTATTAAGACGTTGGCATTTTATCTACTATAGTTTTGAACTTTTGGTAATAAAATTTGCTGTTTTATTCCCGATCTTGGCGAAAATAAATGGATTATAATAATGTTGTAACTGTCAAATTATTAAAAAAAATTACATCTTGAAAATGTCTCTTTACAAAGATGCAATGTTTTTTGATTTTTTTTTTTTAATTTTGCATTTAAAGAAATAGCTTGAAATTTACAAATGCTTGATATTTTGCAATAAATCTAATTAAATTACTCATTTCAAAATTTCGCCAACTGTGTTAAATTAAATAAATTCTATCTCAAATACATTTATAACGTTTTCGATTGCTTCGACAGAAAATCGAATGTTTCTCCTCAAAGTTATTATTTTTGTAGAAAAATCCTTCTCAAGACATGCGTTTTCACAAAACGTTTTACATCATATTTGAATGTCTATTTCATATTTGATTAGATTTTAAGGCATGTTAAACGGAAGAGAAAAATAGTAACAAATTTATGTTTGAAATCTATTATTAATATCCAAGCTAGGAAAAAAAGAAAAGCGCGATCGAAATCTAATCAGTAACTACAGAAATAGGCGGAACAAAAACATCAAAACCTGTTTGATTGCAGGAAGAAATAACAGATTTGAATGACGATTGTGAGAACATCTACAAATTCTTTGATTTGTTTCTTCTGTGTCAGGACTTTATGGCAAACAGTGGGGAAATATCATATAATATACATAAAATTGAGTGTGACATGAATTTCATTACTTAAATTATTTATTTATTTTATTAGAATGATACGTAACTGAAAAAGAAAAATAATGAAATTACAAAATAAAATTAGTTTTTATGCTCATACCTAGAATTCCAATTATGCGATAATGTTTTAGCCCTATTATATGCATGATTTGATTATTAATATTTTTGTATTATAAGATGCATTGTGATTTGTATCTTTTCTACCAAAATGTTTTGTAAATATTTTGTTTTAGCATAGAGTTTCGTTTTACTTATATTGTTACCTTTCTGAATTTTAATAAAAATTATTAAATACTGTATTCTCTTACTCGTAGTATAAAACATTTTCTGAGATAGAACACACACAATAATTTGATTTATAATAATTTAATCTGAAATAAATTAACATACATATATATTTTAATTTCAATTATCAGACAAAATTTTTAGTCAGAAAACAATTCTTTATCTAAAGTCAGTGACTATTTTACATTTCGCATAAAAAATTTACCAACTACTTTCAATGTTACTTATCAAATTAACATTCAATCGTGATAAAATATGCACAATATAGGAAAATATATTTATGGTAAACATTTACAATTGAATGCCCCTTTTTGACGGTTTTTCTTACACAGTGAAAATCACTTACAAGTAAGATTTTCTTTTAGTAATGTTTCAGTAAAAGCCCCTAGGTGCTGTCCTAAATCTAGAAAACGATATTAAATATAAACAAAAAAAGAAAAAAAATATGTTTTGATTTTTTTTTCTCGGAAAAGTTTTACGAAATTCTTTTTTTGCAAAGCATGTAAGAGTTTAGATTTCAGAATTCTATTTTAGAAGAATATTTATAAGTGGATATTTTACTAGATATTGAATATTTTGAGTAATTTATTAGGTTTTGAATAACTTTTCACTGAGGCAATGATAAATTAGTAAGATAGTATTATCTTATAAGTTAAAATTTTTACTCGGGAACACATTAGAAGACTAATTTGTAATTTTTCTGTTATATTCTATTATACTGTTGTGTAGCTTACTTTACCATCATGGTAGAACAACGTCGCCATACTCTGGTTAGACAGCTTACCAATAATACATATAATTGTATCAAATATGACAATATCGTGTTTATTGACGATAATATTGCGATCATTATTGATAACTATGAACTTTAATTACGATAATATGGCTATCAGTACCATAATCATTTCCATTGTGCGGATCCTATATCAAAAGAATAATAAAGTTCATATTATACACAACACTAATTATTGAATACCACAAGAAGTCTTGATAAATTTTAACTAGGCAATGAAAAAATTGAACCATGCAAAAGCAATATTTATTATTTAAGCTGGTACGCACGTATTTTCTCGACATTTTCATTTTCGCCAAATCTGAAAATAAATATGGAAATAGTTGACATTAAAATATTACTTTTTTATGCATGTGAAAAGTTATATTAGAGATTTTCAAATTTCTTTGTAATCAATTACTATGCAGAAACAAATTTGAAAGATACTTAAATGACTTTGGTTCAACGTTAGCAAAAATGGTTGACGGGATAATATGTAAGTACTGTTAAATTGAAAAGATATCCTGATATATTTTAAAAAAAAGATATTTTCTTTACAACATATCGTGATATTAAAATCAGTAGGATTTGATTAAAGGGACCAATGTTCGTATTGGTGATTATAAGAAAAGCAGTTGTCAAAACACGATCCATATATTCGATCATCATATTGTGCTAAGTAAATATATTTAAGCTTCTCAAGTAGCTAATGCAGCCTTTATGACTCCAAATATTTATTGGCAGGATTTTCCAGAAAATATAGCTATTTCTAGCCCTTAATTACAGCTGAAATTAAAGTCTAGTTCACAGCAAATCACGGGGTTTAATGAATGAGATGGTTCAAATCAACTCACCCAGATACTCGCAAATAAAACACTATAGGAGTCACAAGCAGACTAAATACTCTTTCCTTTTCTGCTTGGCACACTTCTATTTAAATAGGCTTGTGGAGGAAACTCCCGAGATTTCGATATGATTCTTGACATTTCTCGTATAACTTCGTAAATATTAGCCTTTGAAACTCGAAATTTCCAAAACTACCATTTTGTCGCCAAATGAAGTATGAATAACGTGACTTCCTAATAATTTTTCTGAATAAACTATTTTTTTAGGGTCCGTCTGATATATTTAGCCTCATGACTAAAAGAATATTTACGAAATTACACAGATATTTTGAAATTCGTATCACTTTAAAAGATTGATGTTATGTTTCTTTTCACATAGTATTTGACGAAAGTAATTTTATCTACAGAGTCACTAACTAAAACAGCAAGTTACGAATCTATGAGCAAACAGATGCATAAAATGTTGTTTTTTTTTATTTTATCAAAAAAGTTTTACGTTTTGGGAGTTAATTTTTGTGTGAGAAAAATTCTATATTACTTAAAAATTGCTTTAAATGTTTCGGTACAAATTTAATTAGATTTAAAATTCTAAAATTGAATTAAAATTTTGAAAATCTTGGGATTTTTCAAAGCGCATTCTCTTTTTAGAATTTACAAAAGCTAATTAATTTAATATTTCGAAACCAGGCAGACTGATAGTACATTTCGACCTAAAACATACATTATTTCGCTGCGATCATGAGCTAAACTATTTGTTGACGATTTTTTTTATGTCATAGAAGGTGATGTAGTAGAAATAATTTCATTTCTTGATATTATTGGTTTTGCGTATCATGTATACATGAGATCCCATTTTGATTCGAAATTATTTTTAAAATCAAAATTATGCATAAGAGCATTTAACTTTATAATTATACATATTATCGTAACATTAATAGAAAATATACCGACAATCCAATAACTTATTGAGAATCTACTTTTTGAATCCTTATCATAAACTGACTTGTTGTAAGAGAGCGTTTCTGTAATAAGGGGGAAATGAAACTTCAAACAATGGGTTGCGATGTTGTCCGAAGCAAATGTCCCTACATAGTATTCGTTCATGATTTCTATCAAGAAACTGTAGAAAGGGGTTTCTTTTGTGTGCGAGTTGAACCATCAATTTCATTAAGCATGAGTTAACAGTTAACAGCATGAATAGAAAGATTCAATTAGAGTTTGATTAAAATGATAATTCAAGAATTCGTAATTTTTCTACGAAGCAGAAAAATTAATAATACCCTTTAGAAGCCAGTTGGAATAAAAATTTGCGATGATGAAATAAATCAAGATAATAAAATATAGAATATCACAATATCGAGTAGGAAAGTACAAAACCAGTATTATTATGAAGTAGTTGCAGGTAAAAAGGAAGACGAATTCACTAATTTCCTTGTTTCTCATCAAGTTAATTAAAATTTAGAGATGTATATCAAATAAAAATGTTTCTTACGAGTTGCATTTAAACAAAAGTATTATTTAATTTAAGATAACTAAAACTGGAAACAATGTTCAAGTCCGGTATTTTTACGTTCTAGTAGTTTTTACGATTCTCTTTTATATATATATTTTTTTTTACTTTTTTCATAATGTATATTTTAATGACAACTTTTGCAATTGTTATTGATTCGATTTGGCGAATCTCTTTAAACTAAGGTTATAAAACTGATAAATATTCAAGTAGTAGTAGTAGTTTATTTACGTCGCACTAGAGCTGCACAATGGGCTATTGGCGACGGTCTGGGAAACATCCCTGAGGATGATCCGAAGACATACCATGGCAATTTTGATCCTCTGCGGAGGGGATGGCACCCTCGCTTCGGTAGCCCGACGACCTGCACGTGAAGTCGAGCACTTTACGGTAAGACAGTTTAACGAGGACCAATACCGCACACCCTCTGTCCCTACGCTGACTAATCCAAGTGGTCTCCCACCCGCACACTGTATATTCAAAGTTAATATAAAGATAAATATTCAAAGATCAGCTGATTGGAATCTAATCAGCAGTTTTATACAAATTTTAAGAACTGAATCATTAAATCTATTTCAAAAAGAATAAAAAGGAATGGAATAAATTGATTCCACGTTATGATTAAGTGTCATAACACTGATTTAACAGATTCGTACTAACGGATCTGATTAACCTATTTCCATTCGCGATAAACTTATTCGAATCAGGGTTAAAATAATTTTCCGAATGGACAAATCACTTTGAAGTTTCAAAGCATTATAATTAAGTGTTATATGCCATTGAATGAAAAACTTTAACAGTTGTAACACTTTATTTAGTATTTAAAAAATTATCTTATCTTTTCAGGAGGCGAATCTTAGGAAAGCCCAAGAAGTCTGGTAAGTTGGAGTCGACTGGTGGTATTCTTTTGGAACCAGAGGAGGAGACCTCAGGCACCTCTGATGTAAATCCCATATGGATTGAAAATGCTTGTGAACAACAGGAAGAATCTGATCCAGGTTGGGTAGCAGATTTTGGTGAAAAAGAATTTGGTTTGACTCCATTTGAGTTTACTAATGAGGAACGCGATCCCGGATGGGTCGCTGATTTTGACATTGATAGTTTCAGCGAGGACGATCACTCGAGCTATGAGAGCACAACTCTGGATGACCATCCTCCTATAATGGTTGACTGGTGGAATGACAATTTCAACCTTGTTAACAAGGTAAGCTAACTTAATTTAATCAACACGCAGACCGTTATCGACACGATACATATATATATGCATATTTGGTTTACCATATTTTTTCTAAACAAAATTTTGCTCGTAAAAGATTTTCAGGGTTTTCTTCTTATTAATGAGATATTGTTCTTATACCTTTGAATTCTTCATTTTATTCATATTTATAAACTATGTTGTTTTCAAGGAATAGATTGGTTTAAAGTATTTTAATTGAAAAACACAAGTGATATTAATTTTTAATAATCAATTTGGAGAAAGGTGCGTTGAAATTTAATTTTTAACTTTTATTTAATGTTCGGAATTCATTTAAAAAAATTACTTTAAATAACAAAAATATTTATCTTTGCCAACCCTTGTCTTTTTAGTCATGCAATAAAATTGATATTTATATTTCTCTGGAATTTAATGTTAATGGTATGAACACCAATATTGAAAAGAATTACGAATGAATTCCAATGCCAAGTTTAGTTAATATTTTAATACGTAATATTTTTTGTATTATTTTACTCCCTGTAATGTGTTTCCTAGAATTCAGTCAGAAATTTTATTCATTTTTGCTTAATAATTTTTGCTTATAAAATGCGTAATAGTGCCTCAAAAAAAAAAGAATGCAAATATTAAAAAAAAAAAATAATAATACTTGATACCTTAAATTATCAACTTTGATTGATAAATTCCAGTAAATATATTTTTGAGAATCAAATCAAACAAAAAAATTCACAAATATCAACTAGTTGGTTAATAAGTAGGATATTGGTGTTCCTATTCTTCGCCACAAATTAACATGGGTGCATGCAGGAAGCAGAATATAACATCAAACAAGCGTATAAGTAATTCACAAGAATAATAATAAATACGTAAAATTAAGTTTGCCAGAATATTAAAGAATAAATGTCTGTTTCCCTCTATTTTACAGGTTGAGTTGTACTTTAAAATGAGAGCGGACTCTACTGGGTGTTTGAATCTCGGACAACCAATCGCATTCCCGATCACAACCTTGGAGTACTATGAGCCGCCAGTTAATCCTGAGTTGCGACGCCACTCCTGCCCGGATGAGGGAGGTAAGTGGGACTAGTTATCTCGAAATTATTCACGATAATTATAATCAATAATAAAATACCGTAGGTTGCAAAAGGCAGTATTTGTAGAATTCCTAAAGTTTTATGATCTAAATTATTTTTTTTTCAGGAATATTAATTTAAATAGATATCATTAATCATAATTTAAAATCGTTAATACAAATTTTTTTTATGAATATCCTTCATTTTCCATCATTGAAACACAAAATAGCTTTTTATTCGTTTACGAAATATGCACTTGACTATATTTTGGAAGTAATATTTTTATAATTTTTCCGGTCAGAAAAGTATGATCTCTAATCATTCCCATTCAAGAATATAAATCACTAGTCACAGCAGTGGCGTGCAGAGGTGCGTAGATGTGTGGGGTTGACTCTTTGTTAAAATACCTAAAAAAACAAGATTATAATCACTACATGGTTTAAATCACAGTTGCTTTAAATTTTTCAACCTTTTAATTGAATATTCAACTCGTGGTATTTAGTTTCAATTCGCAGTTCTTTATTGCATTTCTTAAAGTGAAAGATAAAATAGACATGATGATGCAAAATTGGTTCATCCTTAAACTTGATGGACAGCAGAGTTCACCGTTTGAAACTTTTTACGGCTGATTTACCCCAATAGATAGCAGAAACATAAATAATTATAGATTCAAATCAAATATTCGGATGGTGTTGGCTTCTGCAGTGAATTTGTTTTGCCGAATTATTAACTATAGTTCGTTCATCAGAAGTTGGCACTTGGCTCCATCTTCTCAAGAGCAGAGTTTATTTCAGCGAGGGAGTAAGAAGAGAAAAATCTCTGCGCTTGAAATTGAAACAACACTCAATGCGCGCCAAACACAAACAGTGAATTATTTTTCAGTCACTTACTTAGCTTTATCATCTGCTATTATTCCTTTCGATTCTCTAGCTAGTTAAATATATTTTAAATTTAAAAACTGCTATTTTTCCTGAAAAATGTCTCAAAAAGGACAAACTATTTATTCAAAAGAGAGAAATATCATAAAAAATGGCGCGGAATATCATCAAAATTATTAAATATTTATTGTTAAAAAATACATATAAAGTTAGCGAAATAAATATTTTTGCCATACCATCGCCAAATAGCAATCTTGTTCAGGATTGCTCACAACCTTCTCCCGAAAATAGGGAAATAATATCGTCGCATACCACTTGAAGGTGGAGCCTAGTGCCAACTCCTGGTGAACGAGCCCTGAATGCCTTTTTATTCTATCAATGTTTTATGATAACGTCGATTAATAATCGATATTAGATTTTTTTTCTCTCACACAACGAGATAATTATAGTATTTCAGTATTTTCCTTTTTTTTTCGAAAAAGAACATTTTTAATTTTACACATTGAAATTTGTTTCTTTAACTGTTCATTTCTTTAATTTTGAACATTTTCTTTTTTATACGAAGCAATAAAGCATTTTTTTTGGTGAAGTATAATTTAAAGTTCTGGTGTGAGTGAAAATTTATTAAAATGTAAAATCTACTTTTCAATTTTTTTTAATAAATTCAATCAGTTAATATACATAAACAAAATAGTTATCTATTAAAAAGAGTAATTTTTAAATGAAAAACTATAGCAATAAAATTTTGATGAAGAAATTATGTCTTTTGAGTATCCTGCTTAAGACAATGTATAATATCATTATTATTTTCTTTTTAGTTATAGTAGACTAACGTGATAAATATTGGAACCGACTGATATCTCTCCTAAGAGAATAATCTCAAAATGTCGACACAAATCGCAACATTTTATTAAAATTAAATTATGATAGTCAATTTTTATTTAATTAAACTGATTTATTTAGAAATCTTTCGAGTAATTTTAAACAACGTAACATAACAGTTTTTGGAGTAAATTATAAGTAACAATAAATAATAGCTTTGTAGTCAAAATGCCATTTTTCACTAAAAAATAGAAAAATAGCAATAATTTCATAATTGTACAATCTCTAACCTTTTTAGTCCTAATCCAAGGTCATAGATGTGCATCTCTAGTGCGACGTGAATAAAACCAACAACAACGGTAACAAAAACAACAACAACCAAGATTATAGCTTGAAACTTTATTTTATTACAAATGCAGGTTCTACCAGTGCGCAGTTAAAGCTATTTAACTTCTAGCAAAGTGATCATTATAACATTTTGAAATCGCTCATATCAGCAAACGTTTTAATTTATCGAATCACGCGAAATAGACACGCTAAACTCACAAAAAAAGATTTATTACAAAATTCAGTCATTTATTAATAAGGTATAGTAATCTTGAAATTGTTCAGTCTAATTTTATATTAAAAATTTTGTTACACATTTTTAAGGACAGTTGATCCTTTGGATACAAAAAAATGTCTTAAAAATACATAATTGTGAAATTATATACATATTAAACAATATTTTTAATTAAACATTTTTTAAGAATTTGTTTGATAATGCTAATTAAAATAAAAACATGAAATTAAATAAAGCATTTTTGCTTAAAAGAATTTTGTTTTTGTGCTAAAATATAAATATTATACTTCTTTTTTTTGGATAAAGTATGTATAGACAAATAACGCATCTAAATTTCAAAATACTTATTAATAAAAAATAGCATATGAATTGATTAAGCACAAACATAAAAAACACAGATATTAATTACATAAATGATTATTAAGGAAAAACTATAAACAATTTTTTTTGAAAAATATGTTAATTAGGGTTTCATAATGTTAATAAAAGTTCCACTTTACCAAAGGAATGTAGAGGAGTAGAGATGACAATCTAAGATTTCGTTCGTCCTACATTATCATGTCACGAAAGAGTTTTGTAGTGCGTTCTTCCATTTAAAAGATATCATTGCGGCCTGCCATATTCTAAATTATTTTGAAAATCTTTTGATATTTTTACTTTGTAGTTTTAAGCATTGTTCCTCTATTTAGAGATTTAGTAAGTAAGCAAAATTTATCATCATTCTCTTTTGGCTTAATATCTTAAGTTATGGAACATAAAATATGTAAGTTTTCCTTTGGCACTTTTGATATCAAAATCACGTGTTTAGTAATCTTTTAGTTATATTTATTCTTTCTTTTCATTGTTTCTTGTGAAATATCTTTTTAATGGCATGGACGTGCAGCATTCTCTGTAAGGATATGTTATTGTGGGATACACGGGGTCCTTGATTCTCTCTACTCCTCGGGGGGCTGTAGCGATTGTAACAACTGGAATGTGATTAAGAACAAAACGGACAGCTCCTTTGGGGAACTATTTTGACTGCTTAATATCAAGCTTTTATCACCTACTTTGAGTAACTGATATCAGAAATTTTCAAAAATGTATGTCATACTTAATGTACAAAAATGTTTTAAAATAACTAAGAAACGCTCTTATTTACTCTTCGAAAAAGTTTTCGTAGAATTGTGTATTCTGCAACTAAAATCGAAGTCTTTCATCTACGTTTTTGATTTTTCTATCACAAAAATATTTTGAAAAATTTAACTAATTTAGTGTCGAAAATATTGTGTTGCCTTCTTTGACTTAAAAAAAAGTTAATGCAGTGATGAACTAAGACTAAGAAAATTAGTATGAGAAATTAAGAATAAGACTTGTTCAGCTTAACCAAAATATTTTTCCCTCGCATTTCTCTTTTTTTAACCAAAGAGAAAAAAATTAAAATACATTTGTTTGGAATTGAAAATGTTTCTGAAAGAATAAATGAGATTCCCAATATAAAAAATTGTCTTCAAAGATTAAATTTCTGGTTTTCACAGTTTGTAGAACATATTTTTAAAATGATAATAATATTTCAAATCCTATTACTTTCATTTTTTTCATGAATTGTGCTTAATAATTTAGCAGTCAAAATAAAATAACCTCGCCTCCACGCTTGGCGTTCCCTGGGCAACATTGTGATAATAAACAAAGAATACACAAATTTTATTCTTTTTTATCATAGTGGCTAAGAAGGTTATGAAAAAAGTGGAACTTTGAAAAGAGAACCATATTCTCATACTATGTATGGGAGTTAACAATAATTTATTACAAATAATAACGAAAAAATATCAATTACTTGTAATCATGATCACAAACAGTCACAGTTTTTCTAATGCTAGTAAGTACCATAATTACTATTGTAATTGAAGGGCTAAAGACGCATCAAAATATCTTTTCATTCACAATATCTTGCTATTATTCACAATATATTGTTCCACATGAGGTGCATATCAATTTCTTAGAGAAAATTATCGAAGCAAAGAATAACATTCAGAAAAAGAAAAAAAAAGAATGTTTGATTTTTAGAGGAGAATAAATATCAAACAATATAAAGTGGTTTCTTCTGATATTACTGATAATAATTATCGTTTAGACCCAAAAATAAGCTTCATTATGTAAAATTCTGCAAAATGGCCGTTGTGAGCTAAGGATCGTTATGTTTAAAGCTTTGCAATATCGTTTTAAACGGCAGAATGGAGTCTATACGGAAAACATTGCACATAGGTCACCTTCATTTTTCAGACCAGCTGGTATCCAACGAACTGAAGCTGGTGTGATTTAAGCTGTTACCACTGCATTACACATCCTCTCGATAATAGCTAAGAATACGTAAAAAACTGTTTGGGGCACGATTAAAGAACCACATAAAATGGCTTGGAAATTTTAATAATTTAATATCTACGTAAAGAATTATAGGGCTTGGGAACCAAATGAAATTATTTTGGAACCTTTATGCCTTGGTAAATAAATGGGGGACCTGCACAATTCAGGAAGCATAAGAATGTGTTGGGCACATACAAGATTTAGGAATCCATGTGGCAGGAGACATGATAAATGTTTAGTTAGGGAAATAGTTGACTATGCAAAATGGGTTGCGAACCTATTCGTTTAGGAACCACATAAAATAACTAAGTGACTTACATTGTCAGGGAAGAATACGAAATACCTATATTGCTTGGAAGCCATACAAAATAACTTAGAGATATATGTGGTTTGAGAATTTGTGTGCATACAAAATGACTTAAAAATTTATGCAGTTAGGAAATCATATAAAATGGCTTATGAACTCTTATTTTAAACTGTTGGGATCATATAAAACAATTTGGGATCCCATATGGCATGAGAAAACATAAAAATAGTTTGGAATATCACATGGCTTTTTATCCATGTAAAACACTGGGGTAAATATATGTCTTGTGAGTCACGAAAACAGTCATGGAAACATATATGGCTTAGGAACGACATAAAATGGCTTTGGGACATAGCTAAGGTAGTTATATAATTTCGGAACCATTTAAAATAGTCAGGGGTTTACTTATAATAGGTTTTAAAATCATGAAAGAATATCTTAAAAACCATATAAAATAGCTTGGGAACATATGTGGCTTAGAAACCATATAAAATGATTTGGGAAACTATATGACTTGCTAAACACATAAATTTTCTTCAGACTTATATTGCTTTTAAAAATATAAAATAGTTTGAAATCTTGCATGGTTCGATACTCATGTAAAAAATTGGGAATATATATGGTTTGAGCAGAATGAAAAATGTTGCGGCAACTTAGACTTAGGAATAGTAACTGGCTTCATAGGACTTTTTTACGGCAGCAAATATATAAGATTGATGAAGAAATTACATAGAAAATGGAGCTATAGAAATAACTTATGAAGCCAAATTTTGGACAGTTATAGAAAATGGTTTAAAAACTTACTTGTCCATCGAACCGTAAAAGAGGATTTGGGAATCGTAAGGAATAGCTTGGAGAATCTAATTGGTTTAAAAACTTCTTTGGGAATAATAGAAGAGAACTGGAGGTTATACATAATTTGGGAATCATATAAAGAGGTTTGAGAATCTACATGGCTTGAGAACTATTCTTTTCAATTAAAGATTTTTAATTGGAATTCTAGAGTGGAACACTTCTTGAACAACTTCATTATCTATACATAATAATAA
>NC_092213.1:79324447-79339327 GCF_043381705.1 Parasteatoda tepidariorum | reverse complement strand
CGTGAAAGTTATACCTACGTGATTTCGTTGGAAGAGAGGTAAAAGGGTCTCATTTTTTAACCCTTTATGCTCTTGCTGTTAGAATCATGAATATTATTTCAGTTTTTAACCATATTATTTAATTTACAATCATTTTATAAAAATATGTTATTTTTATTCCATTAAAAATACTTTAATAAACTTGAAATAATCTAAATTTTTTTTTCAATACTCAAAAATCTACGTTGATACCAGGAATCACCAATTTGACGAGATTTCATAAAGTTGCCAAGAGGTGGACTATTCTAGAATTTTACCCGATTCCTACATATAACAGATATTATTTACTTCAGTTTCAAATTTTTACGCTATTAAAAATGCCCCTCAAAGCAGAAATTGAAATTAACAAATATGTTTTCGAATTTGTTAATTCGTCAAATTTTGTGAACTACAGAATACTTCAAAGTACATAGTATTTAGTCTTATCTTAAATAATCATATCAAATATGATTTATTTTAAAATAAAATCAAATTAAATGTTTTGCAATAGAAACAAGGAAAGACATTTCAAACTTTCTTTTATTGAAATTAAGACACAAATTTACATTATGTAATACAAAACTGTTTATTCAGTAGTACAAAACCAATGCAGTTTTTGTAAGAAAAATACATCAGAAACGTTTTAGAGTTAAAAAATTAGAATGCGGTATGCTGATACAAAATTATTTAAATATAAAATCAAGCTAATTGTAATCGAAGAATATTTTTATCTCAGAACTATAAGAAATTAAACTATATAGGGTTGTATTAAAAATAACACTTACACAGTCTTCCTTATCCACTTGAGAACCTTCATCTTAAGAATAAGTTGAATAATAGTTAATTTCACTTTGTTTCAAAACGTGAGATTCGCCTTAAAGCTTAAACGTCAAATCATTCAGTTCAAAATGGCGATTTTAGAATATGAAAGTTTAGATGTTTGTTGCTGATTTGATATATTTGCAAGTCAATAAATGTGGAAATTTATGCTGCTGCTCACCAATTAAATAGATAGTTATTTTTTTTATTAAAGTACAATTTAAGTTTAACAGTAACGTGTAACGTAATATTTTTGTTATTCTTTTTCATTTTTGGGAGAAACTATTTTATTGCTAAGGCCTCACATGTTTTTACAAAATACTTGAATTAACATTAATTTATCAAACTCTGCATCAGCGTTTCTGAATCCAATTTATTCGAAAAATCGGTAAAATATTTTACAGATTTATTGCTGTTGTTGTTGTTCATTTACGTCGCACTAGAGCTGCACAATGGGCTATATAAAAAACACTTGGTTTCAGTGNAAGACATGCCATCACAATTTTGATCCTCTGCGGAGGGGATGGCACCCCCGCTTCGGTAGCCCGACGACCTGCACGCGAAGTCGAGCACTTTACGGTAGAACAGTTTAACGAGGACCAATACCGCATATCCTCGGTCCCTACGCAAACTGATCCAAGTGGTCACCCACGCGCACCCTGACTGCAGCCAGTGATGCTTGACTTCGGTGATCTGCTGGGAACCGTGTCTTAACGATCAGTCCACTTCAATAAAATGCACGGATAACAATGGAAAACAGCTATACCATCACTTAAAACAAAATAAAAATAGCAACAGGGTTTAGCTGGTGAATTTAGTTGTAATATTTCAGTAGGCAGCATTATTGAAAGTTATTACCTTTTCACACGCATGCGTTCTCAATTTTGATTGCCTGTTTTGTGCGTTAGTAACCGCATTCCGTGATTGGCTATGTGCGTGTTATCATTTCACTCTCTTATCACACACACTACAGAATAGCTGAATTCTAGTTGAAATTGTTCTTTTCAAAACTAAAAAATACTTACCAAGAAAACGATACAAATTTATTAATAATCAGCACAAATGAATCTATTTCAAATAGTTCGGACGATTCTTTATTGTTGTTTTACGAATAATATAGATACAGAAATATATACTATTCTATAAAGAAGAACACTATTCCATAACTATTATACAGTTCTGTGCATATTCTGAATTCTTATTTATTCATTGGTTTAACGAAAGCAATGCTGACTTCACTTTAATTTGTAATGAATTGAAGACAGAAAAAATTATTTTACCGTAATACACACAATCTGTAACAGCAAGTGATCATGAAATTGGAAGTTATGTTGTTGGTAATAGAAAGGTAAACATTATTGAGAAATTGTTCTTCAAATGATTGGCGTGTTCTGCTTCAATGTTTGGCATGTTCTGGTTAGTTTTTTCAAGAAGTTCTACCTTTTCCTGAGGGAAATTTTGCTTCGTATTTGCTGCTAATAAAATGGCGTCCGTCATTGTCAATGGTTTTGTGGGAACTAATGTCCGATATTTTCAGTCTCCCGCTAGATGGCGTACTCGAGGGTTGCGATCGCGAATTCTTTTTCATTCTTGGGGGGAACTATTTTATTGCTAAGGCCTCGCATGTTTTTACAAAATACTTGATTTAACATTAATTTATCAAACTCTGCATCAGCGTTTCTGAATCCAATTTATTCGAAAAATCTGTAAAATATTTTACAGTTTTATTGCCGACCGTTTAGGTTGAAATATTAGCTTCATTTTCACCTAAGCATAATTGGGTACTTGCACTTCAAGAATTAGAAAATCACGGATACCTACACATGTGACCTATGACGTGAGCGACCGCGGATAGTTCATAAGCAAAATGGCGTGTTAAAGTTGAGCTAAGTTTCTCCATGAAAGTTAGAATGTTAATTAATGCGAAGTTAATTAAATAGAGCGAAGTGTCGCTCATCGAATTTATTGAAATATAAATCTTTCTTGTCCACGTTTTTTATTTAACTTCGATTTTTTATATGCTTATGTATTTTATTGTAACAGTGATATAATTTTGATTTTGGTTCCTGGCAGGTTGCATAATTAGGTTATTTATGTTATGCATGGCTTCATGGCATGTTCTCTGTAAATATATAGTGAAAGAATTGAAATCTTTGCGAAAAAAAGCTTTGTGTAATAATTTATAATGTGCCATTTAAGAGAATTGATGCTTGACGGGCTTGCTTACTCGAAATAGAATGGAAAGAAGAGTTGCTAACGTAAGCAAATGCAACGTTTGAGCAACCAATCAGGATCGAGATACCCATGCTACTATCACATTGTGGCACTTAAACAAATTTCTGACCTATTTCTTTTTGATCATTCACAATTTCCTTACAATTTTAAATTGTTAAGGCCGAAACCTATTTAAATATAAATAAAATTTATATGAATTCTAATACAAGAATTAATTTTTCTATTCTAATAACAAAATAGCGAAATGAAATTATGAAACCATGAGTGGGTAGCAAAGTACTATAAATAATTACGAAAAAAATAAAATAATAAACTTCCAAACATAAATAAATGAATTTAATCTAATTTTGGTTGTTATTTGTTGCAGACTAATATAATAATTCCAGGTGTCAAATCTAGTAGCAACAACACATAAAACAGATAAAGAATTAAATTGATTTCGATGTTTTGTTTTAATAATTCTCCTGACTGAAAATGTAGTTTCACATAAGCAACATAGAAGTGATGGGAATGAGGAAAAACTGCAACATGGAATGAGGAAAAACTGCATCCTACCACGTGATTTTCAGGCCAATAAAAGTGTTGTTGTTGTTGCAGTTTATTTACGTCGCACTAGAGCTGCACAATGGGCTTTGTTGCTGTTGTTGTTACTTTACGTCGCACTAGAGCTGCACAATGGGCTATTGGCGACGGTCTGGGAAACATCTCGGAGGATGATCCGAAGACATGCCATCACAATTTTGATCCTCTGCGGAAGTGAAGACACCCCCGCTTCGGTAGCCCGACGACCTGCGTGCAAAGTCGAGCACTTTACGGTGCTACAGTTTAACGNCCACATAAGTTTCCAAGCTATTTTATATGGTTTTTAAGATATTCTTTCATGATTTTAAAACCTATTATAAGTAAACCCCTGACTATTTTATATGGTTCCGAAATTATCTAACTACCTTAGCTAAGTCCCAAAGCCATTTTATGTCGTTCCTAAGCCATATATGTTTCCATGACTTTTTTCGTGACTCACAAGACATATATTTTCCCCAGTGTTTTACATGGATTAAAAGCCATGTGATATTCCAAACTATTTTTATGTTTTCTCATGCCATATGGGACCCCTAATTGTTTTATATTATCCCAACAGTTTAAAATAAGAGTTCATAAGCCATTTTATATGATTTCCTAACTGCATAAATTTTTAAGTCATTTTGTATGCACACAAATTCTCAAACCACATATATCTCTAAGTTATTTTGTATGGCTTCCAAGCAATATAGGTATTTCGTTTTCTTCCCTGACAATGTAAGTCACTTAGTTATTTTATGTGGTTCCTAAACGAATAGGCTCGCTACCCATTTTGCATAGTTAACTATTTCCCTAACTAAACATTTATCATGTCTCCTGCAATATGAATTCCTAAATCTTGTATGTACCTAACACATTCTTATGCTTCCTAAATTGTGCAGGTCCCCCATTTATTTACCAAGGCATAAAGGTTCCAAAATAATTTCATTTGGTTTCCAAGCCCTATAATTCTTTACGTAGATATTAAATTATTAAAATTTCTGAGCCATTTTATATGGTTCTTTAATCGTTCCCCAAGCAGTTTTTTACGTATTCTTAGCTATTATCGAGAGGAAGTGTAATGCAGTGGTAACAGCTTAAATCCCACCAGCTTCAGTTCGTTGGATACCAGTTGGTCTGAAAAATGAAGGTGACCTATGTGCAATGTTTTCCGTATTGTCTCTATCCTGCCGTTTAAAACGATATTGCAAAGCTTGAAACATAACGATCCGTAGCTCACAACGGCCATTTTGCAGAAGTTTTACATAATAAAGCTTATTTTTGGGTCTAAACGATAATTATTATCAGTAATATCAGAAGAAACCACTTTATATTGTTTGATATTTATTCTCCTCTAAAAATCATAACATTCTTTTTTTTTCTGAATGTTATTCTTTGCTTCGATAATTTTCTCTAAGAAATTGATATGCATCTCATGTGGAACAATATATTGTGAATAATAGCAAGATATTGTGAATGAAAAGATATTTTGATGCGTCTTTAGCCCTTCAATTACAATAGTAATTATGGTACTTACTAGTATTAGAAAAACTGTGACTGTTTGTAATCATGATAACAAGTAAGTGATGTTTTTTCATTATTATTTGTAATTAATTATTGTTAACTCCCTTACATAGTACGAGAATATGGTTCTCTTTTCAAAGTTCCTCTTTTTTCATAACCTTCTTAGCCACTATGATAAAAAAGAATAAAATTTATGTATTCTTTGTTTCTTATCACAATGTTGCCCAGGGAACGCCAAGCGTGGAGGCGAGGTTATTTTATTTTGACTGCTAAATTATTAAGCACAATTCATGAAAAAAATAAAAGTAATAGGATTTGAAATATTATTATCATTCTAAAAATATGCTCTACAAACTGTGAAAACCAGAAATTTAATCTTTGAAGACAATTTTTTATATTGGAAATCCCATTTATTCTTTCAGAAACATTTTCAATTCCAAAAAAATGTATTTTAATTTTTTTCTCTTTGGTTAAAAAAAGAGAAATGCGAGGGAAAAATATTTTGGTTAAGCTGAACAAGTCTTATTCTTAATTTCTCATACTAATTTTCTTAGTCTTAGTTCATCACTGAATTAACTTTTTTTTAAGTCACAGAAGGCAACACAATATTTTCGACACTAAATTAGTTAAATTTTTCAAAATATTTTTGTGATAGAAAAATCAAAAACGTAGATGAAAGACTTCGATTTTAGTTGCAGAATACACAATTCTACGAATACTTTTTCGAAGAGTAAATAAGAACGTTTCTGAGATATTTTAAAACATTTTTGTACATTAAGTATGTCATACATTTTTGAAAATTTCTGATATCAGTTACTCAAAGTAGGTGATAAAAGCTTGACATTAAGCAGTCAAAATAGTTCCCCAAAGGAGCTGTCCGTTTTGCTCTTAATCACATTCCAGTTGTTACAATCGCTACAGCCCCCCGAGGAGTAGAGAGAATCAAGGACCCCGTGTATCCCACAATAATATATCCTTACAGAGAATGCTGCACGTCCATGCCATTAAAAAGATATTTCACAAGAAACAATGAAAAGAAAGAATAAATATAACTAAAATATTACTAAACACGTGATTTTGATATCAAAAGTGCCAAAGGAAAACTTAGATATTTTATGTTCTATAACTTAAGAAATTAAGCCAAAAGAGAATGATGATAAATTTTGCTTACTTACTAAATCTCTAAATAGAGGAACAATGCTTAAAACTACAAAGTAAAAGTATCAAAAGATTTTCAAAATAATTTAGAATATGGCAGGCCGCAATGATATCTTTTAAATGGAAGAACGTACTACAAAACTCTTTCGTGACATGATAATGTAGGACGAACGAAATCTTTGATTGTCATCTCTACTCCTCTACATTCCTTTGGTAAAGTGGAACTTTTATTAACATTATGAAACCCTAATTAACATATTTTTCTGAAAAAAATTGTTTATAGTTTTTCCTTAATAATCATTTATGTAATTAATATCTGTGTTTTTTATGTTTGTGTTTAACCAATTAATATGCTATTTTTTATTAATAAGTATTTTGAAATGTAGATGCGTTATTTGTCTATAAATACTTTATCCAAAAAAAAGAAGTATAATATTTATATTTTAGCGCAAAAACAAAATTCTTTTAAACAAAAATGCTTTATTTAATTTCATGTTTTTATTTTAAATAGCATTATCAAACAAGTTCTTAACAAATGTTTAATTAAAAATATTGTTTAATATGTATATAATTTCTCAATTATGTATTTTTAAGACATTTTTTTGTATCCAGAGGATCAACTGTCCTTAAAAATGTGTAACAAAATTTTTAATATAAAATTAGACTGAACAATTTCAAGATTACGATACCTTATTAAGAAATGACTGAATTTTGTAATAAATCTTTTTTTGTGAGTTTGGCGTGTCTATTTCGCGTGATAAAGGATGAGACAGATATTTAATTCGGTGAAATTTACAAATTCCACTTGGTTATTTTAGCATATTTAAATCCAGAAAAAGTTCCACTTAATATATTAAGGATTTAAACAGAATGCTATTCTTTTAATTACTTGTTACACATCATTTTATTCCAGTATGTTTTTATTTCTTAATGTGTTACACACAATGAACAATTTATTAATATAATATTGATTAATATAATATTGATTAATATAATATTTAAATTGAAACGTTTGCTGATATGAGAGATTTCAAAATGTTTTAATGATCACTTTGCTAGAAGTTAAATAGCTTTAACTGTGCACTTTAACTGTAGCCCTGCATTTGTAATAAAATAAAGTTTCAAGCTATAACCTTGGTTGTTGTTGTTTTTGTTACTGTTGTTGTTGGTTTTATTCACGTCGCACTAGAGATGCACGTCTATGACCTTCGATTAGGACTAAAAAGGTTAGGGATTGTACAATTATGAAATTATTGTTATTTTTCTATTTTTTAGTGAAAAATGGCATTTTGACTGCAAAGCTATTATTTATTGTTACTTATAATTTACTCCAAAAACTGTTATGTTACGTTGTTTAAAATTACTCGAAAGATTTCTAAATAAATCAGTTTAATTAAATAAAAATTGACTATCATAATTTAATTTTAATAAGTTGTTGCGATTTGTATCGAGCAGGGTGTGCTTCGACTCGATGCTGAGGGTGTGTGCAGAAGGGGGTGGGGGTGGAAAGACTACAAAAAAGCCCCAGATATCCAGCTAATGGGACATTGAACTGTCAATTAAGTTAAAATAATTTTAAGAAATATCAAAATTTAGCATTATAAAAAATTTTAATATCAATTTTCTTTCTGTAAATTGTAAAAATTGGGAAAAGAATGATTTTAAAGATATGTTAACTGAATTTAATAATATAAATGGAACATTTTGAGATTATTCTCTTAGGAGAGATATCAGTCGGTTCCAATATTTATCAAGTTAATCTACTATAACTAAAAAGAAAATAATAATGATATTATACATTGTCTTAAGCAGGATACTCATAAAACATAATTTCTTCATTAAAATTTTATTGCTATAGTTTTTCATATAAAAATTACTCTTTTTAATAGATAACTATTTTGTTTATGTATATTAACTGATTAAATTTATTAAAAAAAATTGAAAAGTAGATTTAGATTTTAATTATTGGGTCAGATTACAATTTGCTTTTTTTTTTACATTTTAATAAATTTTTACTTACACCAGAACTTTAAATTATACTTCACCAAAAAAATGCTTTATTGCTTCGTATAAAAAAGAAAATGTTCAAAATTAAAGAAATGAACAGTTAAAGAAACAAATTTCAAAGTGTAAAATTAAAAATATTCTTCTTCGGAAAAATGGAAAATATTGAAATACTATAATTATCTCGTTGTGTGAGAGAAAAAAAAATCTAATATCGATTATTCATCGACGTTATCATAAAACATTGATAGAATAAAAAGGCATTCAGGGCTCGTTCACCAGGAGTTGGCACTAGGCTCCACCTTCAAGTGGTATGCGACGATATTATTTCCCTATTTTTGGGAGAAGGTTGTGAGCAATCCTGAACAAGGTTGTTATTTGGCGATGGTATGGCAAAAATATTTATTTCGCTAACTTTATATGTATTTTTTAACAATAAATATTTAATAATTTTGATGATATTCCGCGCCATTTTTTATGATATTTCTCTCTTTTGAGTAAATAGTTTGTCCTTTTTGAGACATTTTTCAGGGAAAATAGCAGTTTTTAAATTTAAAATATATTTAACTAGCTAGAGAATCGAAAGGAATAATAGCAGATGATAAAGCGAAGTAAGTGACTGAAAAAGAATTCACTGTTTGTGTTTGGCGCGCATTAAGTGTTAGTTCAATTTCAAGCGCAAAGATTTTTCTCTTCTTACTCCCTCGCTGAAATAAACTCTGCTCCCGAGAAGATGGAGCCAAGTGCCAACTTCTGATGAACGAACTATAGTTAATAATTCGGCAAAACAAATTCACTGCAGAAGCCAACACCATCCGAATATTTGATTTGAATTTATAATGATTTATGTTTCTGCTATCTATCGGGGTAAATCAGCCGTAAAACGTTTCAAACGGTGAACTCTGATGTCCAACAAGTTTAAGGATGAACCAATTTTGCATCATCATGTCTATTTTATCTTTCACTTCAGGAAATGCAATAAAGAAATGCTAAATGAAACTAAATGCCACGAATTGAATATTCAATTAAAAGGTTGAAAAATTTAGAGCATCTATGATTTAAACCATGTAGTGACTATAATCTTGTTTTTTTAGGTATTTTACGAAAGATTTAACCCCACACATCTACGCCCCCCTGCACGCCACTGCTGTGACTAGTGATTTATATTCTTGAATGGGAATGATTAGAGATCATACTTTTCTGACCGGAAAAATTATAAAAATATTGCTTCCAAAATACAGTCAAGTTCATATTTCGTAAACGAATAAAAAGTTATTTTGTGTTTCAATGATGGAAAGTGAAGGATATTCAAAAAAAATTGTATTAATGATTTTAAATTATGATTAATGATATCTATTTAAATTAATATTCATGAAAAAAAATAATTTAGATCATAAAACTTTAGGAATTCTACAAATTCTGCCTTTTGCAACCTACGATATTTTATTATTGATTATAATTATCATGAATAATTTTGAGATAACTAGTCCCACTTACCTCCCTCATCCGGGCAGGAGTGGCGTCGCAACTCAGGATTAACTGGCGTCTCATAGTACTCCAAAGTTGTGATCGGGAAAGCGATTGGTTGTCCGAGATTCAAACACCCAGTAGAGTCCGCTCTCATTTTAAAGTACAATTCAACCTGTAAAATAGAGGGAAACAGACATTTATTCTTTAATATTCTGGCAAACTTAATTTTGCCTATTTAATATTATTCTTGCGAATTACTTATACGCTTGTTTGATGTTATATTCTGCTTCCTGCATGCACCCATGTTAATTTGTGGCGAATAATAGAAACACCAATATCTTACTTATTAACCAACTAGTTGACATTTGTGAATTGTTTTGTTTGATTTGATTCTCAAAAATATATTTACTGGAATTTATCAATCAAAGTTGATAATTTAAGGTATCAAGTATTATTATTATTTTTTTTTAATATTTGCATTCTTTTTTTTTCGAGGCACTATTACGCATTTTATAAGCAAAAATTATTAAGCAAAAAATGAATAAAATTTCCAACTGAATTCTAGGAAACACATTACAGGGTGTAAAATAATACAAAAAATATTACATATTAAATTATTAACTAAATTTGGAATTGGAATTCATTCGTAATTCTTTTCAATATTGGTGTTCATACCATTAACATTAAATTCCAGAGAAATATAAATATCAATTTTATTGCATGCCTAAAAATACAAGGGTTCGCAAAGAGAAATATTTTTGTTATTTAAAGTAATTTTTTTAAATGAATTCCGAACATTAAATAAAAGTTAAAAATTAAATTTCAACGCACCTTTCTCTAAATTGATTATTAAAATTTAATATCACTTGTGTTCTTCAATTAAAATACTTTAAACCAATCTATTCCTTGAAAACAACATATAATTGTTTTTTTTACATGAGTCGCCGGTTAAAAAAAGTGCATCCGTGCGTGGAAATTAATTTAATAATAGTATTGAAAAAATGTTAATTTTAGTCCCCTTTAATTTTAAAAAAATTATAAAGTTTAAAAATATGAATGAAATGAAGAATTCAAAGGTATAAGAACAATATCTCATTTAATAAAAAGAAAACCCTGAAAATCTATTACGAGCAAAATTTTGTTTAGAAAAAATATGGAAAACCAAATATGCATATATATATATCGCGTCGATAACGGTCTGCGTGTTGATTTAATTAAGTTAGCTTACCTTGTTAACAAGGTTGAAATTGTCATTCCACCAGTCAACCATAATAGGAGGATGGTCATCCAGAGTTGTGCTCTCATAGCTCCAGTGATCGTCCTCGCTTAAACTATCAATGTCAAAATCAGCGACCCATCCGGGATCGCGTTCCTCATTAGTGAACTCAAATGGAGTCAAACCGAATTCTTCTTCACCAAAATCTGCTACCCAACCTGGATCAGATTCCTCCTGTTGTTCACAAGCATTTTCAATCCATATGGGGTTTACATCAGAGGTGCCTGAGGTCTCCTCCTCTGGTTCCAAAAGAATACCACCAGTCGACTCCAACTTACCAGACTTCTTAGGCTTTCCTAAGATTCGCCTCCTGAAAAGAGAAGATAATTTTTTAAATACTAAATAAAGTATTACATCTGTTAAAGTTTTTCATTCAATGGCATTTAGCACTTAATTATAATGCTTTGAAACTTCAAAGTGATTTGTCCATTCGAAAAATTATTTTAACCCTGATTCGAATAAGTTGATCGCGAATGGAATTAGGTTAATCGGATCCGTTAGTACGAATCTGTTAAATCAGTGCTATGACACTTAATCAGAACGTGGAATCAATTTATTCCATTCCTTTTCATTCTTTTTGAAATAGATTTAATGATTCAGTTCTTAAAATTTGTATAAAACTGCTGATTAGATTCCAATCAGCTGATCTTTAAATATTTATCTTTATATTAACTTTGAATATACAGTGTGCGGGTGGGTGACCACTTGGATTAGTCAGCGTAGGGACCGAGGGTGTGCGGTAGTGGTCCTCGTTAAACTGTTCTACCGTAAAGTGCTCGACTTCGCGTGCAGGTCGTCGGGCTACCGAAGCGAGGGTGCCATCCCCTCCGTAGAGGATCAAAATTGCCATAGTATGTCTTCGGATCATCCTCAGGGATGTTTCGCAGACCGTCGCCAATAGCCCATTGTGCAGCTCAAGTGCGACGTAAATAAACTACTACTACTACTTGAATATTTATAAGTTTTATAATCTTAGTTTAAAGAGATTCGCCAAATCGAATCAATAACAATTGCAAAAGTTATCATTAAAATATACATTATGAAAAAAGTTAAAAAATATATATATATACAAAAGAAAATCGTAAAAACTACTAGAACGTAAAAATACCGGACTTGAACATTGTTTCCATTTTTAGTTATCTTAAATTAAATAATACTTTTGTTTAAATGCAACTCGTAAGAAACATTTTTATTTGATATGCATCTCTAAATTTTAATTAACTTGATGAGAAACAAGGAAATTAGTGAATTCGTCTTCCTTTTTACCTGCAACTACTTCATAATAATACTAGTTTTGTACTTTCCTACTCGATATTGTGATATTCTATATTTTATTATCTTGATTTATTTTATCATCGCAAATTTTTATTCCAACTGTCTTCTATAGGGTATTTTTCTGCTTCGTACAAAAATTACGAATTCTTGAATCATCATTTTAATCAAACTCTAATTGAATCTTTCTATTCATGCTGTTAACTAGATTTCTTTCTTGATGGTCTTTGTTAATGAAATTGAAATGTTCAACTCGCACACAAAAGAAACCACTTTCTACAGTTTGTTGATAGAAATCATGAAGGAATAGTATGTAGGGACATTCGTTTCGGACAACATCGCAACCCATTGTTTGAAGTTTCTTTTCCCCCTTATGACAGAAACGCTCAATTACAACAAGTCAGTTTATGATAAGGATTCAAAAAGTTGACTCTCAATAAGTTATTGGATTGTCGGTTTATTTTCTATTAATGTTACGATAATATGTAAAAAATTTCGAATCAAGATGGTATCTCATGTATTCATCATATGCAAAACCAATAATATCAAGAAATGAAATTATTTCTACTACATCACCTTCTATGACATAAAAAAAATCGTCAACAAATAGTTTAGCTCATAATCGCAGCGAAATAATGTATGTTTTAGGTCGGAATGTACTATCAGTCTGCCTGGCTTCGAAATATTAATTTAATTAGCTTTTGTAAATTCCAAAAAGAGAATACGCTTTGAAAAATCCCAAGATTTTCAAAATTTTGATTCAATTTTAGATTTTTAAATCTAATTAAATTTGTACCGAAACATTTAAAGCAATTTTTAAGTAATATAGAATTGTTCTCACACAAAAATTAACTCCCAAAACGTGAAACTTTTTTGATAAAATAAAAAATAAGCATTTTTATGCATCTGTTTGCTCATAGAGTCGTAACTTGCTGTTTTAGTTAGTGACTCTGTAGATAAAATAAAATTACTTTCGTCAAATACTATGTGAAAAGAAATATAACATCAATCTTTTAAAGTGATACGAATTTCTAAATATCTGTGTAATTTCGTCAATATTCTTTTAGTCATGAGGCTAAATATATCAGACGGACCCTAAAAAAATAGTTTAATCAGAAAAATTATTAGGAAGTCACGTTATTCATACTTCATTTGGCGACAAAATGGTAGTTTTGGAAATTTCGAGTTTCAAAGGCTAATATTCACGAAGTTATACGAGAAATGTCAAGAATCATATCGAAATCTCGGGAGTTTCCTCCACAAGCCTATTTAAATNTATGACATAAAAAAAATCGTCAACAAATAGTTTAGCTCATAATCGCAGCGAAATAATGTATGTTTTAGGTCGGAATGTACTATCAGTCTGCCTGGTTTCGAAATATTAGATTAATTAGCTTTTGTAAATTCTAAAAGGAGAATACGCTTTGAAAAATCCCAAGATTTTCAAAATTTTGATTCAATTTTAGATTTTTAAATCTAATTAAATTTGTACCGAAACATTTAAAGCAATTTTTAAGTAATATAGAATTTTTCTCACACAAAAATTAACTCCCAAAACGTAAAACTTTTTTGATAAAATAAAAAAAAACAACATTTTATGCATCTGTTTGCTCATAGATTCGTAACTTGCTGTTTTAGTTAGTGACTCTGTAGATAAAATTACTTTCGTCAAATACTATGTGAAAAGAAACATAACATCAATCTTTTAAAGTGATACGAATTTCAAAATATCTGTGTAATTTCGTAAATATTCTTTTAGTCATGAGGCTAAATATATCAGACGGACCCTAAAAAAATAGTTTATTCAGAAAAATTATTAGGAAGTCACGTTATTCATACTTCATTTGGCGATAAAATGGTAGTTTTGGAAATTTCGAGTTTCAAAGGCTAATATTTACGAAGTTACACGAGAAATGTCAAGAATCATATCGAAATCTCGGGAGTTTCCTCCACAAGCCTATTTAAATAGAAGTGTTCCAAGCAGAAAAGGAAAGAGTATTTAGTCTGCTTGTGACTCCTATAGTGTTTTATTTGCGAGTATCTGGGTGAGTTGATTTGAACCATCTCATTCATTAAAACCCGTGATTTGCTGTGAAGTAGACTTTAATTTCAGCTGTAATTAAGGGCTAGAAATAGCTATATTTTCTGGAAAATCCTGCCAATAAATATTTGGAGTCTTAAAGGCTGCATTAGCTACTTGAGAAGCATAAATATATTTACTTAGCACAATATGATGATCGAATATATGGATCGTGTTTTGACAACTGCTTTTCTTATAATCACCAATACGAACATTGGTCCCTTTAATCAAATCTTACTGATTTTAATATCACGATATGTTGTAAAGAAAATATCTTTTTTTAAAAATAGATCAGGATATCTTTTCAATTTAACAGTACTTACATATTATCCCGTCAACCATTTTTGCTAACGTTGAACCAAAGTCATTTAAGTATCTTTCAAATTTGTTTCTACATAGTAATTGATTACAAAGAAATTTGAAAATCTCTAATATAACTTTTCACATGCATTAAAAAGTAATATTT
>NC_092213.1:79314140-79323525 GCF_043381705.1 Parasteatoda tepidariorum | reverse complement strand
GGGTGACCACTTGGATTAGTCTGCGTAGGGACCGAGGGTGTGCGGTAGTGGTCCTCGTTAAACTGTTCTACCGTAAAGTGCTCGACTTCGCGTGCAGGTCGTCGGGCTACCGAAGCGAGGGTGCCACCCCCTCCGTAGAGGATCAAAATTGCCATAGTATGTCTTCGGATCATCCTCAGGGATGTTTCGCAGACCGTCGCCAATAGCCCATTGTGCAGCTCTAGTGCGACGTAAATAAACTACTACTACTACTTGAATATTTATAAGTTTTATAACCTTAGTTTAAACAGATTCGCCAAATCGAATCAATAACAATTGCAAAAGTTGTCATTAAAATATACATTATGAAAAAAGTAAAAAAAAAATATATATATAAAAGAGAATCATAAAAACTACTAGAACGTAAAAATACCGGACTTGAACATTGTTTCCAGTTTTAGTTATCTTAAATTAAATAATACTTTTGTTTAAATGCAACTCGCAAGAAACATTTTTATTTGATATGCATTTCTAAATTTTAATTAACTTGATGAGAAACAAGGAAATTAGTGAATTCGTCTTCCTTTTTACCTGCAACTACTTCATAATAATACTAGTTTTGTACTTTCCTACTCGATATTGTGATATTCTATATTTTATTATCTTGATTTATTTTATCATCGCAAATTTTTATTCCAACTGGCTTCTATAGGGTATTATTAATTTTTCTGCTTCGTACAAAAATTACGAATTCTTGAATTATCATTTTAATCAAACTCTAATTGAATCTTTCTATTCATGCTGTTAACTAGATTTCATTCTTGATGGTCTTTGTTAATGAGATTGAAATGTTCAACTCGCACACAAAAGAAACCACGTTCTACAGTTTGTTGATAGAAATCATGAACGAATAGTATGTAGGGACACTCGTTTCGGACAACATCGCAACCCATTGTTTGAAGTTTCTTTTCCCCCTTATGACAGAAACGCTCTCTTACAACAAGTCAGTTTATGACAAGGATTCAAAAAGTAGACTCTCAAAAAGTTATTGAATTGTCGGTTTATTTTCTATTAATGTTACGATAATATGTATAATTATAAAGTTAAATGCTCTTATGCATAATTTTGATTTTTAAAAAAATTTCGAATCAAGATGGGATCTCATATATTCATGATATGCAAAACCAATAATATCAAGAAATGAAATTATTTCTACTACATCACCTTCTATGACATAAAAAAAATCGTCAACAAATAGTTTAGCTCATAATCGCAGCGAAATAATGTATGTTTTAGGTCGAAATGTACTATCAGTCTGCCTGGCTTCGAAATATTAAATTAATTAGCTTTTGTAAATTCTAAAAAGAGAATACGCTTTGAAAAATCCCAAGATTTTCAAAATTTTGACTCAATTTTAGATTTTTAAATCTAATTAAATTTGTACCGAAGCATTTAAAGCAATTTTTAAGTAATATAAAATTTTTCTCACACAAAAATTAACTCCCAAAACGTAAAACTTTTTTGATAAAATAAAAAAAAAATAAAAAAAACATTTTTATGCAACTGTTTGCTCATAGATTCGTAACTTGCTGTTTTAGTTAGTGACTCTGTAGATAAAATAAAATTACTTTCGTCAAATACTATGTGAAAAGAAATATAACATCAATCTTTTAAAGTGATACGAATTTCTAAATATCTGTGTAATTTCGTAAATATTCTTTTAGTCATGAGGCTAAATATATCAGACGGACCCTAAAAAAATAGTTTTATCAGAAAAATTATTAGGAAGTCACGTTATTCATACTTCATTTGGCGACAAAATGGTAGTTTTGGAAATTTCGAGTTTCAAAGGCTAATATTTACGAAGTTATATGAGAAATGTTAAAAATCATATCGAAATCTCGGGAGTTTCCTCCACAAGCCTATTTAAATAGAAGTGTGCCAAGCAGAAAAGGAAAGATTATTTAGTCTGCTTGTGACTCCTATAGTGTTTTATTTGCGAGTATCTGGGTGAGTTGATTTGAACCATCTCATTCATTAAACCCCGTGATTTGCAGTGAACTAGACTTTAATTTCAGCTGTAATTAAGGGCTAGAAATAGCTATATTCTCTGGAAAATCCTGCCAATAAATATTTGGAGTCCTAAAGGCTGCATTAGCTACTTGAGAAGCATAAATATATTTACTTAGCACAATATGATGATCGAATATATGGATCGTGTTTTGACAACTGCTTTTCTTAATATCACCAATACGAACATTGGTCCCTTTAATCAAATCTTACTGATTTTAATATCACGATATGTTGTAAAGAAAATATCGTTTTTTAAAAATATATCAGGATATCTTTTCAATTTAACAGTACTTACATATTATCCCGTCAACCATTTTTGCTAACGTTGAACCAAAGTCATTTAAGTATCTTTCAAATTTGTTTCTACATAGTAATCGTTTACAAAGAAATTTGAAAATCTCTAATATAACTTTTCACATGCATAAAAAAGTAATATTTTAATGTCAACTATTTCCATTTTTATTTTCAGATTTGGCGAAAATGGTCGTCGAGAAAATACGTGCGTACCAGCTTAAATAATAAATATTGTTTTTGCATGGGTCAATTTTTTCATTGCCTAGTTAAAATTTATCAAGACTTCTTGGGGTATTCAATAATTAGTGTTGTGTACAATATGAACTTTATTATTCTTTTGATATAGGATCCGCACAATGAAAATGATTATGGTACTGATAGCCATATTATCGTAAATAAAGTTCATAGTTATCGATCGCAATATTATAGTCAATAAACACGATATTGTCATATTTGATACAATTATATGTATTATTGGTAAGCTGTCTAACCAGAGTATGGCGACGTTGTTCTACCATGATGGTAAAGTAAGCTGCACAACAGTATAATAGAATATAACAGAAAAATTACAAATTAGTCTTCTAATGGGTTCCTGAGTAAAAATTTTAACTTATAAGATAATACTATCTTACTAATTTATCGTTGCTTCAGTGAAAAATTATTCAAACCTAATAAATTACTCAAAATATTCAATATCTAGTAAAATATCCACTTATAAATATTCTTCTAAAGTTGAATTCTGAAATCCAAACTCTTACATGCTTTGCAAGAAGTGAATTTTGTAAAAGTTTTCCGAGAAAAAAAAATCAAAACATATTTTTTTATTTATATTTAATATCGTCTCCTTGATTTAGGAGAGCACCTTGGGGCTTTTACTGAAACATTACTAAAAGAAAATCTTACTTGTAAGTGCTTTTCACTGTGTATGAAAACCCGTCAAAAAGGGGCACTCAATTGTAAATGTTTACCATAAATATATTTTCCTATATTGTGCACATTTTATCACTATTGAATGTTAATTTGATAAGTAACATTGAAAGTAGTTGGTAAATTTTTTATGCGAAATGTAAAATAGTCACTGGCTTTAGATAAAGAATTGTTTTCTGACTAAAAATTTTGTCAGATAATTGAAATTAAAATATATATGTGTGTTAATTTATTTTAGATTAAATTATTATAAATCAAATTATTGTGTGTGTTCTAGCTCAGAAAATGTTTTATACTACGAGAAAGAAAACACAGTATTTAATAATTTTTATTAAAATTCAGAAAGATAACAACATAAGTAAAACAAAACTCTATGCTAAAACAAAATATTTACAAAACATTTTGGTAAAAAAGATACAAATCACAATGCATCTTATAATACAAAAATATTAAGAATCAAATCATGCATATAATAGTACTAAAATATTATCGCATAATTGGAATTACAACTGGAACATAAATATAAATTGTATTAAATTCATTAAAATATGCACTTACGCAACCTGCCTAAGAAACTTAAAAACCTTCATATTAATCTTTTATCGATTTCACTGATATTATAAACTCTGAAATTAAGTTCCAACTAAAAGCGCCAATCACTTTTTTTTAAAATGGCGCATTTGGAACAAGATATCTTTGGTAAGAGTTTAGATGTTTCAAGCTGCTTTTAAGATATTTAGGTGAACAAATAAATCTATTTATGCTGCTGTATACCTATCAAATACTTATTTCAACTTCTTAATACTTAACTAACAACTATTTAAAAAGTAGAATATTTACGCTAATTTCTAGGTATGAGCATAAAAACTAATTTCATTTTGTAATTTCATTATTTTTCTTTTTCAGTTACGTATTATTCTAATAAAATAAATAAATAATTTAAGTAACAAAATTCATGTCACACTCAATTTTATGAATATTATATGATATTTCCCCACTGTTTGCCATAAAGTCCTGACATAGAAGAAACAAATCAAAGAATTTGTAGATGTTCTCACAATCGTCATTAAAATCTGTTATTTCCTCCTGCAATCTGGTTTTGGTGTTTTTGTTCCGCCTATTTCTGTAGTTACTGATTAGATTTCGATCGCGCTTTTCTTTTTTTCCTAGCTTGGATATTAAAAATAGATTTCAAACATACATTTGTTACTATTTTTCTCTTCCGTTTAACATGCCTTAAAATTCTATCAAATATGAAATAGACATTCAAATATGATGTAAAACGTTTTGTGAAAACGCATGTCTTGTGAAGGATTTTTCTACAAAAATAACAACTTTGAGGAGAAACATTCGATTTTCTGGCAAAGCTGTCGAAAACGTTGTAAATGTATTTGAGATAGAATTATATTTAATTGAGCACAGTTAGCAAAATTTTGAAATAAGTAATTAAACTAGATTTATTGCAAAATATCAAGCATTTGTAAATTTCAAGCTATTTTCTTGAATGTAAAATTGCGTTTTGTTACCGAATAAAAAAAGAAAATCAAAAAACATTGCATCTTTGTAAAGAGACATTTTCAAGATGTAATTTCTTTTAATAATTTGACAGTTGCAACATTATTATAATCCATTTATTTTCGCCAAGATCGGGAATAAAAAAGCAACTTTTATTACCAAAAGTTCAAAACTATGGTAGACAAAATGCCATTGTCTTAATACTTTACAAAATAAATGTAATAAGAAGGACAGTAAGGAAAAGAAGATACATAGATTTTCGCTCTTTCTCGTTACGTCGTCACTCTTTATTCGTCAAATTAAAATTATTAAGTTATAAATAACAAATCTTCGCAAAAACTAGTTCTTGGCTTAAATATACGATTAACTCATTAGTTTAGCAAGAGGATTAGAAATACAGTTACTTTGGGATCATCCCTTCGACCATTTTCGCCAAAACCGATATTATTGCCAAAAGGTAGTTTATTTACTGCTTAAAATTAATTTATTATTTGTTTATTATTATGATTTGATAAATTTATTGCGTTCACAATGTTTATTTTGTAAAAAACTAGCGCCAAACGATTTGGCGAGCGTTAGCAGGTCGACGGGATAATCCCAAAGAACATTATAAGAGAAGAATTTTTTTTTTTTGGCACAAAACTATGAGAAGCCGTCAATAACCTATTACTTCAATATTTATATTAGAGCCGTGATGGCTCAAGGGTTAGAGCCTTCCAGTGAGGTGAAACGGGTTTGAATTCCATCGAAGGCTGGTCGATACGAATTCCACATCCGGCTCGCAACGATCACATTGCTGACGTATAATACCTTTGTGGTAGACGGATCATGGGTTAGAATCCCCTTGCCTTCATGCCAAATGTGGGAAGTTTCCGTTGTTTCCCTCTCCATGTAAAGCAATTGTGATTATAGTTAGGGGAGAGTCGGGTAGCCCCGCTCACTTAAGGAGTATTGCTTATATTTCTGTATAATATTGAGTAATAATCAATATTTTTGTATGTTTCTATTGTTTTATCATCTAATGCATCTAATTGTTTTATCATAATTCCTCTAATTGTTTTATCATCTAATGCGAAAAGAATAAACCAAAAAAAGAATAGTTAAACTTAAGAAAACAGAAATTTAAAAAAACATGTTTTTCAGCTCTTTTCAAAATGTGTCGGGTAGCCCCGCCCAGTTACAAAAATTGTGTTTTTTGGCTATTTTTTCAGGTGTAAATGAGAATGACCAATGTATTGACAATAGATAAACCTCATTTATCATTTTTATCACAAAATTATTTTATTTATTACATATTTATATACTTTTAGTGAATTCTATCATTTAATAACAACAAATGTCATACTTTTTATCATTATTAATGTATATTAATATATTATAATATTAATATATATTTATATTAAATATTTAACGAAAATAATTTAATTTAAGTAACAATAATTAATAACAATAGTTGTTTTTCAATATAAACTTATTTGGTTGATTTCTTCTTATAAACTTAATATGAAATACTTCTTATAAAATTACAAATTCACTTAGTATTTATTTTGATTGCGTTCAAATGCTTCTGTAGACTTATTCGATAGCAAATAAGTGAAAATAAATGAGTAAGCGAATAGCTTGTCATAATATTTATGATTTGATATTAAATTTAATTTGGATATATCAATTACATTTCAAAAATATTTAATTTGCGTTTTTAAACATATAAATTTATGTTTCATATAATATTAAAACATATATTTGTTGTTAAAAATGCATATAACATTCAAATTTGAAGCAATAAAATAATAATCTTTACAGCAGTATATTTATCGACGAAATAAAATTGGACGCTGATACCCGACATTCATGTGAGCGGGGTTACCCGAAATCCAATTTTTTTGTAAATTTGTAATTACTCGAACAATTTTTCACATATAAACTTCTTTCTTTGTGCAAATTAAACTTAAGACTATCTACTTTAATGCTGTATGGATAGAAAAAATTATTTTTTTAGTATTAAAATGAAGTTTAATCGAAACATTCAACCAATTTTTCTTAATTTCATGACTACTGTATTCAACATGCATAAATACTTGAAACTTTGAAAATAATCTTTTTTTAATATAAAAATTAATGTCCGATAGCCCATTGACTTGAAAAAATATTCTATACATGTGAAACTGACAGTGGGCGGGGGTCTACATCAAAAAGTTCTCCACGAAGGCGAATTTCTCCCAATGATTGATCAAGGATAGTTCTCTTGCCTTCTGGGATGGGTTCAAAATTTCAAGGTTACGGAGTTGAACATTAATTGATGTAAACCCAAAAACGTTTGGTCGGCTTATCAGCAACGCTTATAAAATACTTGTTAGTACTTTAGATACCTATTACTATTGTTACTATCTACCTGAATATTGTTTCATTCAGTTATACTCAGCCTATTTATTATCTGACTCCATTTAATTTCTATACTTTACAAGATTGTCATAATTCTAGTAGAAAATAACTTGACACGATGCATTAACTTTCACCATTTTTATTATATTCTTCGATAGCATTATATTCATCATCGTATTTTTGCTGTTCGGAAGTATCTAATAACGTGTCGCAGATTTCATTGTCCAATATCGCCAAAGACTGGTAAATTCTTTCTAAGTTAGCGTAATTTACTCTAATATTTTCCTCCTGAGGATTTTCTTCCGCCAATGCATTGTAATGCATTGTAAGTTTTGGAGAAATTGCCTCTAATTGGCGAGCGTTTCTTTATCAAGAGTTCCATAATTTAGAACTTAATGGCACAGTACCTTTTAAAGAATCACGTTCGCCGGTCACCACAAATGTCGTTAGTGTCTCCCTGAATATTGTTTCATTCAGTCACACTCAGCCTATTTATTCAGCCTACTCCATTTAATTTCTATATTTTACAAGATTACAATAATTCTAGTAGAAAATAACTTGACACGATGTATTAACTTTCACCATTTTTATTTAATCAACATTAGAAGACAAACATCGTTGCCATTTTCTCTTTTAACAAATACAATAATTACAACTTAAAGAACATATAAAATAAGTTTATGAAGTCAGACATATATTTACAAAAACTATCACTCTATTTTCCACAATACCTATGTGACCATAAAATTTATGTGAAATAAGTATACTCGGGAATAATACTTTAGGTGCTATTTCGTTTCGGGTTGCTAAAAAATTATTGACGACAGATACTACTGCTAATGTGGTAATCAATACCTTATATACTAATAAAATGAATGTCTTACACTACGAGTAAGAAAAAAAAAACAAGCATTCAAATATTTTTTTATTAAATTTGACTTACAAAATTGAAATACCTAATACATAACTCCATAAAGTTAAATCAATATATAATGCACAAAACAAAACATAAAAATGCTATATTCTTGTAAAAAAGTATTTTAATATTAAAATGAGCAAATTAGAATATTAGAAAATTAATATTTTCTCTCGATCTGAACTAGATTAGTAATTTAACTGTCCTAATCCCCCGTTCAGCAAAACAGTTTGAAGAATCATTCCTAGTTAGATTATCCGGTGGAATTTGGAAGAGTTTCTAATTATCGCCTTTCAAATCTATTCTTTTTTCCTCGACAATCAAAGAGGTTTTAATGTTTTCAATCCCAACTTCCTCAGTAGTAATTCGTTAAGTTTCTATGGCATTTTTGTCTTTTAAGGGTTTAAATGTAAAGTATCCAGTTTAAACACACATTTGTTATCATTTTTCAATTTAACTCACATATTAGATTAGCATATAGGCAAGAAATAGTCATCATACAAGAGGTTTAAGAAAAATGCGTGTTTTTTAAAGTTGATTTTTCAACAATAATAATAACCCTGCGAGTAAAGATACACTGAGAGTAAAGAAGCAAATTTCTATCATAGGTATCTTAAAGCTTATGAATTTATTTCACGCAGAATTATATTTAATTCACAACATCGCTTACCCTGGTGACCAAATTGGCGATAATCCAAAAGACACTTTCAAAATATTATCAGACCAAGTCGTCAAACAATTATTGACTTCAGAAACTAATTATATATGTGTAATCAATACCTAATTTGCTAAAATAAGTACTTTGTATAATTTTTGTTTGTTTGTTTGTTTAAATCCTTTCTGAAACTGCAATTTTCGATTTAGACGGCAGGGCTTCAGCAAGTGCGACCTTAGTATATTCTAAGCAAATCGTCATACTCTTTACAGTTTTTAGAATAATGGTTTCTAAGCATTTTAAAGTACTTAGTTTTACAATTCTAGTAGTTTGTAACATTTGTCAAAATTGTGTTGCCAGGCTGGCTAAACTGCACTGGAAATGGTTAAGTTCAACGCAATTGAAATTTTACGTATTTATGCTATGAAATATTGGATAAAAAGCTTTTAGGTTGGTTTGTTATGCGGTAATTAATATGTTCAAATATGTACTATTCCGTTTCGCTTATATTAGTACATCAGGTATCTATTACCATAAGCTATTATGACTTTATGAGCACTATCTATTATTAGAATCAATTAATTACACATCACTGGTGTCAATAATATTTAAGTGTGTTTTACTGCTCTTTAGATAAAGTATAG
>NC_092213.1:79294770-79313640 GCF_043381705.1 Parasteatoda tepidariorum | reverse complement strand
TTCGTCTACCGCCTATAAAGGTTCCGTCTCTTCATTGGAAGGCGAACTCTCTATTCCCCATGCCATCAAGGCTCTTGAAATGGCGATTTTAATATTATTTTATATCCGTCGAAGATGATCCATCTTATTGATCATATTTTATATTTATCGTATTAAACTGAACCACGTTTTCTGTTTAAGTTGTGCCTCAGAGTTAAACATAAGTACGATAATGTAGTGCAGCTTGGCACCATATTAAAGAAGTAGCAAATTTAAACGATATTATGCTTCAATATTTTTTGCAGTGCTTGAAATAAAGGGATTGAATTTTAGGGAGATGGAAAATATACAGCAGTCTTCAGGTATGTATAGAATTTAATTAAAATATAAACTTAATAAATAAAATGTATCGGTACATTTTGTATTACACTGTAAGAAATTCTGTACCAGTATTTGGTGCAAAGTTTCGCATTATCCTCAAAGTTTAGTAAATGAAACATCATTTTATTTCTGTTATATAATAAATAAAGTATGATCGAGAAATACTGCCATGATGGTGCAATACACTAAAATATATGTTTGTTTACGACGCCATGTTTTACTTACAGCTCAGTCTGTGTATCTGGACGCCTAATGCAGGTTGTTTCAAGTATCAACTTATTTAGGTATTTGCATTAATTAAAGTTAAATTCTTTTATATTGCCTTTTTATAATTGGTTGGTGGTATAAAATGGTTTGAGATATGTCCTAAGAAAATTCTAAACTACTTAGGTCATGAAAACTGCGATATCGACTGCAATAACACATCATTTTAAAAATTTCTTATTTGATTTTATTTTTATTTCATAACAGTCGTTTAACAGCCGACCTAATTTCGGGTTTACTGCTACTAATGTTCAACTACGTAACCTTGTCATTTTGAACCCTTTCTAGAACACTTGAATACTCCAGGATCGAGCTTTGGGAGTAGTTTGCCTTCTTGGAGGACTTTTTGATGAAACCAACTTGCATTTGCGTTACATGGTGAGCAAAACCACGTAGGGGAGAGTCGGGTAGCCCCGCTCACTTAAGGAGTATTGCTTATATCTGTGTATAATAATGAGTAATAATTAATATTTTTGCATGTTTCTATTGTTTTATCATCTAATTAAATAATGCAAAAAGAATAATCCAAAAAAAGGATAGTTTAACTTAAAAAAATAGAAATTTAAAAAAAAACATATTTTTCATCTCTTTTCAAAATGTGTCGGGTAGCCCCGCGCAGTTACAAAAATTATGTTTTTTGACTGTTTTTTCAGATGTAAATGAAAGTGACCAATGTATTGACAATAGGTAAACCTGCGTTTATCATTTTTATCACAAAATTATTTTATTTATTATATATTTATGTACTTTTAGTGAATTCTATCATTTAATAACAATCATTTAATAACAACAATATTTGTTGTTAAAAATGCATATAACATTCAAATTTGAAGCAATAAAATAATAATCTTTGCAACTGCACATTTATCGACGATATGAAATTGGTCGTTGATACCTGACATTCATGTGAGCGGGTCTACCCGAAATCCAATTTTTTTGTAAATATGTAATTACTCGAACAATTTTTCGCATATAGACTTCTTTGTGCAAATTAAACTTAAGATTACATACTTCAATGCTGTATGTATAGAAAAAGTTTTTTTTAGTATTAAAATGAAGTTTAAACGAAACATTCAACAAATTTTTCTTAATTTCATGACTACTGTATTGAACATATTTTCAAAACTATTGTTTACCATGTTAACAGCTGCATAAATACATGAAACTTTGAAAAGAATCTTTTTTTTAATATAACAATTAATGTCCGATGGCCTATTGACTTGAAAAAATATTCTATACATATGAAATTGACAGTGGGCGGGGACACCCGACTTTGCCCTAATCCTCCCACGGTTAGCCAGGTGACAAGGAGATTTATCCATGATACTTCTTTTATACTAGAGGATATTTGATGGTAACACTATGGTCAGCGCGAGCCTGGTAGGGAATTCATATAGACCAGCCACCGCTGGAATTCGAACTATGGTTACTTTATTGGAAAGCGAGCCCTCTTCTCCCTAAACTACAATTACTCTTAGATTATAGATAATAAATTTTAAAATTTAAAATATCAATACTCTATTCTAATTTTGTTACACGATGAGGATATTTCTGTAGTCGTTATGTCTTGCGCAAATTGTTATCACTGCAATTTTATTATTTGCACATTTATTGCAAACTGCAGTCACCATTATTTTAAATAAGTACTCTAGTGTCACTACCGAGTCTAATCACCGTTCATTAGTGTGTTGTAGTTCATTTACGTCACACTAGAGCTGCACAATAGGCTATTGGCGACGGTCTGGGCCTTGATGATCTGATGACATGCCATCAAAATTTTGATCCTCTGCATCGGGGATCGAACCTCCCCTTTCGATAGCCTGAAGACCCCCACGCGAAGTCTAGCACTTTACGGTAAAACAGTTTAACAAGGACTAATACCGCTCACCCTCGGTCCCTACGCAGACTGATCCAAGCGGTCAGCCCCCCTCCGTTCATTGTTGTAATTCGTACCCGCCATTCGCAAATTAAAAACACAATATTTATTGGTAGTTTCTAAACTGTCTTCACCCGAAAACTTTTAACACGTTTTAGTTTAGAATCAGGAGAGGCATTTATAATTCATATTCATGGAACTAGCTGAATTTTGTAAATTTTTATTTCATTCTTTGCACTGAAATACAGTAGATTAATTAAATTATATCATGTTAGCCGAGTAAATAATTTGAAGTGAAGAAATTCTAGTTACGTTAAAAAAGGGTTTAAAGTTTTAGCTCTTGAAATCTTTAAATAACCAATTACGAATAATCTTAAATTTTAGAAATTTACTGTAAGATTAAAATAATTCACACTACCTGCAATTAGAAGTCTTTACAAACCCTTCCATCAAGCGTTTCAAGATTCAACACAAATGGTGATTCATCTTTTGAACTCTTTGATGAACAAGATTATTCCTTAGGGATGTTTCCTTGATAATATAATTGAAAATCAAATTTAAAAATGCTGGTCTAATATTAAACAGTATACTCTGTATCTAAAATTCGAAGGAATACTAAAAAAAATTTAGATATTAGAAGTTCAGAACTTAATATGCTCTAAAAAGTAGAAAAATGTTCTAAAATATTGCTCTAAAAAGTAAAGTCCTGAAATATAAGAATAACTACTATTAAATATGTATATAGTGATATATTACTGTAAGTCTAAATGCAGCAATAATAATTCTATCTCTTAAAACTAACAGGGGTCTGTCCAGACATTTTGTGAAAGGTCCGTTTTTCGTGAAATTGTGGAAAAATTACTCACATTCTTTCAACCAGGGTCCGCTTTTATGAAATTGTGTAAATAGGGTCCGGTTATTGCAAAAAACTTTTGCAATAAGTTTTTAAATTGTAAATAGATACAAGATTATGCTCCGCACTGTAAAATTATAATTAAAAAAATTGAATGTTCAAAAATAAACAGCAATTGCTGCTTTTAAATTAGAAATGCAGCATACAAATATTTGGTATTGAGCCTATACTGCTGAACGCAGAATATTCATTTTGTACGAATAATAGAAGAAGCGTCTGCCGAAGACAAAACTTTAATTCCTTTACATCCATCTCTTTTGTTTTCTTCCCTGGGAAGGGTTTATTTGATTAACAAAACAATAATGAAGATTAACAAATTTGTGAAGGATCCGTTTAAAAGAAAAATCATTTTGTGAAGTGTCCGTTTTTTTGAAAAGATATTTTGTGAAGGGTCCGTTAACGGACCCAAATTTCTTCTAGACAGACCCCTGACTAAGACAATTATTCATTAAGCACAAAAGAATATATAATTTTACATTGTGATTTTTCTGAAATAAATTTCTATTTCGAAAAAAGTTCGACATAAGATTTTAAGTAAAAACTCTTCGACATGGGAATTCGAATTAACATTACGTAGCTAGTATATAATGCTATGGGGGGGGGGAAATTTTTGCCATAGGGTTTTCGAGATATCGAAGTTAAAGGTATCGAGAGTATCGTCATCATCATTGTTGGCCAGACAGCCCAATGCGAGCCAATGCCTTCCTCTGAAGATTTTTCCATGACGACTTCAGATTTATATTGGATCTCCAATTTTTTTCATTAATTGCGAGAAAATCAGATTCCACTGAGTCAGCCCATCTCAACAGCGGCCTTCCCCGCTTTCTTTTTCCAGTGCGTCTAAAAAGCAGTGTCTTTTTTATTGTGTTGTCGTCACTCATTCGAATAACGTGAGCGATCCAATTTATTCTATTTATTTTTAAGTTTTCAATAATATCAAGATCATTATAATTATCGAGAGTATACTTTATATAAAATAGTTTTGAAACTAAAATTTTAGAAACATTTCATCAGTTCCGGTGTAGAAGAATCTGTTGATCCATTATACCGAACCTGCAACCTTGAAAATTTAGCCATTTTTATTAGATAAACACTATCAAGATTCACTTGACATAGGTTCAATTTTCACACGCACTAGAGGATGAAAATATGAATGGGTAGAACTTGTAAATGTCCACCTTTGCCTTATGATCTTATCTATATTCTCTTAACACAGAAATCTCTTAATTTTGAATCAGATCTTTAAAACAAGGGAAAGATACTTTGATTCAGGCTATTTAATTAATTACATTGATCTACTCTGTTTTGAAATCATTCGAATCAGATAGAAAAAAAAACTGGTCGGAAGCAACCCAATTTTACGAACGTCGTTGAACAGAAAACCCAATTTAGTGCTTACGGGCTACTAATGTTTAACTCCTTAAGCCTTGTAATTTTGAACCCAAACTAGAAGACAAGGATGAAGTATTAGGTAAAATTTGCTTCTGTGGAGGACTTTTTAATGGAATTAATCCACATTTGCGTTTCATGGTGAGAAAAACCACGAAAACCTTCCACTAACCGATGATCCATCTACCTCTGAGGATATTTTACATTAGCATTAAGGTCGGTGTAAGCCGGATGCGGAACTCGTATCGACCAACCATTGTTGGGATTCGAACCCGGTTCACTTCATTGGAATTCGTATCGACCAGCCATTACTGAGATTCAAAGCCGGATCACCTGATTGGGAAGAGAACTCTGTATCCACAGAGCCACCGTGACTCGAAAGAACGAAATTCTGTCCCTCAGTGAATTCAAAATGACTGACCACGAAAGAAATGCTCCAAGTATACTCAGAGTTACAAAATTAAATACGGAGTATACTTTAAGATTTATTTTATTTCATGAATAAAAGCAAACACAGAACTCAACTATGTATAAATTACCTGTTTTTAAAGCTATTATTAATTTTGCAAATTATTGAAAAAGTGTAAACCAATTTCATGGTAAATGTAACACTGCTGTTCTCTAATGTTTTTGTTAAAGAAAAGTTTGGCGATTTTTCAGTTCTGAAAAATTTAGACTTTTCTATTTGAACACTTAACGAAATCATTTGATTTTTTTTTTACTAATCATGTTGATAAAATAATGACACAATTGCTCGGAATTTTCAAATATTTGGTTTATAAGTCATTTTGCAGAATACGTAAGTTCTCCGTGAATAATTTGTAATACTTTCACAAAATATTTGCTAAGAATCCCCATTGATCAGTAGGAATTTCAGATAAGGTACAAAATTTTATGCAAAATTTTCGAAATCGAGTTTATTATAAATATTGTATTCTTGTACGTTTATATTTCTAAAAATACCTTAATTTTGTTTGTACTCCATTTATTTACGAAGTTATAGCAGTTCTTGTGCAAGAGGTGATAACAATGGATAGGATTAAGCTTTTAAATAATTAGTCTATCAAGTAATCAGTTTATCTCGAAAACAGATTTTTTTTCAGCATTGTTACATCACGTTAAGCACGATACGAGGGTTGCTATTTATATTTCTGACCTAATAATAAAAAAACAAATATGTAGGATCGAAATTAGTTTTATTGTTTTTCGACATATTCTCCATGATGATCAATACACTTTTGCATGCGTTTGAACCAATTTTTAAAGCACTTTTTCCAGTTCGATTTAGGTAACTCCAAAACATGCGTTTTGAATGCATCAACCGCTTCTTCGGGGGTCGAAAAAATCGTTGTCCACGTAATTTATTTTTGATGTGTGGGAATAAGAAGAAGTCATTGGGTGCCAAATCAGGGCTGTACGGCGGATGACCCATCAGCTCGATCTTTCGCTCCGTCAGAAATGCCTTTGTTTGAGTCGATGTGTGAGAGCCCGCATTGTCATGATGAAGAATGATTCGCCTGTTCTTCTGCTTTCTTCGAATTTCTCCAATGACTTCTGGCAAACAAATGGTCGTGTACTATTCAGAATTGATCGTCCTGCGTTGCTCTAACGCCACTGTTGCCACATGACCGTTAATGCCGAAGAAACAGGAAATTATTTGTTTCGATGTGCTTCTTCCTCGAACAACTTTTGTTGGTTTTGCCTCGTCTTGGAAGACCCATACAGTTAACTAGTAATTAGTTTCCGGCTCATATGCATAGATCCATGATTCGTCACCTGTGTAGATGTTATACACAGCCTTTGATGTACCTTGAACGTATTTTTCCAACATTTCCTTGCACCAATCGACACGAGCCTTTTTTTGAGCGTTTGTCAGATTATGCGGGATCCAACGCGAACAAATTTTTTTTACGCTCAAATGTTCATGCAATATTTTATTGATGCTAGTCATACTAATGTCCAAAGACGCCTCTATCTCACGGTATGTCACATGACGATCTTGCTTTATCAGTTCACGCACAGCATCGATCTTTTCTGGCACAACAACGGATTTTGGACGACCTGCACGGGATTCGTCCTGGATCGAACATCGACCACGATTAAATTCGTTATACCAATTTTTTACAGTGCTGTAGGATGGCGCTTTATCGCTGAATAAAGAATTAAGTTCATCGAAGCACTCTTGTCTTGACAATCCACGTCGAAAGTTATGAAAAATAATGGCACGAAAATGTTCACGATTCAATTCCATTTTTTGAAAGAGAAGAACTTTTCAATTTACTGTCAACAACACAAATGAAGCTATAATGGTAAATCGTCTGCTGAATTTATGTTTAAAAATATCAAACTTTCGATTAAAATCGTCTGCGGTCGCCTAGCAACACTTACTGTTGCCAAGGTCAGAAATATAAATAGCAACCCTCGTATCTTGTGTTTTTAAAATAGTTGCCTAAAGTTTTTAATGCTTGTTTATGACTACAGTACACATGTTTTGAACTACAGACTAAGAGAAAAAAAGTACAATTTTTATGCATGTTTTTCTGCAAAGACAAGTGCGGAAAGTTTTTAAAATTTGCTTTTTTACTACATTCATCCCTAAATATGAAGTACATGCGTTTTGTTTTAGATAATAATTTGAAGCATAATATAACCTTCTAAATAAAATCCGAACAAGAGTTTTTGGTTTAGGCGATAGAAATTTCCTTAGTGTTCGGTGAAAAAAAAAAGTTTTCTTTTAATATAAAAATGGCCATTATAAATATAAATAAGGATAATTCTTTTACCTGTTTTACATGTTTTTACGCATTAAAAAATTAGTTTTTTGAATTTTATACTTGTATTTAAAATAAAGTTTTCTAGATACCTTAACGGTATGACTAATAGTGAACCACGTCGGAAAAGAAAAACTACTCTTCAATTCTATGACAGTGAATTTTAAAATAAAAAAAATATTTCATTCGTAATTTGCTTTTAGATGCATTGAAAACGTAAAAAAAATTCTGATAAGACTGGTTGACTATTCACAATTTAGGTTTGATTCTAGAAATTAAGCAAACAAAATTGGAAAAATTCTCTACCGCTGCCAACAACAAACAAGTTAAAATCATTGAACTTTAATCTATAGTAAAATCTGAATTTTTGAAGTGAAACTTCTAATGCGACTTCCAACAAGGTTGCGTAAAACGTTTAACTCTACCGTTGTCATGGAAACTAGATTTCTCTTTACGTTCGTTGAGCGCACGAGGTAAGAGAAAAACATGGAAGGTAATATTGGCGTTAAAGAAAACAAAGCGATATTTTTTTTTAAATTCGCCAAGAATACCTTACTGAAATTTAGAACATTTAGAAATAAGCTGATTTCTTATTACAATTTTTTTTTAAATATATTTTATTAATATTTTTTAACTAAGCGAAAAATTTTTTAAATGAAACGAAGTATTGTATTTAAAAAGTTAATAAGTATATTTTTTTAATAAATACAATTAAAAAAATATTTTGATGCACATAGATACTCTGCTTTAAATACTTATTTTTCTACGTTTTTTTTTAAAATTTTTGCCGGTTTTTATTTTATAAGTGAAAGTTTTAATGCGACTTCCAACAAGGTTGCGTTAAACGTTTACCGCTACCATGGAGGGGGTATGAAAGCACTGTTGCGTTAAACTTTCAACGCTCCTGGGGAGGGGGAATAAAAAGAGACAGAGCGAGAGTGAATGCGTGGCACTCGAACGCATGCGCGTAGAGAACGATAATTAAAAAATAAGATCAATTGTGAATTGTAAGCAATGTTAATAAAGTTTGTCTTAAAGAAACAATGACTTCACTAAAAATCAATTTCTACCTCTTCCCATTTTTGTTTCCACGTTACGAAGTTTCACTTCTTCCACGCGGAGGGACTCCACGCACTAATTTTTTTCTTTAAAAAAAGTTCACCAACAAACTTAACGCTCCTAACAATATAAATCTGGCTTTCTAGCCTATGCCTCTGATAATTAATCTCATAATCAGAAGCAATGCTAATTTATAGAGAAACAAAAAGTTTCGAATTTTTTTAATTTCAAAATTGCTGCTGTAACATTTCGAAAACTGGTATTCTATATTGGATCAAATAACAGTATTTAATTTTTTTTAATCTAGAAAGCAATCGTCTGGTGTCCAAATCATCCTATATTTTTAAAATAACACCTTGTGCTGCCAAACTCTTTCGAAAACTCAAACCTTTTTCGAAGATTGGTAACAGAAGTTTAAAATCGTAAATTTTGTTAGCATTACGTTTTAGTTTTATTTTCTTAGTCAATATAAGCATGACATTAATTAAAAACTCATTATTTACATTCCTACTAAGATTTCAAAATCCAACACTATTCGATACAACTAAACTGCTCAATGCTGTTGATAGAGATCATGTTTTTATAATATTAGACATCCAGTTTAAAAAATTTTCATTTAAACAAACTAGAGCAATTTCAATACTTGAAGAATTTTAAAAAAATAAATGTATTAATCTACTTTTAGCACAACTTTAAAACCAGACTTAAATATGTTTAATTCAAATTTTATAAATTGCCAAGCGTAACTTTCAATACGTTTTGTGAGCTGAAAATTTCAAAAATGTACATCATAATTATATGTTACGGGCAATGTAATTATTTAGGTCAGTATTCATAATGTTTAGTTATTATGAATAATGACCATTAAAATTGGGTAATTTGATAAATTTTTATTACTTTACGATAATTTCTCTCATTGCCCGGTCATTATAAATACCGCTATTATTTCTTTGGGCACTTTGATTAATTGACAGCAATGGGACAACTACGAGCGTGTGGTGTGATTCTGGCTGGCTAATGTTCACCGGTGAATGTTGACAATCAAATTAGTCGCTTTGGTGAATGTCCGAAATATTTATTGCATCCAATTTGATAATAATCTATTCGTGGATATAATTACATTTATTCGATATTTTAATACTTACTGACGATAGATTAGAACAAACATCAGTGTAGGGTATACCGGGCAGTGGCACTTGACCTTAAAAAAACATCAGTGTAGGATATACCGGGCAAATGTATACCGGGCAATGGCACTTAACCAGACCTAGTATGACTAGACCTTTGGTAAATGTCCGAAATATATACTAGATCTAGTGCCACTTTTGCTGTAGCTTAAATATTTAAAAAAAGTTAAGCAAAGCGTTTGAATCAATTTTAAACTGATACCGAAATTATTGCTTTAAAATTAAAAAAAAAATAATTAAAACTTTCGCCAGATAAGAGTAATTGAAGTAGTTGCTTTATGCAGCGCATGTGCGGGAAAAATTTTTTAAAAAAATTATCCAGGTGCTTCTAAAAGTGGATGAATATCCCAAGACACCCTGTGGCTGTGTTTGACACAAATTGCCCACTTGACTTTTAGCATTATACATAAAGACGGGAAATGTAATAATTGCAACATAATTTATCATTTTGTCATATCCTTTTGGGCACTTTTAAAATTGCCCGGGCATTATAAACAGTGCCCAATTATTTACATTGCCCGTGACATATATACCAGATAATTTTTTGATGGTTCTCCATTAATGAACTAACATAATCGTGATGGTAACCATCAATAATTCCATCATGAACCATTATATTTTTTGATGGTAACGAATATAAGTAACCATCATCGCCTCAATATAGGTTTGATACTGATATGTTACTGATTTATGATGGTACAACATAAGAATAGCACTTTGTTATGATGGATTGTTCATGTTAAACCATCAATAATTTCCATCATAGTATCTTAGAAAGGAAATGTTTGAACGATAATGAACAACCCCAATCCGAATGTAGGAATTTAAACAGGTTTATGATGGTCCAATAGTAAAAAAAAAGCAAATTGTTTTGATGGTATATTCCAAGAACCAACAAGAATTCCCATTAAACCATCATGGCAATGAATGGTTGAAACCATCATTAACCATCACGGATAATGGATAGTTGGTTCATGAGAGTCAAACTTTTCTTGATGGTTAACCATCATAGAAAAGCATTAAAGTGGCATTTTCCATCATGCAATGATGGAAGTTTGTTGGTATATCGAAAGTGATAAACACGTAATGGAAAATGTTGGATGGCAGTAGACCATCAAATTATGTTGGACCATCATGAATCGCACTGAAACAAACATAAACCATCAAAATGTTTTGATGGGACAATATTTTGTCTTGGGTATACATATAAACGAATATTTTGTCTCTAAAGAAAGTTGTTTAATCAAAGATTTAGGAAAGCAACTTAAATCCCTTCTCAGATAAATTTCGAGTTTAAAGCGTTAGTGAAAGCTAAAGTCCACATTTCAATAAATTAAGCGGAATTTTAAAAATGCATAATTCAGATAATTTAAGAAGATCCCATACGGCAGTAATTTATCTCAAAATTTTATGAATATTATAAACTCTGGATTTTGATGGAAACGCCGAAACAAAAATGTTATTTAGAAAAAAGGAAGTTTTTTTCAACAATTCTGAGATTCAATAATATTACCGTAAAAATAGACCGAAACTATAAATTCTTCAGAACACATGTCTATCAGTTGTTATTGTTAATTTACGTCGCACTAGAGCTGCACAATGGGCTATTGGCGACAGTCTGGGAAACATCCCGGAGGATGATCCGAAGACATGCCATCACAATTTCGATCTTCTGCGGAGGGGATGCACATGTCTATCAGATATTACGCATAATATCACAATAAAAGTAACTTAATCATACTACGTACATTTTATAAACGAATCTTCGTTGAAAGATTGTAAAAGTGTATTTTTAAAATTATGACTTATTACGAGAATTATGTGCATTAAAATTTCAAGTTTTTGAGGGTTTTCAAAACTTAATAATAAACTAACTCGATTACTGACAATTGTGTTTGAAAAACTAAAGTTAAAATGTTTTTTTATTTACTGCGAATTCAGAACTACTCTTGAAATATTTCGAAACTGTTTGAAGTTTTTAAAAGTTATTTTATATCCTATTTTATAACGGTAGTTGAACAGCGGAGCAAGTTTCTTGGCTTAGGACTATTAATGTAAAACTCCGCTTCCTAGTAATTTTGAGCCTAATCAAGAAGACAAGGGAACTCCTGGATCAAGCATAGGGAGAAACTTTCCTTCGTGGAGGATTTTAGATGGAACCAGCCCGCATTTGCGTTACATGAAGAGGAAGACCACGAAAACCTCCGACGGTTAGCCTGACGGCAAATGGGACTAACCCATGATCCGTCTACCACTGAGGATATTTTACGTATAGAAGATCCTTCGCCGAGATTCGAACCCGGTTCACCTCATTGGAAGGCGAAAGCTCTGTGCCATGAACCATCGCGGCTCTTATGAAATGTTTGTTAGGAATGATCATTGATCAGAATGAATTTAATTAACGGTAAAGCCATGTCGAAATTAAAGTAACACTTCAATTCTCTGACAATGCATTTAAAAATAACAAAATTGATATTTTTATACAAAATTGACTTCCAGATTTAGAGTATGAAATCGTTAACGTAAACAATATTTGATGAGACTATTCGACTATCAATAATCTAAGTTTTATTCTAGAAATTATGTGTACAAAACATGAAAACATTAACATTTCTCTACTGTTGTAAATTACAATTACATTAAAATCAGCGAACTTTAATCGAAAATTAAATCTGAGTTTCCTTAAAAAAAAAGTTTGCTATTCAGCTTAACTCGCTCCTTAAAATATAAATTTGGCTTTTTAGTCTGCTTTTGATTATTAATTTCATAAATAATCAGAAGCATAGTTAATTCATAGAGAAACAAATAGTTTCGAATTTTTTTCAAATTCAAATTATAGCTATATCATTTCGAAAATTTTATTCTATATTGTATCAAATTACATTTAGTTTTTTTTTAATCCAGAAAAATTTTCACAACACACTGGACAATCTGAAACATTTTAATATTAGACAAACTGGAACACTATAACACTTGAAGAATTTTATATAAAAAAATGCATTCATCTACTTTTAGCATAACTTTAAGACAGACTTAAATATGATTAATTCAAATTTTATAAATTACCACGAGTCACTTTATATATATTTGAACTGAATACACATAAATACTGAATACATATAACTTAATTCAATACACATAAACTGAAAATTTTAAAAATGTACATACATCATAATATTTAATCAGCGATTTTTTTTGTCATTAAAGAAAGTTATTTAACCAAAGATTTAGATAAGCAATCTAGATCCATTCTCAGATAAATTTGGAGTTTAATGCATTAGTGAAAGCTAAAATAATAGATAAATAAAACGCAATTTTAAAAACTTGGATAATTTAGAACGAGCTCATACGGCAGTAAATTAATCTACAAATTCCATGAATATCAAACTCTGGATTTTGACGGAAAGAGAAAAACAAAACTGTTATTTAGAAATAAGATAATTTTTTTTCAACATTTCTGAAATTCAATAATATAACCGTAATAATAGACCAAAACTATAAATTCTTTAGTCTATGAGACATTACACATAATATCTCAATAAATTAATCGCACTACCCACATTTTATAAACTAATTTTGGTTAAAAGAATATAGAAGTGTGTTTTTAAAATCATGACTTATTATGAGAACTATGTTCATTAAAATTTGAAGTTTTTCGAGGGTTTTAAAAACTTAAAAATAAACCAGTTCGATAAATGGACAATTCTGTTTGAAAAACTAAAGTTTAAAAAAAAATGAGATTCATTGTAAAATCAGCACTACTCTATAAATATTTTGAAACTATTTGAAGTTCAGGATACGCTTAAGTTAAAAATTTTGAAGAATAAATCCGATATGTATATAAATGTGCAGCATAGCATTAACTTAAACTTTTATTTTTAAATCTCGCGTTGTATAAAATTCAGGAATAGATTCAAACGAAATGGTGCGTATGAATTTTCTTTAATATTAACTGCAATTAAAAAGAGAATTGCATTCCGTGCATTTTAAATCACGAACATACATATAAATAAAATTTGTAAAGTTGTACTTACTGGACAAAAATTTAATCACCAGGAAGTTGCGAGTCTGTGAGTTAACGATGAATAAACCACAAACACGGAGCAACTTGTACTTTTCAAACAACCAAGATTCCCTTTAATTCAAAACATTACAACCAATTTAAATCTTGATTTCAACAACAATTAAAATAAAGTAATAGGACTCACATTTGACTGGACATTTGGAGTTGGTACTTGACTCCGCCTTCATCACGTGGTATGCGACGATACTATTTCGCTATTTTTGGGAGAAGGTTGTGAGCAATCGTGAACAATCTTGCTATTTGGCGATCGTTTGGCAAAAATATTTATTTCGCAAACTTTATGTGCATTTTTTTAGCAATAAATATTTCATAAATTTGATGATATTTTACGCCATTTTTTATGATATTTCTTTCTTTTGAGTGAATAGTTTGTCCTTTATGAGACATTTCGCTGGGAGAACAGCAGTTTTTAAATTTAAAGTATATTTAATTAGCTAGTGTAACAAAAGGTACAATAGCAGATGATAAAGCAAAGTAAGTGACTGAAAAAGAATTCACTTTTTGTGTTTTGGGCAAATTAAGGGTTGTCTCAATTTCAACAACGGAGATGTTTCTCTTCTAACTCCCGCGCTGAAATGAACTCTGCGTCCGAGGAGGTGGAGCCAGGTCTCAACTCCTATAGTGAATGAACTATACTTACAATTAGTTAGTTCCGATGAAACACCTCTTTTTTTCTGATACGTCAATGTTGCGCAGTTGTAGTTAATTTAACTTAAGTAAAGAGAGTTTAGTTGATGATGATGTTGTTGTTGTAGTTGTAGTTAATTTACGTCGCACTAGAACTGCACGATGGGCCATTGGCGACGGTCTGGGAAGCACCCCTGAGGATGATCCGAAGACATGCCATCACAATTTTGATCCTCTGCTGAGGGGATGGCACCCTCGCTTCGGTAGCCCGACGACCTGCACGCGAAGTCGAGCACTTTGCGGTAGAACAGTTTAACGAGGACAAATACCGCACACCCTCGGTCCTTACGCAGACTGATCCAAGTGGTCACCCACCTGCACACTGACCGTAGCCAGTGATGCTTGACTTCGGTGATCTGCTGGGAACCGTGTCTTAACGTTCAATCCACTGCGGGACGATCAAGTATTGGGAAAAATTTACCTCCGTGCAGGACTTTTTTTCGAGGGAACAAATCCGCATTTGCGTTACATGGAGAGAGAAACCCCGAATACCTTCCACGACGGCGAGGAGACTCTAACCTATGATCCGTCTACCACTGAGGATATTTTATATCAGCACTGTGGTCAGTTCAAGATAAATGCGGAATTGGTATCGACCAGCCATCACTGGGATTCGAACCCGGTTTACTTCATTGCAAGGCGAACGCTCTATCTCCCGAGCCACCGAATGACTATTTTATTTTACATCCGTCGTTGAACAGCTGACCCACTTTTTGGGCTTACGACAACGAGTGTTCAACTCCGTAGCCTGGTAATTTTGAACCAATCCAGAAGACGAAGTAACTCCTGGATAAGTACTCTCAGAGGTATGATTCGTAATGAAAACTTGGAGGACTTTGTGACTCGACATATTTAACGTGTACCAGTCACCATTTTCTACACGGGGAGTCTTAGACCGGCAGGGATCGAAACCACGACCTTTTGGACATGGGCAAACCAGGCTATCCCGGTCCATTTGAAAAGACGATGGTGATTGAGGTCTATCTGGCCAAGTGGTCTCTCCGATCTACCATAAGCTCTGTTTTGGTCCATCTGGTCGAGAGCTGTTACCCGCCAAACAAAGCGTGGAGGTAGTGGGTTCGAATCTCGCTGTTAACCTGGATGCATCTCCGTGCTATCCTTCTCTATATTGTGCTCTCTGCTCTATTTGACAAATATTTAAATGCCTAAATTGAGCACACAAGCCTACAATTTATGTAATTTCAATACGCTCTGCAGCCTAGAATAAGTGGACTCGAATCTTGCCGTATTTCTAGATATATACTTGTGATGTTTTTTTTTTAATGTCGCTTAAACTGCCAGTTAAGAAATTTTAATTTTTCGAGCCAATAAAAGTGTTTTTTTTTTCCGGATCAGTTGGAGTAGAAGAGTAAAAATGATGTGTCACTGTTGTTGGAAAGGTCTCGGGTTCGAGTTTATAACAGTCATTGAACAACTGATAAAAGTTTGAGTTCTCTATCACCAATGTTCGGCTCCTTACTATGCAATGAAGGTCAGCAATTATGCAGGTTGTTGCATAAAGATATTTAAAAAAAACTCGGGAAACGCATATCAGGATCTCGAAAACGTACACCTAAATATTATTGTTCTACACAGGCTAAAGCAAAAATGATTATTATGCAAAAAGTTTTTAAAAAAATTTACACAATCTGATTTTTTAAGAAAATGCAGTTTTATTGAAAATAATATCAGTATGAAAATTGAACATCAGAAAGCACGTTTTTACTGTTTGTCGAGTTTTATTTTTTTTCTTCAAATATTCAAGAAAAAAATGTAAAAATTTTTTTAAAGCAAAAGTAAATATTGAACTTTTTGAACCCAATAATGAATTTTATATTACGCAATAATATAATTTGCTGCATGATAGCATCAAAAAACACCAGGCATGTAAAGTTATTGTTCTAAGATAAAAAAAATTTATTTGTATTAATCTCCAAAATGCGCAACAATAATTTGCATATTAAATAAATTAATATTTAAACCGTATAAATAAGTATTATTTTTTAATTTTGTGCAGTTAAAAAAGAATACCTTATTGAAATTTAGAACATTTAGAAATAAGCTGATTTCTTATTATAATTTTTTTTAAAAATATATTTTATTATTAATATTTTTTAACTAAGCGAAATTTTTTTTAAATGAAACAAAGTATTGTATTTAAAAAGTTACAATTTTTTTTTATTAAATACAATTAAAAAAATATTTTGCTGCACATAGATACTCTGCTTTAGATACTTATTTTTCTAGGTTTTTATTTTATAAGTGAAACTTCCAATGCGACTTCCAACAAGGTTGCGTTAAACGTTTAACGCTACCATGGAGGGGGTATGAAAGCACTGTTGCGTTAAACGTTCCACGCTCCTGGGGAGGGGGAATAGAAAGAGAGAGCGAGAGTGAATGCGTGGCACTCGAACGCATGCGCGTAGAAAATGATAATTAAAAGATGCGATCAATTGTAAATTGTAAGCAACGTTAATAAAGTTTGTCTTAAAGAAACAATATGATTTCACTAAAAATCAATTTCTACCCCTTCCTATTTTCATTTCCACATTACGAAGTTTCTTCCGCGCGGAGGGACTCCATGCACAATTTTTTTTTATATTTCTTGTTTTTAATTTTAGAGGCAAGTGTTAGAAACAATGCTCTAACGATAATATTTAAGCAAACTCAAAATTGGTTAAAACTCAAAATTGGACTTAGCACAATTACAAACCCCAAAACGCTTAAAAAAAATTGCTAAAATATCAGAAAGGCAGTAAAAACACTCAAGTGCTGCAGTTAAAGCCACTGCGCATCATTACATATGTTACAGAAGGATTTAATGTTTGATATAAAAGTCCTACCCCAAGTGCACCTGCGAAGAAGATCTCAGTCAGCACGGATCATCCGCAGGTCAGCGCCGGAAAAAACGCCACTGGTCCGGACGAAGGTGGGAAGGCTCCGGTGAATCCGACCACCTCAACAGCAGCCGCCCAAGGATCCCGACGGTGGTGTATGGAGTATTGATAATGGAATCATAAAACTTAAGTTTGACGCCGTCTGAACACTCACAAGTCTAAAGAAGAATCAAAGTGATTGTTCATCAGTATATAAGCAGACAGATTAATCTAATGTTTTAATACTTAGAACCAGTCTTCCCATGCAGCCGTCGAACGTTCGTATTCGGCAAAGATTTGACGAAATTACTTGCAGTTCAGCGCTTTAATTTGGTTGTTGGCGTAAACAAGTGTTATTCAGTCGCCAGTGAATTCTCGAAATAATACACAATCCACAGCGCGGTTTAACTGTTGTACACAAGGAATCACGATGTTGTACGCAAAGAACCACGATGAAAGACGACCCTCGCAGGGTTTCAAACCCAGGGTCTCCGGGACAACAAATCTAACTTCCCCAAAGCGCTATCAACTTCGCCACGCTTCACATGTCTGCCTCACGAATATCTAGCTTAAAACACCTACTCCCGGTTGGTCTACAAAATATATTTTGGGTCATTGTGGGCCCACTAGTAGGTCTATAAAAAAATTTCTTTGGAACAGTTGTTTGTTAAATTAAACTCTAAGTTCGTGCCCAGTTTGAAGTTTATAGGTTCATATTATAGAGAGATACGGGGTGTGATGTGTGCGTGCCTCCTGATACAATTTTTGCCCCTTTTTCAGCCATTATTTGCTCTTTAGCAAAGAAAAATAATTCTTTTTATATATTGAACACTTTATCCATTTTAAAGTATTGAAAAAGAAGTTAAACAAATAATACAAAATAGAATAATTAAATAACTAAAAATTATACGAAATTTATCCCTTCATTAGCTATTATTCGCTATCTCCCAAAGAAAAAATAGTTATTTTTGTATACAGAACTTTTTATTCACGTTAAAATATCGAGAAATAAATAAAAAAAAAATAACATAAAATAAATAAAAAAAAATTGAAAGACGACCCTCGCAGGGTTTCAAACCCAGGGTCTCCGGGACAATGGAATAAAAAAATGGAAGGAAAAAATGGAATCCCCCTAATTTCATAACGCTCTGAATATCTGAATTTGTAACAAAATATCCAATCTTATCGTATTTTATTGAAATACTAGCCGCCTAAAGCGGCCAGCTGTCCGCCACGCTGAAGGTTTTCACAAATAAAGTTTTTTAAAACATGGCAGGAAATCTGAAGATTAGTGGACAATTAAAGTGTTCCTGTCCAGCAATTTTGTCTTCATATCCAGTTCTGCTGCAGATGTGTTATAGCTCTTGAGGATGTTTGAAATTATATAGCTACAACGCTTAAGAA